>NC_071627.1:333750-667500 GCF_014839835.1 Dryobates pubescens
TGACAAGAACTATATTCAGCAGGTTAGGTTTATGCAGGAGCAGTGTGCAGTGACTGATGGCACAAAAAATTTCACCCCTGGCAAAGGCTGAGATCTTGATTTCAAACCAAGAGCTTATGATTCTGGTGGATCTGCTTGTAAGAGACTTAGACACTGTATTTTAAATTTGGCTGTGAATTGTTTTGAAAATTAAACATGAGCAGGAAAGTGGTATCAGAGCTTAGTAGTAGAGAACTAGCCTTAAAACTAGTATCTGAAAAAGCTGATGGCTGACATTGCTGAGCACACATGATAATCTAAGGTAGTCTTGGCCATACTAATTGAATTAATATTTTGTACTGCTTTCTTCAAAGTGCCCTGTGTGACACAGGTAGATTCTGATAAACAGACAGGGATCAGTGGAGCTAGCTGTTCCAGTAGTCTTGGGTAAGATGCATTTTCTATTACAACATGAGGCTTGGTTTTTTACTTGAGCTTAAGGTAACATTAAATGGCTGTCTAATTTCTGACCTGTTTTCTAGATAAAATTTTTATACAGCTGACTCTTAAGTCAGACCATTAAATACTTAAAATTTTAAGACTGAGAATGTACAATAGAATGAGTGAAATTAATTTTACCAAGTAGTTTAAATGGGGAACTACAAGGATCTTAATCAAAATCCTGTTTTATTGCAAGGTTTCTTTCTTCCCAGGTATATCCATAGCACTGTACTTGAAGCACATAAATCTCTAACTAGAATAGAGAAATGAAAAGTAAGACTGAAGATTCTAACTCTTCTTTTTTCTTTGTTGTATAGGGGAGTCGTGATAATATGAGTATTGTACTAGTTTGTTTTTCAAATGCTCCTAAGGTCTCAGATGAGGCAGTGAAAAAAGATGCTGAGTTGGATAAGTATTTGGAATCAAGGGTTGAAGGTAAGAAATCTGTTTTGTTCACTAAAAATGCTGCCATGACATTCTTGAGCATGAAAGCAGAACTTTGAAAGCCATCATGCTACTATGTTGGATCGAGTGATTTTGTCTCAGGAAAAACGTTCTGAGTTATCTGGTCAGTTTATTCTGGTATTGTGCAAGTGTTTTCTTAATGTGGGCGCAACCATGGTTGCATTTTGACCTGTAGAATATTCTGTCGGCTAAGTAAATTGTGACAGAATAGAATAGAGCTAACCAGGTTGGAAAAGACCTTCGAGATTAGATAGAGTCCAACCTATCACCCAATGCCATCTAATCAACTAAACCATAGCACCAAGTGCCTCATCCAGTCTCTTCCTAAACACTTAACAGTGATGGTGACTCCACCACCTCCCTGGGCAGCACATTCCAATGGCCAATCTCTTTTTCTATGAAGAACATCTTCCTAACATCCAGCCTAAACCTCCCCTGGCACAGCTTGAGACTGTGTCCTCTTGTTCTGGTGCTGGCTGCTTGGAAGAAGAGACCAACCCCCACCTGGCTTACATATTGTTCTTAAATGTCTTAAAACATTAAAAGAGATACTTGTGATACTTGTACCATTTTGTTTTACAAAAGTTTTTGATACATTGTGCTGGGTTACACCCATCCTGATGGGGACTGAAAGAACCCAGCCCCCAGGTGGACAAAAGAAACTTGATCCAAGTGGGCAGAGAGAGACTTGGTTTCCCCACTCCCAGGAGGAGGGGTCCCCTGGGTGAGAGGTGGTCTATTCCACTCCCCCTTCCTGTCCAGCAAGCCTATCAAAAGGACAGACATATTTTACTGCTCTCTCTTTCCCTGCTTCGCCTGCTCAAGAGAGATCATCTGCTGCTGCTGCTCCCTGCACTGACCACATGCTCAGGTCCTACTTTCCAAGCAGCATCCAAGCTTTCTAAAGAACTGGATCCACTTACATCCAGGGAATGCAAGGCCATCCAGGCTTGGTTTTGTATATTTTCCTGTTTATCCTTATCCTTTGCCTTTTTGAACCCTCCGTGTTATTTTGTTTTAAAATTTACTTCTTTTACTTCCAAACTGATTCCAGACTATTTTTCATGAGTTTACCTCTCCTTTCCCCTATCTGATTTTTTTTGTTTTACCTCACCAGGAAAGGGATAGGGGAGGAATCTCTCATCTGTTACCATCTGGGTAAAGCTCAAACCAGCACATATATGAAGAAAATGCTGTACTGGGTTTTCTTAACAGGTCAACTTATTAATCTTAATTATCCAGGCTATTTTAATTATGTCTGTTTGACACTGTTGTGAGGGTGGTTTTTTAAAAAAATGATGACTTTTTAAAATGCACTTCTGCAAAAACACAACAGAGTGTAAATGATCAAAACACGTGAATAGAAGAGCCTTAAATCTCCCCTTTGGATTCCATGTGCTTTCCACACATGTATGTGTGAATAAAACCCAATAAATCATCTAGAACTTTCATGGAGGACTAAATTTAATTCCTGTCTAGTTTCATTTAGTCACTGATACTTCTAAACAATTCAAAAGGCTGAAGGCAACTTCATCCTTTAAGCATAAACAGTTAAAAGCAAGTTAGAGTTGACAAAAAGTGAAGACTTGCCTTTGTTTGTTTATTACTTTTTTGCACTTTTCTTAATGTCAGGAAAACTGACATTTGAAACAGACTTTCAAACTCTTTCTTCTGATTGAGAATACCCTGTCACTGGTTGATGTTGTTCTGAGGTCTTAAGCCAGTTTAGACCTGATCATAAACCAGTCTTGAGGGCAGTACAGATGTACTAGTATCCTGGTCTCTTCAATCTTCCCAATTATTGCAGTCATGGTAGACTTGTAGGTTCGGTAGAAACTACAGCCCCTACTGAAGTTCAGGATTGATACTGAAATTTGCCTCTTTTTATAGTTTTGTTCTTGTGTTGGCACAGAATACGGGGTTTTTTTCCTTGCAGAAGCAAATCGGGCATGAAAATTACTGAGGTTTTGCAACAGTGTCTTGATGTTGCATATGTTACAGGAATAATCCTGTGATGTACTGTCATTGGAGAGAAGCAGCTGTCAGAGGTTTTGAAAACTTTGTTGTTCTGATGCTTTAAATTTGCGTAATCTTACCTGAAGAGTGCTGAAGTACTGTCTCACCCCCTTAGGGTGATGCAGCTTATTAACCTATTTGTTGGAGTTAATAGTTACAGCAGCAGTGTTCAAGGACATTTCAAAAGGATTTCCTCAAGAGAAAACTGTCTGAGATGATTTTCACCTGTTCTTGACTTGTTTCAGGGCTAGGCTAGAATGTTCTGAACACTAGATCTAAGTTTAACTGTGGTTTGTGAAGAGGTGGTGCTTTTGTGGGTGGATAATGAGTCATGTAGCCACCTTAGATTTATTTGTTTGGGGTGCTGAGACTAGTGGTTTAGCTTTGTAATACAATATTGCTACCCTGGTCATAATTCTCTGTATTCATACTGAAAAATGTGATACTGTCAGTCTACAGGAGACTGTTCAGCAGAGTTGCAACAAAGTGGTTCAAAACTTGATTGCCCAGACGTTTAGGACTTGGCAAGTCAAAATAACAGTGAAGCCACCATCTTGAGATTGTAACAAGGTCTTAATGACCACAGCTCTGGCCACTGACTGAGTGAGCTTTTTGTTTGTTTGTTTGATGAAAGAAGATGTGACTGATGTGACTGCAAGTTTATCAGTGTGAATCCAGAAACTTCCAGGCACCCAAAAGCATGGTGTGTATAATCTGTAGAAATAAAATGCTTGATTTCCCTTTTTTAAGTGCTATGTAATGAGAATTGCTAATACAGGACTCCTGCACTATTGCACAGGAATTATTGCATAGGTTGGTTTTGGTTTATTTGAATCTCTGACACAGTCACTAATTTATTTATTTTTTAAGCTGGTTAGGCCACCCCTTGAGTCCTGTGTCCAGTTCTGGGCCCCTCAGTTTAGGAAAGATGTTGAGTTGCTGGAAGGTGTCCAGAGAAGGGCAACAAAGCTGGGGAGGGGTCTGGAGCACAGCCCTATGAGGAAAGGCTGAGGGAACTGGGGTTGCTTAGCCTGGAGAAGAGGAGGCTCAGGGGAGACCTTCTTGCTGTCTACAACTCCCTGAAGGGTGGTTGTAGCCAGGTGGGTGTAGGTCTCTTCTCCCAGGCAACCAGCACCAGAACAAGAGGACACAGTCTCAAGCTGTGCCAGGGGAGGTTTAGGCTGGATGTTAGGAAGAAGTTCTTCATAGAAAGAGTGATTGGCCATTGGAATATGCTGCCCATGGAGATGGTGGAGTCACCATCACTGGAGGTGTTTAGGAAGAGACTGGATGAGGCACTTGGTGCCATGTTTTAGTTGATTAGATGGTGTTGGGTGATAGGTTGGAATGATGGTCTCAGAGGTCTTTTCCAACCTGGTTAATTCTATGCTATTCTATTCTAAACATGCTCTAAAGGATACAGAAAAAGCTGATTGGACATGCTTTTATTAGAAAGTAGTTGATATCCAAGGAAGTAGTATTAGGTGTAAATAAGTAATCCTGTACTGTAGGCCCAAGGAGATCAAGACTCTTCTGAGTGTGTATAACAGCAAAAATCCCACTCATCGTACTCTTTTATTAACAATAATTCTGTGTGTAATGCCACTGTGACATAGAATTGTAACATGATAGCTGTGGGCAAGCATTGGTTTTGCTCCTTCAGTATCAAAAATTCTAATGCTGGAAATGACAGTCCTATGAGTACTTAATAATTTGTTCTTTCATTTATGTGAAACAGCCTGTGAAAACTAGTCATGTTTTTTTGTCTAGATAGTCTTGGAGGGTTTTTGTTGCACTCTTAACCAAACGATGTAAACTCTGATTTTGTTTTGTTTGCATAAATGTCCCAGTAATCTAGATAGTTGATGTAACAAATGTGTAGTTTTTAAATATATGTGAGAAGATCTTCAGACCACAGTTCAGTTACCTCTGAATGTGCCGTTGTTGTGTGTCTTGTCTTTCCCTCGTGTTCAGATGGGATCTAAATGGAAATGGTTTACCTATTTCTGGTTTCTCTTGAGATTAGAGAGAGCTAATGGTCACTTCAAATGATAACTCTGGGCATGTTTCTCAGAGCTTGGCTTACATCCCAGGTTTCCTAGATGACACTAGTTAAGATAAATGCCTATTATCTTACTATGTCTGAGTAGACTAATAAACTTTGGGAGAGAGCCAGGAGCAGTTACCTTTACTGACAGCAGTCAGGTGTGCACACAGCAGTGCCTGGTTAGTATTCTCAGCTTTTTGGTGTCTCTTGTCTCAGTTAGAAAATAGGTGGAAAATGTAGGGAACTGCAGTGCATTTTATTACTTTCAAAAGAGAATATTAAGAAGATCAGTAGAAAAGCTGTCAACTTTGATCACTGACTGGTTTAACAGAGAATGACGTAGGAAGCACTATTGCTAGTAACAATGCAGGGTTGTAACATGATTGAGGTATTACTTTAAACTATCAAAATACCTTTTTCACAGGAATGTATTTTAGCTATATTGTCATATTTAACACATGCTGTACATACCATAAAAAATGGGGATCTTGTACTCCAAACTGATGTAGAGCCGTTCTGAGTGTAACTCACAATTATTGCTAAGCTTAAGGGCTCCAGATAAATTAACAGCCTCCGAGCTTGGAGTTCTGGGTCGAGGCAATCCCAGGCACAAATACAGGCTGGGCAGTGACTGGCTGGAAAGCAGCCCAGAGGAGAGAGACTTGGGGGTGCTGGTGGACGAGAAGCTCAACATGAGCTCTCAGTGTGCACTTGCAGCCCGGAAAGCCAATCAGATCCTGGGCTGCAGCAAGAGAAGTGTGGCCAGCAGGTCAAGGGAGGTGATTTTCCCCTCTACACAGCTCTGGTGAAACCCCACCTGGATACTGTGTCCAGTTCTGGAGCCCCTGTTACAAGAGGGATATGGAGGTGCTGGAGCATGTCCAGAGAAGGGCCACAAGGATGAGCAGAGGGCTGGAGCACCTCTCCTATAAGGACAGACTGAAGGAGTTGGGGCTGTTCAGTCTGGAGAAGAGAAGGCTCTGAGGTGACCTAATTGTGGCCTTCCAGTATCTGAAGGGGGCCTGCAAGAAGGCTGGGGAGGGACTTCTCAGGATCTCAGGTAGTGATAGGACTAGGGGGAATGGAATGAAGCTGGAGGTGGGGAGATTCAGGCTGGATGTGAGGAGGAAGTTCTTCACCATGAGAGTGGTGAAGCCCTGGAATGGGTTGCCTGGGGAGGTGGTTGAGGCCCCATCCCTGGCCAGCCTGATCTGTTGTTAGGTGTCCCTGCCCATGGCAGGGGGATTGAAACTAGATGATCCTTGTGCTCCCTTCCAACCCTGACTGATAACTATGATAACTCTTGATTATTTATTTTTTTACCTTTTTTTTTTAAACTTATTCCCTGTGTCATTCTGTTCTGATAATTGGACAAAGTGTAAGGCCTTTAAATGTCAAGTATTTGCCAAGGAATGAGAGCATATTTGTGGGAAATGTTTCCAAGAGTAGAGAAAATAAAGGATTTCAGACAAACTGGAAATATTTACCTGTTTTCTAATAAATTTTTGCATTCATAATAAATTGAAAAATTGGCCTAATAGAATAGAATTAACCAGGTTGGAAAAGACTTTTGAGATCGAGTCTAACCTATATTCCTACACCATCTGTTCAACTAAACCATGACACCAAGTGCCTCATCCAGTCCCCTCTTGAACACCTCCAGTGATGGTGACTCCACCACCTCCCTGGGCAGCACATTCCAATGGTCAGTCTCTCTTTCTGGGAAGAACTTCTTCCTAACATCCAGCCAAAACCTCCCCTGGTGCTGCTTGAGACTGTGTCCTCTTGTTTTGGTGCTGGTTGCCTGGGAGAACAGACCAACCCTCACCTGTTTCCAACCTCCCTTCAGGTAGTTGTAGACAGCAATAAGGTCTCCTGAGCCTCCTCTTCTCCAGGCTAAGCAACCCCAGCTCCCTCAGCCTCTCCTCACAGGGCTGTGCTCCAGACCCCTCCCCAGCTTTGTTGCCCTTCTCTGGACACATCTTTTTTTTGACGCAGTGTACTTAATTTTAAAAAGTGAGACTGCAGTTTTTACCTTACATTACTCAGTAATACTTAGTATTGAGTTTGGAAATGATACAGAGAAGTCTTAATGTTTCAAACCACTAAGCAGCATGGGGAGAATAATTTGGAAAGACATTGGATTCTATTAAAAAAGTAGATTCATTTAAGTTTTAAGCAGTGATCAGAAATAGCTTTAACTTAGAGGGGGAATATGTCATCTGTACACATCTCAAATGTTGGAGTAGTAAGGCAATATTTTGGAAGGTGAGAATGTCATTTTAGATCAGGAAAGGACTAGAATAGAATAAACCAGGTTGGAAGAGACCTTCAAGATCATCGTGTCCAACCCATCAACCAATCCAACACCACCTAAACAACTAACCCATGGCACCAAGCACCCCATCAAGTCTCCTCCTGAACACCTCCAATGACAGCGACTCCACCACCTCCCCAGGCAGCCCATTCCAATGGGCAATCGCTCTTTCTGTATAGAACTTCTTCCTAACATCCAACCTAAACCTCCCCTGGTGCAGCCTGAGACTGTGTCCTCTTGTTCTGGTACTGGCTGCCTGGGAGAAGAGACCTACACCCACCTGGCTACAACATCCCTTCAGGGAGTTGTAGAGAGTGATAAGGTCACCGCTGAGTCTCCTTTTTCTCCAGGCTAAGCAACCCCAGCTCCCTCAGTCTTTCCTCACAGGGCTGTGTTCCAAGCCCCTCACCAACTTTGTTGCTCTTCTCTGGACTCGTTCCAGCAAGTCAACCTCCTTCCTAAACTGAGGGGCCCAGAACTGGACACAGGACTCGAGGTGCGGCCTAACCAGTGCAGTGTACAGGGGCAGAATGACCTCCCTGCTCCTGCTGGTCACACTGTTTCTGATGCAGGCCAGGATGCCACTGGCCCTCTTGGCTGCCTGGGCACACTGCAGGCTCATGTTCAGCCTACCATCGACCAGCACCCCCAGGTCCCTCTCTGCCTGGCTGCTCTCCAGCCACTCTGACCCCAGCCTGTAGCACTGCCTGGGGTTGCTGTGGCCAATGTGCAGAACCCGGCACTTGGATGTGTTCAATCTCATGCCATTGGACTCTGCCCATCTGTCCAGCCTGTTGACAACTGCCATAGTCAGTTTTGCATTCATCTTTAGACTAAGTGTAGTCTGGAGAACAGTGCATAAAAGAGCTGTTCCTGAAAGGTTTAAGCTGCCTTTACTTCTAAAAACTTAAATCCTGGTAGGTATATTGTGATGTTGATAATATGGGTTTGATCATCCCTGCTAGTTATTTTCAAAAGACAGAAGCTGTATTTCTTTATCTTCTGAATATAGTAGGCATTTAGGATAATTTTCTTCAGGGATTTATATTTGTCACAATGTATTTGTAGTTCTGATGTTTCAGAGCTCTGAATTCGATAATCTAAGCAGAAGAATCTGTGTTCAGTTACAGCATGTGATTGTTTAAGGATGTTGCTAGGTCATGCAGGAAAAAAAACAGAGGCAAAAGCCCATTTAGAGCTTAGCCTGGCCTCTGCTGTGAAGGACAACAAAAAATCCTTCTACAAATATATTAATAGCAAGAGGAGAGGCAAGGACAACCTCCACTCCTTGATGGACATGGTGGGGAACGTAGTAACAGAAGACGAGGAGAAGGCAGAAGTACTTAATACCTTCTTTGCCTCTATTTTTAATAGCAGGATAGGTTGTCTTCCAGACTGGCAGATGGAGGCAGGGAGCAGTATAGTTCCCCTGTGTTCCAGGAGGAAACAGTTAGAGATCTCCTTAGCCACTTCGATCCCCACAAGTCCATGGGACCAAATGGGATCCATCCTAGGGTGCTGAGAGAGCTGGCAGATGAGCTGCCAAGCCACTCTCTATATCATTTTTCAGCAGTCCTGGCTCACTGGAGAGGTCCCAGATGACTGGAAACTGGCCAATGTGATGCCCATCCACAAGAAGGGCCAGATGGAGGAACCTGGAAACTCCAGGCCTGTCAGCCTGACCTCAGTGCAAGGCAAGATTATGGAACAGGTCATCTTGGGGGCAATCACACCACACTTAGAGGATGGCCAAGGGATCAGGCCCAGCCAGCGTGGATTTAGGAGGGCAGGTCCTGACTGACCAACCTGATCTTCTATGCCCAGGTGACTGCCTGGTGGATGTGGGACAGGCTGTGGATGTAGTCTGTCTGGACTTCAGCAAGGCCTTTGACACTGTCCCCCACAGCAAACTCCTGGCCAAGCTGTCAGCCCCTGGCTTGGACAGCAGCACTCTGAGATGGGTTAGGAACTGGCTGGAGGCTGAGCCCAGAGAGTGGTGGTGAATGGTGCCACATCCAGCTGGCAGCCAAGCACTAGTGGTGTGCCCCAGGGATCAGTGCTGGGCCCCATCCTGTTCAATATCTTTATTGATGATCTGGAGGAGGGGATTGAGTCCATCATCAGTAAATTTGCAGATGACAGCAAGCTGGGGGCAGGAGTTGATCTGCTAGAGGGTAGGAGCGCTTTGCAGAGGGACCTCAACAGGCTAGGCAGATGGGCAGAGTCCAGTGGCATGAAATTTAGCACATCTAAGTGCCGGGTGCTGCATTTTGGCCACAACAACCCCATGCAGAGCTACAGGCTGGGGTCAGAGTGTCTGGAGAGTGGCCAGGCAGAGAGGGACCTGGGGATAGTGGTTGATAGTAGGTTGAAAATGAGCCAGCACTGTGCCCAGGTGGCCAAGAGGGCCAATGGCATTCTGGCCTGTATCAGGGACAGTATGGCCAGCAGGAGCAGGGAATTTGTTGTGCCCTTGTATGCTGCACTGGTTAGGCCACCCCTTGAGTCCTGTGTCCAGTTCTGGGCCCCTCAGTTTAGGAAAGATATTGAGTTGCTGGAAGGTGTCCAGAGAAGGGCAACAAAGCTGGGGAGGGGTTTGGAGCATAGCCCTGTGAGGAGAGGCTGAGGGAGCTGGGGTTGCTTAGCCTGGAGAAGAGGAGGCTCAGGGGAGACCTTCTTGCTCACCACAACTCCCTGAAGGGAGGTTGTAGCCAGGTGGGTGTAGGTCTCTTCTCCCAGGCAACCAGCACCAGAACAAGAGGACACAGGCTCAAGCTGTGCCAGGGGAGGTTTAGACTGGATGTTAGGAAGGAGTTCTTCCCAGAAAGAGAGATTGCTCCTTGGAATGTGCTGCCCAGGGAGGTGGTGGAGTCACCATCACTGGAGGTGTTTAAGAGGAGACTGGATGAGGCACTTGGTGGTATGGTTTAGTTGATTAGATGGTGTTGGGTGATAGGTTGGAGTTGATGATCTCAAAGGTCTTTTCCAACCTGGTTAATTCTGTTCTATTCTATATATTGGGACTCTGTAGTAGATTTACTAATGTTGAAAATACCGGACTAGATGATGACTGTTCCTATCAAAAATGGACATTGTGCACAGTAGTTTAACATGAACATTATTTGTTAAAGAATTAACAGCTCACAAGTAGTGCTGAGATCCTGTGTATTTGTACAATGAGTTGCTAGTTATTTTTTAAGGTATTTCCAGAGTTATTAAAATAGAATTGTTGGTTTAACACTGAAATGGAGTTCCTGTTTTAACAGAGTTAATAAAAGACAAAAAAGTTGATAGTTTACAGATATTTTTAGTGGAAGAACTGTATACCAAAGCTGTCTTCCTAGTTTGGGTCTCAAGGTTGGCAACATATATAATAACTGCATTCCATAACTGTCATTTCAAGAGTGTTCTGAGATGCTTACAAAGTTGTAGCCAGTAGCTTGAGATTGAGTAATTTATGATAGTGACCATAGATGTGCTTCTGTTTTGAGTCTTTTAACTGGTTAAGTTTCAGAGTTATGTAGCTATTGGATAGGAATTTAGGCTATGTCAGTCTTTTCCTGCTGCTTTCAAATGCTACTTTCTGTTCTCTGTTGTGCTTTAACACAGCAGGCAGCTAAACACTATGTAGCCATTGGCTCCTCCCTGTCCCCACGGTAGGACAGAGGTCAAATAAAGAATGTGGAAAAAAAGGTAACAATCTTCAGTTGAATTCAACATTTAACAGGACAGAAAAGGAGGAGAAAATAAAAAGGGAAAAAGAATACACAGAGCAAGTGATTCACAGGGCAGACTGATGCCCAACCAGTACTCAAGCAGCAGGCTTCTACACCCCCATGACCCAACTCCACCCAGATTTAGTGTTGACTGTGCTATCATATGGTAGGGAATATCCCTTTGACCAGTTTGGGTCAGATGTCCTGGCTGTATTCCCTCCCAGCTTTGTATACACTCCAGCCTCCTCACTGGCAGGGCTGCATGAGACTCTTAAGTCCTCCAAGTGGAAGCCAGTGATGAGTGGAGTCCCTCAGGGATCAGCACTGGGACCAGTCTTGTTTTAACATCTTTGTTGGTGACATGGACAGTGGCATTGAGTGTACCCTCAGCAAGTTTGCTAATGACACCAAGCTGTGTGGTGCAGCAGACATGTTGGAGGGAAGGGATCCATCCAGAGGGACCTTGACAGGCTGGAGAGGTGAGCCCGTGACAACCTCATGAGGTTCAGCAAGACCAAATGCAAAGTTGTGCATCTGAGTCAGGGCAATCCCAAGCACCAGTGCAGGCTGGGCAGGGACTGGCTTGAGAGCAGCCCTGAAAAAAAGGACTTGGGAGTGCTGGTGGAGGAGAAGCTCAACATGAGCCACCAGTGTGCACTTGCAGCCCAGAAATCCAGTCCCATCCTGGGCTGCATCAAGAGAAGCATAGCCAGCAGGTTGAGGGAGGTGATTCTCCCCCTCTACTCCACCCTGGTGAGACCCCACCTGGAGTACTGTGTCCAGTTCTGGAGCCCTTATTACAGGAAGGATCTGGAGGTGCTGGAAGGTGTCCAAAGGAGGTCCACGAGGATGAGCAGAGGGCTGGAGCTGCTCTGCTATGAGGACAGACCGAGAGTGTTGCGACTATTCAGTCTGGAGAAGAGAAGGTTCCGAGAAGACCTTCTTGTGGCCTTCCAGTATCTGAAGGGGGCCTATGAGAAAGCTGGGGAGGGACTTTCTAGGATGTCAGGTAGTGACAGGACTAGAGGGAACGGAAAAAAAGTAGAAATGTGTAGATTCAGCTTGGATGTTAAGAAGTTCTTCACCATGAGGGTGGTGAGGCTGCCCAGGGAGGTGGTAGAAGCCTCATCCCTGGAATTTTTTTTATGGCCAGGCTGGATGTGGCTCTGGGCAACCTAATCTATTGTTAGGTGTCCCTGCCCATGGCAGTGGGGTTGGAACTAGATGATCCTTGAGGTCCCTTCCAACCCTAACAATTCTTTGATTCTGTGGTTTAATTTAAGGTCTGCTCAGCAGCAGCCAGAACATCAGTATTGTCAACATGATTCTCAGTCTAAGTTCAAAACACAGCACTTCTCCAGCTGCTAGGAAGAACAGATTAAGTAATCTGTCCCTGCCAAAACCATGACATGTGGGGTTTTTATCTGATTTTCAGAGATCCAAAGTTTGATCACAGGAAAAGAAAAGTAGGCACAGAAGTCAATTAAATTCTATATGCTTCAGTTAATTTGAAAGGGTGTATCAGATATGCAGTCATAAAAAACCCAAACCAAAACCAACCAATCAAAACTCCACCATAACTCACTAACTCTCCAAATCAATAATAGAGGCGTGTGTTCTTGGTAGGCTTAAACAGCCTCAGCAGTAGAGTTGGATGGGACATTTCACATACTTGGGATATATACTGTATATAAAACTGGCTTGTCATAATCTTATAGCTGAAACAGAAAACTTTTAATGTCTGGATGAAGACTTACATTGTATATGATTGAAATAAAATTTTATCTGCATTTTCAACCAGAGTTAAATGTTAAGCTTTTAGTGAAAACTGTTTTAGAAGTCAAGTAGTAGATTTCATAGTGGACTTTCGTAGATTTGCATATATGATTATATCAGGAAATAACTCTTTAAACATCTCCTATTACTAGCAAACCCATAAAAATTTCTATAGGGAGTAGAAAAATTAATTGCAGGGTTATGCTTATTCTAGATCTAAAGGTGAAAGCCTTGTAAATGCTTATAAATCCATTTCTGAAAAGCTTTTGGTTTCTTCCTCTAGTTGCCTTTGTCAAACAAATCCACAGTGTGTATTGGCTGACTGATGTGTAGAGAGAAAAGGTCATGCTTAGTCATTTGCTTTATTCTTGGACTTGCTTTTTTCTTGGATCTCCCTGTTTGTTTTTTTCCCTATCTCAGAGAGAGGGAACATGTTATTAATTTCCATATCAGGAAAAGAAAAAGGAGATGGTCACTTCCAGTAGAATTCCACAAGAAATCTGGGGAGGGACTTTGTACAAGTGCTTGTAGTGATAGGACAAGGGGGAATAGATTGAAGCTTGACGAGGGTCGATTTAGACTAGATACTAGAAGAAAAATTCTTTAGATTGAGGGTACTGAGACACTGGAACAGGTTGTGTGGCCAAGTTGTGGATGTCCCCTACCAGGAAGTGTTCAAGGCCAAGTTGGACAGGGCCTTGAGCAACCTGGTCTGGTGGAAGGTGTGTCTACCCTGCTTCTGCCTTAAGTCGCAGGCTCCAAATCAGACGTCCAGAATATAATTTATTTGAAGAAATTGAAGTGATTTGTTTATCTTCAGATAGTCATCAAGATGCAGACTGATAAGTACTTTTAGGATATTTGAGAGGATTCATTCTTAATTTTTTTTGTTTTGTGGGTCAAAGAATTTATATCCACAACAATGACTAAAGGAAACGGTAGTACACTCCTTAATTCGGTTGATATTCAGGGGAAAAAACAACCAACCAAAAAAAAATTCCTTTAAAGTGTGACCAGTTTGTACAACTACAATTATCAGATAACTTAGTGAACCTTTATCTCCTGTGGTAGTAGTTGAACAGAAATTGAAGCCTGGAAGCTGGTAGCCTTATGTTTATGTGAATATATTACATATTTGCCTTAAAGCACCTTTGATGGATAAGAGCATATGAAGATTTACTTCATTTTAGGTAGTTCTTTTCCAAGGTAGAAGCATGTACCGGCACTGGACTTGTGTGAAATGGTATTCCATTTTCAAAGCAGAAGTACTATAAATTATTTGTTGTCAGTTGTATATTTGGTATTGGCCACTGGTGTGATAATGGGCTATTATATGTGCTGCTTTATCACATGACGGTCTTGGTGTTTATGCCGTGGAGATTCAGGCCTTTGAGAACATATGATGTTACTTCCAAGGAAATAGTACTGAATTCCTGGGAAGCACTGCCTTTATGGCATGTAACTTCTTGAGTATATGTTGCAGTGCAACGGGGAGGTAACTGAAACAAGCTTGCATCTGTTTTCTCTTCCAAGAGAACAGGCTATTGTATCCAGTTCACAGTCTGGTTCTGAATTTCTCTGAGAGAGGCTGGCTAGAAGCATAGTGGAAAGGCAGGCTGTGAATTTGAATAGCTGTGTTCCACCATGGAAAATGTGTATCTAAACTTGAAGAATGTTTCTTTGTTTACATATAACTTTTTCACAACACCTCTGTTAAAAAGTGCCAGTATTTTGTGTTGCAGTGTCTTAAAGGACAAGTGGTATTCATTCAGTAATCCAAGGACTTTCTCTGTTTGTTTTTTAATTAGAAATAATGGAGAAATCGGGTGAAGAAGGAATGCCTGATCTTGCTCATGTTATTCGTATTTTAACTGCGGAGAATATCCCTAATTTACCACCAGGAGGTGGTTTAGCCGGCAAGTGAGTACTGGAGTTTCTTGAACTGCTTAGTTCACTGAAAGAAGTACTTTTATTTAAATGTTCTAAAGGTTTCTTATTGTAATAGTTAAAGAAAAAAAGTTGAGTTTTACACTGTAAGCTAGTTGACATTTTGTGCTACATAAACATTGTGTCACTGTTCCCAAAACACACACAAGAAAGGGGCAAAAAAACCCACAAAAAAGCCAAGCCTCTACCCCCACTATAAACCTCAACTCAGCTTATTCTTGGCTTTTTCACTGCTTCACATTTCTCAGGAACTGTCAGTAATCTAAATGGACTGTCAGTATACCAGTTCAGTTTTCCTGATTTCATGTTTCTGCCACCACTTAGCCTCCAAGTTTGAGTCAATGCCTGTTTGTTCAGTAATCATTCCTGTAAGAAAATTGGTTTTATTTGTTTAATATTAAACTGAATGTCATATAAGCAAGAAATGGAAATGATATTGTGGGTATATTATTTGTTTGTTTTCTAGGTAGACTAATGCTGATAATCTAGCAACCTGTAACTTAAGGATTTTAATGAATATAATTTAGGATAGTATAAAAAATTGTTCACCTAGAATCTTCCAAACAATGGTAGCCATTATTGCTCCCTGGCATAGGTCATGTTGTTGCTGGAATCATTTTATATTTCAAATTATGAAGTCTTGTTCTCTGAGCATTTGTGAGTGTATATCTGTTTAATTGTGCCTGCTCATTAATGAGCACTATTTATTGCCTTTTTTTTTTCTTTTTTAATTGCCTTGAAAGTACCTGTATGTTCTTAGCACCTCCCAACTGCTGAAGGACTTAGTGTGTTTTGTTGTTTTGCTCATCAATAACCACATCATGTACTGCTTCATTATTCTGGAACCTTTGCATATAAATTCTATTTTAGTTTGCTGTGACCCAGGATACACTTGTAAGGGTTTTAGCTTCAGAATTTGTCTTTTGCTGTCTTTCTCTTATTTTTTGCTGTCATTGTCTTATTTTTTGCTTTTTAAAATCCTATTACAGAAACCTGATATGAGATGTACCTGCAGCTGCTTTTTTTTTTTTTTTTAAGAAAATATCATAGAGTATTCATTAACTTTTTCTTGGCCTTCAAACTTTAGGACAAAGACAGGTGGTGAAGTAGTTAACTTGTAGGATTGAGCTCCTGAATGTATGTTTTGAAAAAGCATGACCATACAATCCAAACCCATATACTATGTAATTTAAAACTTTTGTCCTTACAAGAGAATATCTTTGTCTCAAGGTCCTTATCCTGTGATGTTACCAGGACACAAAGAATTAGTACTTTGTCCTTCTGTTTGAACTCCAAGACCGGGCTCTGACAAACTGCAGAATTTTATTTGTGGCTGACATCCTTGATTTTTTTAGCACCAATTCTAGCTGCTCCTTATATTAGTATGTCTGAGCTGGAGAAATACAATGCAGTGTTACCTTGAGTACCTAGAGACATACCTAGAGTATGTCTGCAAACCTTGAGAACCTCTGAGGTAGCTCCCCTTCAACTGGTGTGGTATCTTTCCTTCAAGCATCTCACTTGCGTAGAAGTGTTGACTGGATCATTCTTTGAGATGAGAGCTAACTGTCAACGCTACTGTGGTCTCTTGATGGTAGTGTTTTATCTTTTAAACTCTCACTCTTCAAAGACTTGTTTCAGGCTTGACTTGAATCCCCCTGTAACTTCAGATGTTGCCAAAAGAATGTTCATTTGTTGCTAAAGAAAAGTTCCAAGCTACCCTGTCACTTGAGCATTAGTACATCTGCTCAGCATCTTACTGTTGAGTTTTCCCATAAAGTAGAGAGAAATAATGGAAAATGCCCAAATTCTCTGTGATACGTGTCAACTCTTTCTATGGCAGCATTCCTTGGACTAGATTAGGTGTTTTCTGTAAGGTTTTTTTTGTAGGAGAATCTTCCATCACTGGCTGATGGGTCCCATACTAGCTCAGCAATGCAACCCTTTCTTCTTAAAGCATTGATTAACAGTGCCATTGAAGAAGTTGTTCTTCAGTGGACTTTTCATATCAGACATAATTTCTGCAAGAGTCATTGTCAATTTAATTTTTAACTTCTTCCTTGGTCCTCATTCAGACACAGCCCAAAACCTTTGATTGTGAACACCCACAACTGGCATATTCACCAGTGTTTTGAGGCTTCAAGTTGTCAGGTGTCTATTGTGCCTGCCTTCTGCTTGTCTTGATGTGGTGTGTCTAGATAAATGCAGACTTCATCATTGACATACATTGCCTCTGAACATGTGACCATGTGATGTCTTTTCAGTGCTGTAGATCAGTGGACATCCTGAGGTTTGATACACTGTCCCTTGCATTCACTGGTCCATGAACCATCTCCCAGAATTCTGAGTCTTTAGTAGGTGTTGTTTTAAATGCTGAATTGTGACAGGAAAATGTGTTTTCATGATGGCCACTACTTGCTGAGTTTACCTAATTTATTTTGTTCTGTTGGAAGTGGACATAGGTGCAATGTTCCGTTCAAAAACTGCACTGTTCTGAAGCTTCAAATGTGCTTTTGCTCCCATAGTGTGGGCATAAAAACCTTGACATGCTAGATTAGGAATTGATCTAACTCTGTGTCCTGTCCACAGGATAGCTGAAAGTAGATGCCTAGGGAAGACTATAAAATTAGGAAAAAATGTAAAATATTTTCTCTATGATTATTATTTTGGTTTTCAGCTTTTTACAGCTGAGGTACTTTCTGATTTGATATATTTTGTGTACTTTGACTTAATTTCTCTTCCATTAAGTAAAGTTTAGAAAGAACCTCATTAAACTTCTGACATGCTCAGTATTCTGGGGCAGAAAGTTCTGTTGCATCAAGAGCTATCACTATATTTTTGGGATATTTGCTGCTGTCTTCATCTGCTGCCTTACTTTCTTTGTTTGGAGCAGTCAGCAGTGCTTGTCCATGTTCTGTAAGATGTCATTTTTGTTGACTGCGACCACTTCAAAACTTGAGAGCCTTAGTTCATGTTGCAGTTCTTTCTTGTTGAAGCTGTCAGTAACTTTGATATTTATTATATTTGCCTGGACATTTCCCAATTATTACTATGATTTGAAGATGTCAAGACATAGCGTTTTCCTCTCATCAATCTGTTTATACTTGAGGGTTTATATTTTTAGATACTTTTTGTGCTTGTTTTGCATACCTGTGAAGGTGTGGCCTTATGGCGTTGCCAGAAATTAAGTCTAGCTAGTGGCATTTGAGTTTCAATTTCTGAAACTCAACTCTGAATAGACAGTAGTTAACATTTTTTAGAGGCCATATACTTCAAGGTATGTAGACAAGTAGTAAGCTGTGCATAGGTAATAAAAATGGGGGAAAATACAACTGCCTTCAAGTTTCACATTCAGAAAACCAGCAAAATAATAATAAACAAAATATGGCTTTAAATGTTGCTCTTGCCAAAGCTCAACTATATAGCTGTAACTTCTAAATATGTAAAGTAGATGACAATGGAGAGGGTGAGGTAAGAATTGTTTTTTGCTTTGCTTCTAAGTCTTCACAAATCCCAACTTACTGCTAAATCCCCAAACATCATATTGAAAGTGAAGTAGTGACACTGGGAGCAGACTTCATCTTTTTAACAGGCAAGTTAAAGGCAAAACATCTTAAATGTTTTGAAGTTACTACTGTGCTCAAACTTTTTAAGCTCTCAATGTTTTGAAATCCTTTGTTACGCTTAATGTTTTCAAACTTCTCTTTTTAGGCGTAATATTATTGAAGCTGTGTATAGTAGGCTGAATCCACACAGAGAGAATGAGGGGGTAAGTTCCCATTTTTTGCTACAGTTTTTTTGTTTATCAGAATATCAAAATACAACAAGCAGAAATGTACATTATTGCAAATACCATGTTGTGAACACAAAATACATACTGCCAGCAGACAGTTCGTTCTGACCTTGTTTTGGGTGGATTGAATATAGAGCTTTGTCCTCAAAGACAACAAACTGACACCCAATTCTGAAATACTTTTTTAACTTTTTAAACAATTAATTACTGCTTTTTCAGTTTAACCTGTGAGGCAACACTGCAGAGTTTTTCTAAATTCTGGGATATTATTGGAAAAAATTATGGTCATCGTATTCATTCATTACTTAACTAGCTCTTATGTCTAGAGTCCATAAATCTGCTAGAGGAGGACACAAACACTACTTACTCTATCTTGTGTGGAGGACCTTAGCACAATGAAAAACATTGATGCTAACATTAACCACTTTTTTTAAAAGTGTATACTATCTTTATCCTATGTGCAGTGATCAAGTGTGAATAGATTTAAGTTTACTTCAGTTTTAATTTCTAAAGCAGCTTACATTCTTCTGCCTGGTTCCTAGTAAGTTGAATTTTAAATAGTGTGTTGAGATACGGTTTACTGTAACTTTAAACCTGATTACTAGGTGATTCCTTAATATTTGTATACAGAATAATACCTGGTGTTCATATCAGTTGTGGTTAAATTTGTTTTAAAAAAATCTTTGGAAAACTGAAGAACTGACAAATAACATCACTGCTTGTTACATGCATTGTCATGTGCTGTACAGCCTACATAAGCTAGTCTGTGAAGGTACTGTTCACCTTTTAGCAAATATTTTGTCATACTACTTTTGTCTTCTGAGATGACAAGTTCCTCAGTCATAATGAATGGTGTTGGAGACATAACAACTTCTAACTACTTTGAAATGATCTGTTGTGCACCTTGATATTGCAAATGCACTCTCACCACAAATGCTGTGTTCTTCCACTGTCATCTTCTGTTGCCTACCCTGTAGCTTGTTTATTCTCTTAAGCTAGAAAGCTTATAGGGGGAAGGGGCAACTATTCTGTTAAGAGAACAAATAGAGCAGAAATCTCTTATGGTTTAGGATTTGTTCCTTTTTAAAAAACCTTAAGAGTGTACATTTTCCATTTGATTTTCAACAAATTGTGCAGCATCCCCCAAAACAAGCCAGAGAGTTTTCATCGTTTCAGCCTTTTCAGTAGTTCAGGACGCTGTACCTCTATCAGCCTGCTACTGCTTTTCATATTTAGCCATAGTTTTGTTTTGCAGTGAAGTTACTGGTGAAAAGGATTTATGTGAAAATTAGACCATTGGTTTGATAAGTTGCTCTGCTTTTTCTAAAAACAAAACTTCAGTTTGTCCAGTGGTGACTTTCTAGAAATGTCATATGCCATAGTTGTATTTATGATGCATGATGATGATCTTTTCTACATCCAAAATGACTTTGCAATAGCCATGCAAGCTTGCTAAAAGTCCTAACATACAGTATAGCATCTTTCATGTATTGGCTACTTCTAGGAAATTTGTGTACATTTTCCATTTATAACTTAATTGAATGAGTTAACTAAATGTGCAAATTATGCATAAAAAGAATATAGCTTTAACGCTTATTACCTTTAACAGCTCTGACCTTATTGCCGTGGGTAGTTACTTTGGATCCTTTTAATCTGTCTTCTTGAATATGAAGTGTGAGCAGTACATCCCAGTTTACTTCGTAGATTTTCCTTTCTGCTGGTGTTTAGTGCAAATCTCAGTAATGATATGGGTGATGTGTCTTGAATACAACAAACTAAACTTCAGTTTGATCTTGTGGTAAGGTAAATGCCATTGCTCAGTCAGTACCATCCTAAATGATTATGACCCAGAGCAGTTTGAGAGGAGAGTGTGCCACTGGGTGAAGGATGCAATTCCTATTGGCACTCCCTCCACAAGTAGGAATTGCTTACTATCCTTGAATTGGATTAGTTTAGTGGGCCTCATCTCTGAGGTGATGAGAACAGAACATCCTTGCTAGTATTACTTAGTTGCAGGTATATATGTGGTAATCTCTGTCTTTTGAACTGAATCCTGTAGTGCATGGGGAGGGTAAAGGGGAAGGAAACTGTTCAGTTGCTCAACAGGAGACTCTCCACAATGTCTACACACTGTGGTACTGTTACTACAGGTCTCACATTTAAACAGGAAGCAAAGGTAGGAAGGTGCTCAAGGACAGAGCGTAGTAGTGGCTCTGGTAGAGTTAGATGATGGGTGGAACTGATGATACTGAAGATCTTTTCCATCCATAGTGGTTTTGTGAAACGTATGGTACATCCCAAGGATGACATTTCCAAGTGAGATCAAAATACAGCTAATAATGCCTGTGTTTAAATTAGCATGAAGTAAGAGCAGATTCATATGAAAAATAATGAACTGCAGACACATGCTGAGTCTGCAGGCCGCAAAGGTGCACTCACTTGTACTTGGAAATCCTTCCCTGTGTGTACATAACAGCGTACATGTCTGTCTGAGCTTGGGCCTGATGCAGAATGCCGCTGGTACTGACTGGACAGTCTTGCCTGTGGCAGTCATCTTCATCTGATGGCTCTACCTTTTTTTCCCCCCCTTTTTTTTGGGGGGGTGTGTGTGTGTAATTTTTTGTTTGTTTATATTTTCTACCTTGATAAAGTAATTACTAAACTGTTAATGCACAAGTAAAAATGAAAAAACACCACAGTCCACACAACCACCCAAACCAACCAGATTAACTTTTGCAGTTGAGCCCATGACTGCCTTTTAAAGACTGTACTGTTCAGCGTTGAACAGCTTAAACTCGTTTACTTGAATTACTGTGATGGGCATCATAATAGCTTGGCATATAAGTTCTTAGGATATAAATCAATACAAATGTGGTATCTCTTTCTAATTAGCATCACACTTACTCAGTGTTGCAAAGTTTTCAGTTAACATTGTGTGTAGAATTTGTTTTTACTTTTTTTCATCAAAGCCAGTGATGGTAGAGTAACTTCTTAAAAATCATCACAGGCGTTTTCTGACAACCATAAAAAAATAAGGAGTAGTTCTGTAACGTGAAAGACTCGGGAGTGAAGGAATCCTTACTACAGCAGGATTCAGAGACTGTTAGTAGGGCTTCAGGGTATAGCAGCTACAAGTTTTCTTTCTTTCAGTCATCTCAGCAGAGTCATTTCGTAAATCCAGTCAGTGGAGCACTCTGTATTGGGCTCACCAAGAATAACTTTGCCAGTGTTTCAGTAAAGGAACTCCTGCTATAACTTTGGTGGCTTGTGCCTTTATTGTGAAATCATATTGTGCCTTTATTGTGAAATCATAGAGATCTTATGTGTTGTCCCTTCCTGCTTTGGGATCTTTAAAAGGAATTTAAAAGGACTTCTTCATGGTGAAATCATTGGTACCCCTGAGTCCTTGTTCTTCTTAACATTTTTAAATGCTACTCTTACCGTAATGTCTTTACTACTTAGACTTTTTTTGTGTTCCTATGACTAAGAGGCCACAATTCAATTAGGTTACTTAGCTGTGTATATATCTTTGAACACAAGCAACAATGTTGTTATTAAAGTGGTTGTGTTAATGGTTTCATTGGCATTTGTTTCAAGCTGCATTTGAGTATAATGGTTGACGCCAGTCAAGTTTCTCTCTGACTTACTCTATACTGGCACTTCGCTAAATCCAATCATACATCCTTAAGCACTACTACAGATAATTTTAACAATCTTAGTAGACAAAATTCTTACTCCCTTAAATACTGTTAATCCTGTCCCTAATACATAGTAACCTAATTTAACAGAGCAGAACTTGAGTAAAAATTGTGCAAGAACTTGTGTAAATGTGCATGTTAGGTGTAGGTAACACAAGTTGTTTGGTTTGTTTTGGTGGTGGTTGTTTTGGTTTTATTTTTTTGACAGTTGCACTAAGTTGAATTAAAACATGAAGGTGGACAAATGCGAACTTGACCAGTAATCAGTTTCCAGGGACCTGTTCTAGCCACACATCATTAGAGAGTAATGAGTGTTAAAGGGTATAGGTAGTGTATAGGACATAAAAGAAGCAGCTTCTGTCCTACTGTTTTGTGTAGGGTTTCTTGTCTGCTAGCACTGAGAGAGATGAAGGAAGCAGAAACTAGCTTGCCACCAGAGTGTAAAGCAAAGCAGCTTGTGAGTTAGAATATCAAACACTAACAGCACTGTTACTTTGATTCCTACTAGCATTTGAATGGCATAAGGAGTCTCATGGCTGCTATTATACTGCTTATTGCTTTTACTCTTCAGCATTGCATGAGAGCAAAACCACTTCTGCAGTTTGGAGGTTCAGGCTGTGTATTTGCTGATGCCAGCTGCAGAGCAGAACTGATAAAGATGGAGGAAGTATGGAATTTAGGTGTGCTCTGAACTTTCAAAAGGTAGACTTCTTAGCTATGCTGCCTTATTTAATATTAGCTACATAAATAGGATTATATTTTTTCCAAACTTACAAAACAGGATACACGCCCTTTATGTGTGGTGCTCACGGCATATTGAAGTCCCATTTCTTAGATGAAAACTGCCTGTTTAATTTGCTTCTCACTCTGCTCTTAAACAGCTATCTGAATGCAAAATTACCTCTACAGGAGAGTCAAAATAATTCAAACTAAGACCAGAAAGCCACAGCAGAAGTTTGTCCATTTATACAAAAAAACTAAACTTAAAGTGATAGCATTATATGCAGTACCATTAGTTTTTGTGGTACAATTGTCCCACTTTTATCTTGGACTTTGCTAATCAGTCTCAGGGCTTTTATTCCAGCAATATCACAGCATCCAAAATCTTACTAAACCCAAGATATTGTCTTAATCCTGCCATTAAGCTTGTAAATGAGTGACTGCAGTGCTTGTAGTTCATGGAGTTTTGGGGCTTGACGACTTCAAAAATAAGGTCAGAATGGGAGCAAGACAATCTGCATTTTGCCAGTCTCACAGCTTCCAGAGACAGTGTGATAGAGATAGAGAGAGCTTCCAGAGACTAGCTTGATAATTTGCTGGGTATTGATAATTTAAAATGTACTGTTCCTTTAAAGCAGCAGTATTCCTGTAGCACTTGAAAGTTAAAATTAGAAGGAAAAAATGAACAAAAAACCAAACAACAACCACCAAACAACCAAAAACCCCCAAGACACGCCCCCCAAAACCACAACCCAACATCCCACCCCTTCCCCCCAAAAAAAAACCCAAACCAACAAACTCAAATGAACAAAACCCTCTATAAAGCCAATGTTCTTTAATCAGCTCTTGTTACTTCAGATTGAGTGCTGCAGTTGTTTTGACTGTAGATAACTGCTCTTGTTCATATCTTTAGGCAATGAAAGCATCTGCAAAATAGAGTACCTTAAGTGTTCAGACACCACCACTCTTGGTGCTGCTCGGTAGCTTTTTGTTTATTCTGTGGCAGCATCATGCAGGCAAAAATCTCAGGGATTGTTTTCCAGAACATTATGCTGATGTGATGCTTCAAGTAAATTGCTAGTGATAGAATTATCTTTGTAGTAAGTTTTTCACAGAACTGTGTTGCTATTGGCTGTGCAGAAATTCACAATTAAACATACTAACCTGATGGCTAAAGAAGCTTAAATTGTCAAGTTTTTCATTAACAACTGACCAAAGTTGTGTTAATCAAAAGACAATTTATATCTACATAGAGTTAATTGGAAGGGGGTACCATATTGATGCTGCCTGGCTCAAAATAAATTGAAATTACTAAAATACCATTTTATAGCTACAACTTCTTAAATTATTGTGTTGTATAGACTAGACGAACATGGATGATACTGTTCTAAGATGTATTCTGCTAATAAGGTGTTTTATATTCAAATAGAGCAAAGCAGATGTGTTTCTCAATCTGAAAAAAAAAGTGTTTTTTTCAAATGCCATTAGAAAATACTCCAGTTTAACTGCTGATTTTTTTGGGGTCTTGAATCTTAAAAAAAGGACCCTGGCGAAGCCGAGGAAAGTGGAACGCAGGGAAAATTGGTGGAAGCGCTCAGGCAAATGAGAATTAATCATAGGGGGAACTACCGCCACCTCCTGGAAGAGATGCTGACTAGTTACAGGCTAGCTAAGATACAGGGAGAAGAGTGCCCTGCTGAATCAGCTGCAGCATCTGCTTCAGATACTCGTGCTGGACCCAGTTACCCTGTACCAGACACCCACACAGAATCTGAGAATCACCTTGCTGAAATGCAGAGCTCAAACGAAGATTCAGGGATGAATGAGATGAGTGATAAACAGACGTAATGTTTTACACAGTGGATTTAATGCTTCGCTTCACTTGATGTATTTTCCTTTGTTTATATATCAGCATTTGTCACTTCTACCTTAGAAGTCTCTTTGGTTTTGCTTTAGTTATTTGTACAGATTGTTTATACGAAGCTCTTTTTTTCCCTTAGACATTCAACTACTATATTAATTGCCTCTATTGTATAGCAAGCAATTAAATTATCTTTCTAGATCTTGTGTTTTTTAAATCCTGTCACACCAACAATTGGTATCTGCCATGCTGATGGAAAAAAATCTGAACTTTTAAAGTATATTCTTAAATAATAATTTTGATGGTATATGTTTGTTGAATGTGAAGTAATTTGCATCTTAATTGTCTCTGTTGTGCAAATTAAGGGAATAATAGATTCTTTTTTTTTCCTCCATTACATCATATGCTGCATGTTTGTGTTTGAACTGTGTATGGTTTATATTACAACTCAATTACAAAAGCTATTACTTATTAGGTTGTTCCTTATTCTTCATGAAATGTATTTGACTTTCTTTCCAATCCAGATTGTATCTCCTGTTCATCATAAATACCAGTTTTCTAGATGACTGTATTATTTCCCAAGTTGTAGGATAACGTATATCCAGAAATGAAAATGTACTTAGATTTAGTACCCAGTGTCAAGTTCTAAGAATTTGTGTTCAAGTGAAAATAAAGAATATGCTGTGAATAATATGTGTATGCATATTGACTCTTCTAAGCAAGTAATAAACTTCTTTTGAAATGCTATCTTTCTGATGTGACTTGCAACTTTTCATAGCTTCTGATATTAACTTGTGAATGCTCATTAACCTCTACAAATATTTGAGTAATTTTGGGCTTGGCGCATTCATCATGATCTTCTCCTTGGGCAATATTTCTCAGGTTCACGTTAAGCATCAGTCATATAAATGAATAAACTGGCTCTTCTACCTAATCTTACCATCTACCAAGTCTTTTCCCTGTCTTTTGGTGTACAACACATGTATGTATGTGCATTTGGGTGTATCAGTGATTAATACTGGGAATTTACAGTGGTGGTAACTAATCTGCTAATTCTTGTGACAGTGGTTGGCTCATAATAGAGCACGCGCACAAAAATATTGTTCAGAGTAGGTGCAGATCTCACTGCCTTAATGAAAAAGAGCCAAAGGGAATTTATTGTGGACCAGGAATACCTGAAGAGCTGAGTTCTTAGTATTTTATAGACGTTGTTTATTAGTCCATAAACGTAGACTCGATTAATAGGTACAATTTAGTACAATTTTAGATGATACTTGGTTTTAAGTATGCCACAGTAGCTTTCCCGGGTTCGTATTTTGGAAAAGTAAATTGCTTCATGAAGTTGAGGAGCAGAGAGTGTTTGTGTAGAGAGGTGGGTAGGTATGGGGGGGGAAAAGGGAAAATGTCATGTATTGTGCACTAGTATTCTACTTAATTATGGCACTGAATCCAAAGTGCAACAAATTGTGTTCATTTATATTGGCGAGTAGTAATATTTCTCCTCTTCTTTTCCTGTAGGGTGCTGGAGAACTAGAAGATCCGTGGTAGCCTTACAAATCTACTAAAATGCTTTTGATTCTGAAAGGGGGGAAAAAAAACCCTTTTAAATCTGTTTTCTTCAAGGGAAAAATTCTGGTGGATTTCCAACATTTTGTGAAATGGGCAGAAATATATTAGATTTTTCCATCAGTTGTTCATTTTTATGTTTTCTGATATTGCCACTCTTAGCATTGCCTGTAACTACAGTATTTTTACCAGCCTCGGGCATACTATTTACATCTATAATGAACTTTGGCCCTTAAAAGGAAGGAACAATTCTCCCAGCAGATCAGTATGTGTACCTGAGGTGCACGGGGTAGTGGGTGTGCTCTGAAGATACACTATGGCTAATGAAATGTGCAACACTCGAGCGCGAGAGAGTGCAAAGTAATTGTGAGACACGGCTGAAATTTCACTGTACGGAGTTGGAAGGCTTTGCAGCTCTGTGGCTTGGAAATTATTTTAATTGGGCAATATGCTATCAGATGTGTTTTGGTATTTTTAATTTTCCAGTTTTACCTGTATTGCCAGACTCTTAGGTTCCCCTGCAGTGTCCAAATTGTGATGTGTTGCCTACTGCTTGCTTTAAGAGAATTGCATTTGGCAATAATATATGAAGATTCTAGGCACCTAGGAACAGCAAGGATTCTGTGCACGTGTACCACACACCCTGAAACTTTTGCTAGAGAAAATCTTCTAAAACCAAACTGATGAATTTGTAGTTAGTGACTTGCTTTGACATCTCTCACAGCTGCAGGGTTGTTGGTTTTGGTTTTTTTTTAGAATGCTGAAAATTTGCCTTTATTATAATGTAAATTTTTTTATTCTGTGTGGTTTTCTATAGTTTTTTGATTTTTTTTTTTCAGCTTAAGATACAGAAGTTTTGTGTAATATGGGTATAATTTTTAATTGTTTGCATTATTTTCAAAGTTCAAATTATCACTTTGAGATTACTATAAATACACTTAAAATTATCTATTTTAAATTAAGAAAATATTAGAGATATTTTCATGGGTTCAACAACCTTTCATTTTATAAGCAATGGGCATGGTACAGAGTGGCTGTCATGTAAGGTACTTGAAGATTCTTAGTTTAATTCTATTTTTGCAATAACTTTGACTTTTTTTTCTGACTTCTTTGAGTTGTGCATGTAATGAGTCCAGTAAATGCTGAAAATGGGGAAGAGTAAAGTATTTATCTAAAGTAAAAGCTATTAGGGAGGGGAAATCGTGAATGTATCCATCTGTACATGATTTACATGCTGTGGATGCCTTGTAAACATTTTCCTATTTGTTTAAACTGTGTTTCAGCGAGGATGTAATTGCCCTTGTGTGTAGTTTTAAGCTAATGACAGTCATCAACTGGTTTTGTGTGAAATGAAATTCATGGTATTTTTCTGTAACTTTATCCTCATGGTGAGTCTGTAGAAACCACACGCTCTTTCATACTGGTGCCGAAGGCAAGCTTTCCCCATCATTGGATTCACTGTGTATCTAATATTTTTTTTTTTTTTTTTTTGGTCTAGAGAGAATTATTGCTACAGTATATTTTATTTATTCATTAGATTTTAGCCTTGTAAGTTAAAAGTGTTCTAAATGATGATGTTAACAGCTATTTGTCCCTTTACTGTTTTTGTTTTGGTTTGGTTTTTTTTTTTCGGTTGGTTGGGTTGGGTTTTTTTGTTTTGGTTTGGGTTTTTTTGGTGTTTGTTTTTTTTTGGGGGGGGGTGGGGGGGTGGAAGGGGGCAGGTGTTAAAAGATAGGGAATGAAGAATGCAAAATGGTTTATTGTTCAGACTGTCCGCTCTGGTCCAACCCTGTACTGATAGTACTTTCCCAGTATGATATTGTGATGTTTCATACAATACAGTGAACATAGCCAACTTGTTATCTTCAATAAAGGATTGCTAAAACAGTGTGATATGCTTTATATTTTCTTGAGAAGGATCTTATCAAGCAGAGGTAATTGTTCTGTATAAAAACATAACCAAATAGGATTTGTGAGGTGCCTTGGAGATTTGTGCTATAGCAAATGTGGCGTTTTGTCCTGATGAGCCAGAAGTCTCAAAGTAGGCTTCCCTGTGGGAGAGAAGAGAACATCTATTATTCCTGGAGCAAATCCTTCCCAAGTTCATCTGGAACAAATTTTATTCCAGCTATGGGAGAGCATTCATTTAAAGTCTAAAAATTCAGATTGAACTTGGTTTTTATTTAAAAAAAAAAAAAAATTATTAAAGGTCAGATGTTAGACCTGTAAAATGTTCCCTTTTAACAGCATTTTAGATAGACATTTCTCTACATTAAAACCTTTAATGAGTTGTTTGGGGTTTTTTCTAATTTATTAACAAAGTTGTTTAGCTGGGTGGGAAAGGAGGAAGATTATTACCATGCAGTATCAGTAATATGGAGGATTTCTAATCTCAGTACTTACTACTACTGTGGAATGGGTGTGTTTATGAAAAAACAACCTGTAGATTTTGGAGTCTGTAAGTTCTTCGAGCAGGATGTGTGTGGGTTTTTTTCTTACAACCTGGAATTTTAATACCTCATTCCACTAGGAAGGGTTCTTGTACTCCATAGGCTCCAGTCATATTGTGTAGAACTGAAGCATATACACAGATTTTTTTTTTCTGATTTTTCTCCCCCCACCCCCCAAAGGATTATAGTATTCAGTATCAGTATAGCTTGCAGAGCTACAACAAAATCTAAATTAGGACCTCTTCTTGCCTCTAGACCAGCACTACTTTCTGTTATAGAGTTTTATTAAACACAATACATCACCGAATAGATAATGTTGGCAATTTATTCAGTAGCAGGGCAGGAGCAAACACAGCGCTGGGTGACAGGGGAGTCTCCGCTCCGCCAACTGCCGCACTTATGGCGAGTTCCAGTCCCCCTTTATAATCTTTGTCCTCTTGGTGACGCCCTCCCTCTTGAAACTTCGTGACTCTACTCTGCGCATGTGTACTCAGTCTCTCCAGGTCTCCCCTGCCTCCTGTTGGTCGCAGTGACGAAGATCCCCGGATGGCAGCCTTGGTCCCGCCCCGTGGGCGTACCCATGTACACAGAGTATGGCTCTGTGGATAAAACTAATCAGGATGTACATCCCATTCTATCACAATTCCCCCTCTGTCTTCATCCTGATTTGTTTTGTCCATTTTATCTTAACAACTCTTCTTCCGCCAGCCTCATTAAATGGTGGCCTAATATAGTAACATAACCGGCACCCTTCAAACCAGGGCACATATAAAATCCCGTCAGGTTTAACATCTAATTACAATGATATCCCAACCTTAGAGCTTGGGGCTCCAACTTCAATCACTGTTTTCAAAACCCCATTATAACTATTACTTGTTTGAACCATAAAGACAAATAAGCCAACCAAAACCACTTGTAAGGACTAAAAGGGTCTACAACATCGAAAATCCACTCCATGGTCTTGCTTTTGTATCTCTACTAATTTTCTTATTAGGGGTTCTTGATCTCCACTATTTTCTACTCCTCTGCCTCGCTCGTCGACTCGGGTGCCTCGAGCCACGAGGGGTGTCATCTTCTCGGCAGCAAGAGTATTCTTCAGGAGTCCCCAGAATAACTGTCTCTGTTATTTGTTACAGAGGTTTATGGAGGGATTTCCTGGTTATCTCACCCTTTGCCCTTTACAAAATATTAGATTTCAATGCTTTTACAAATACAGATGGGATTTAAATAATATTGACTCAGGTCAGTAAGACTCAAGTCCCCCGGTCCTCGGGTGACTTGCCACTCTGGTCCTGAATCAAAGGCTTCCTTTTGGTCTGGTCCCCGCACTGGTCCTTTGATTCTGCTAGCATGTGTCCATCCCTTTCCCGCTGTCCGAACTGCGGTTTCTGTGGTTAACAGCACAAGGTAAGGTCCCTCCCATCGTGGAGCTAGGGTAGTTTCTTTCCAAGTCTTAATCAATATCCAATCTCCTGGTTGGATGCGGTGCAGTTTTAGGTCCAATGGGGCCCTTTGTGCCAAAGCCCCTTTCTTCCACAATTGTTCTCTATACCTCATCAAATTTCTTATATAAATGTTGAAGTCTTGTTCTTTTAGTACTGGATGATCCAGAGGTCTCTCAATATTATAGGGCATTCCATACAGCATTTCAAAGGGGGAAAGTCCCATATCAGTTCTAGGCTGTGTTCTAATATTCAACAGGGCCAGAGGCAGACACTTTAGCCATGACAATTTGGTTTCCATCATTAATTTTGTCAATTGTTTCTTTTATTTCCCCATTCATTCTCTCTACTCGTCCCGAACTCTGTGGGTGCCATGGGGTGTGGTGACACCATCAAATTCCCAAAGCAGCCATAGTTTCCGTAATGATTTTGGACACAAAATGCGGACCTCTGTCTGAATCAATAGATTCCACCACACCATACTGGGGAATGATTTGTTCTAAAAGAATTTTTATGACCGCCTGGGCAGTGGCTTTTACTGTAGGAAATGCCTCCACATAGTTAGTAAGGTGATCTACTAACACCAGCAAGTACTTGTATCGCCCACTCTTTGGTAGTTCAGTGAAATCTACCTGTATATTTGCAAAGGGTCTTTCTGCTGCTGGCCGCCCTCCCTTCAGGGGCTGTTAATAAGGCTGGCCTTATTAACCTTCAGACAGGTGATACATCCCCGTACTATTTGTTTTGCCAAGTCATCCGCCCCAAAACACACATATTTTATAGTAAATTGATCAACAAGTGCCTGCGACCCCCCAGGAGTTTTGCTGTGTATCTTCCTCATAATATCCATAGCAACTGGTTTGGGTAAAACTATCCTGTCACTACCCGGAAGCCTCCATTCCCCTTTTAGGTTTTCTTGTAAACCCATTTTATGCATCTTCTCTTTTTCTTGTGTGGTAAAACTGTATAATGTCCATGGAGGAGGTTCCTCTGTCTCCGGGGGCCAATCCTCATATCCTGGATCCTTGCATACACAGTCTACAACATACATCCTGTCTCCTCTCTTATGAATATAACAAGGCTTCTTCAAATTCTCCCACAGGTCCCGCACTTCATTCCCTGCTGTACGTGTAGAGTTAGAAGAGCCGCTCTTTTTGCTTCCTGATCAGCTATGTTATTTCCTCTGCTTTTAGGATCCATTCCTCTCTGATGCCCTCTTACATGAACTACAGCAATTCTCTTAGGTTCTCTCGGAGCCTTCAATACTGCCTGTATCAATTCCCGATGTATTAAGCCCTTTCCTTGTGAATTTATCAGTCCTCTTTCCTCCCAAATCTTTCCAAATGTATGTACTACCCCTTAGGCATATTTGGAATCAGTATAGATGGTACCCTCTTTATCGGACAGTATCTGTAATGCTCGTAGCACAGCATACAATTCACACACCTGTGCTGACCAGGACTTATTTAGTGGTCCCGACTCTATCACGGTTAACCCTTCCCCTTCAATTATAGCATATCCTGACACACGCTTTCCATCCACCAGTCGAGATGATCCATCAACAAACAGTTTTTCCCCTTCACCTAATTCTTCCTCCTCCAAGTCTGGGCGGATTTTTGTCTGTTCTTCTATAACTGACAAGCACTCATGTGTTAGGTTCCCTTCTCCGGGTGTCCCATACAAGAATTGAGCTAGGTTCTGTAGGGCGGTTACCTCCAAAGATAATTTGGGGGAGTCAAGCAATATTCCCTCATACTTTAGAAGGCGGGAGTCCGTAATCCATTTTTCCGCCTTTTGCCGCAATATCCCTCGGATATTGTGAGGGGATAGTACTCTCAACTCTCCATTCAAGGTAATCTTATTAGCCTCTTCGACAAGTAACGCACATGCCACTATGGCCTGTAAACAAGTAGGCCATCCTCGACTCACCGGATCCAATAATTTAGATAGGTACCCCACAGGTTTCTTTCTCCCCGCCCAATCCCGGGTTAGTACCCCATACGCGGTTCCGTCTTCTATATTTACAAACAAGTAAAAGGGTCTCTTTGTATCCAGTAAGCTCAATACCGGTGCATTGACCAAATCCTGCTTCGATTCATCCAAACTGTTTTCATCTTCTTTACTCCATTTCAATAATCCTTCCTGGCTTATTTTGTTATACAGAAACTTTACCTTTGCACTATAATTTGCAATCCATTGTCGGCAGTATCCAACAAGCCCTAATAATTGCCTCACCTGCCTTTTATTTCTGGGAGCTGGCATCTCTAAAATTCCTTTTACCCTTTCAGGGTCTATCTTCTTCTCCCCCTTTCTAAGATAATGCCCTAGATACTTCACCTCTTCCTCAACAAACTGTAATTTGGCCTTTGACACCTTTAATCCCATTATACTCAAAAAATTCAATAACTGAATACTTTCCTCCCGGACTTCTGTGTCACCGGCAAGGAGTAAATCATCTACATACTGGATAAGAACCACCCCTTCCCTGGTCTGGTATTCCTGTAAGATTTGCTCCAAATCTTGTCCAAACAAATTTGGGGATTCTGTAAACCCCTGGGGAAGCACCGTCCACCTCAACTGCTGCCTTCGGTGTGAGATAGGGTCTTCCCATTCAAAGGCAAAATAATCCCTACTTCTTTCATCTAGGGGACATGCCCAAAAGGCATCTTTCAAGTCTATGACACTATAATATTGTTTTTCTGGACCCAGTCTACTCAACAAAGTATATGGATTAGCTACCACTGGAAAACGAGCAACGGTTCTTTTATTGATTTCCCTTAAATCATGCACTAATCTGTATGACCCATCCGCCTTCTTCACAGGCAAGATGGGGGTATTGAAAGGGGACATACAGGGTTCTAAAAGACCCTTGTCCAAAAGTCTCTCTATCTCTGGTTGCAATCCTGCCTTTCCCTCAGGGGAAATGGCGTATTGCTTTATACACACAGGAACTTCTGGATCCTTAATAATGACTGAAAAAGGGGTTATATTCAATTTTCCAACACTTTCAGGGGTGTACCAGACCTCTGGGTTAATCCTCGCCTCATCCTCCACCCTTAAGGGGCAAAGTCTAATCTTTATTTCCTTATTCACTACCTCTATGTTAATACCTAACTCAATAATTAAATCTCTACCTAGCAGATTAAAATCCGCTTCTGGAACTAGCAAAAGGTTTCCTACTCCTATCCTTGAGTCCGTCTCTATTAACACATCCTTTATTACTGGGACCATAACGGGTTCGCCCTTAGCTCCCACTACTTGAGCCACTTCCTTAGATAAACTACACCCTTTAGGTAATTTTTGCACAGTTGATCTTTCAGCCCCAGTGTCCACTAAGAACTCAACCTCCTGTTGCTGGGGACCAATCTTCAATTTTATCAAGGGCTCCTGATGTCTCTGGGTCCCCAGCAAATAGAGCCCCTGACCCCTCTAATCTTCCTGAAACTCTTTTTCATCCTTTAATCTTTTCCTGCACTCCCTCTTACAATGCCCTTTTTTCCCACAGTAATAACACACACTAACTTCTCTCCTTTCTGCCGACATTTCCTTTCCCCGCCTTTGTCCCCCACCCGATCTTGTCCTGTAAGAAGCTCCAGCCTTCTCAGCCTCCTTCACCACCGCTACCATAATCCTAGCCTGCCTGCGCTGACTCTCCTCGTCCCGTCTTACGTATACCTTCTGTGCTTCTCGCAGTAACTCATCCAAACCTCTGTCCTGCCAATTGTCCATCTTTTCCAAGTTCTTACGAGTATCTTCCCATGATTTAGCTACAAACTGTGTTTTTAAGAGGGCCTGTCCCAGTTGGGTCTCGGGGTCCAAACCTGAGTACATCTGCAGGTTTTTCCTGAGACGTTCCAGCCACTCAGTAGGTGATTCATCCTTCTTTTGACTCTCTTTGAATGCTTTGTTAATATTTTGTCCCCTAGGTACCGACTCCCGAACTCCCTGTATTATTATTGTCCTAAGGTCTTGCATGCGGATTCGGTGTTCTAATTGTTGATGATTCCAGTTTGGATTTTGTAAGGGCCATTTGGTATACACCAGTGGCCCCTGGGCATGCTCAGCATCCCAAATTTGCATACCTGCTCTTCTAATCATGTTTCATTCTTCTGCCGTGAATAGAATACTAAGGATGGATTGCAATTCTTCCCAAATATAAATGCTAGGTCCTAGGAATTGATCCAACTTCTCTGAGACCCCAAAGGATCTTCTAACAATTTTCCCATTTCTTTCTTAAAGTCCCTGACGTCCCCGGAATTCAAGGGAATCGATACGAACCCTATTATTGGGTTCGGGCCCTGCCCTCCAATAGGCATTTCCCGGAGTGGATACAGGTTTTGGTATCGTTGTGCCCGTCTCCGAGTTATAGGTCCCTCCAGTGTCTCTTCAGAACTACCACCTGGATTATAAGTTTCCACGAAAGGTGTCCCCTTAGGAGGCAAGTCATAGCCCTCCAGAGGAGCACTTGGGACCAAATTATGGGCTTCTGCTGGAGGTCTATTGGGGAAGGGGTTATTTGGGGGAGGAGACAAGTCATAGCCCTCCAGAGGAGCACCTGCTGGAGGTCTATTGGGGAGGGGGTTATAGCCCTCCAGAGGAGCACTTGGGATATGGGCTTCTGCTGGAGGTTTATTGAGAAGGGGGAGGAGGAATATATAATGACTCCTCCTCCTCTTTTCTATGTTTCCCTTTCTCTTTTAATGGGTACAATGAAACACCAACTGCTGGTTGTGTTGCCCAAATACCCGCATAATCTCTCTCCTCCTGATTTACAGGGGTTTTATCATTCACCCACAGATTAAGTTTCTGCCTCACCCAGTCTTCCGCTGACCCAAACATTGGCCAGAAAACATTTGGGGAGATTTCTTTCCCTCCCCAAATAATTGCACAGTAGTGAACCATTTTTTCCTTCGTCTTGTCTCTAATATTCGGATAATGTTCCCAATTTTCCAACATGAATCCTAACGGACTGTCCCCGGGTATCGGGGGGAGTTCTATAAGGGTTAAGGACTTGCTCCTCCCCTGTCCCATCTTCTGGAGTGCCTCTCAATCAATCGATGTTCAGTCGCTTCCCCTGTTTCGTGGCTCACGCTCTCGCGAGCAATGAGAACCGCACTACTAAGGGTCCACGCTCGCTTGGGGAATCCGAGCTGCCGGTTCCCCTCTCACACTCACACACAGTCACTGCAACTCCAGGATCCCTGACCCAGACCGAACGGTTCCCGCAATTACTCACACGTCCCGCATCTTCGTCCGGACCTTTGTGCACAAAGTTTATAGGGTCTGCCGGCTTCCCTTTGCTCCAATACCTTGAATTTAGGTTCGTCGGTACAACCAGGGTGAGATTGGACCACCAAGGCCACTAAAAATCAAGTGGGGCACCTCCTTGGAATGATCACAAGCCCAACCGCTTACGTTGTATCCGAGTCACGGCACCAAATTTGTTACAGAGTTTTATTAAACAAAATACATCACCGAATAGAAAATTTTGGCAATTTATTCGGTAGCAAGGTAGGAGCAAACACAGCGCTGGGTGACAGGGGAGTCTCCGCTCCGCAACTGCCGCACTTACGGCGAGTTCCAGTCCCCCTTTATAATCTTCGTCCTCTTGGTTGACGCCCTCCCTCTCGAAACTTCGTGACGCTACTCTGCGCATGTGTACTCAGTCTCTCCAGGTCTCCCCTGCCTCCTGTTGGTCACAGTGACGAAGATCCCCGGATGGCAGCCTTGGTCCCGCCCCGTGGGCATACCCATGTACACAGAGTATGGCTCCATGGGTAAAACTAATCAGGATGTGCATCCCATTCTATCACACTTTCCACTCATGCATCCACCTGGTGTCTGAATTCTAATCATGTTTTTAGATTAATCAGAATACTGTTCAGAGTTCAGCAGCCTGAAACAACCTTACGGTTGTTGACTTTGTATTCTTAGTGTGGGAGGTCTGCATGTTTGATAAAATTAGTTCATGTATGTGCCATAACTTGTCAATTTTTAACATTTTTTAAAACTCTTCTCCTAAATATGTTGCCTCATGATAACTGATGCAAAGATACTAATACAGAATGCTGAGGGTGGGGATTCTCTTCCACTTCAGATCTTCCTGACACTCAAATTCAGCTTGATTGACTTCCCCACCCCCACCCCCTCTTCATTTTTACAACTTTTCCTGTAACTGAGACAAATTGGACCTGTCAGTTCTTATATCTGCTCTCTGATTATCTTGAGCAAAGTAAAGGTTTGTTTTAACTTACTCTGTTTAATGGGTTAATGAGGATAAGGAATAAAGAAATGCAAGTAAGTGGTGTCATCCTGATCTCAAAAGGCTTGTAAGTGAGGAGTTAACAACAGTGAAAGACTCCTCATTGTAAACAGAATCTTCCCATGCTTATTTGAGCCTGCTGCAAATTTTTGCAGGACTTGGGCAGAATACCCATACTTTTCATGGCCCTCGTGAATATGATGCTGACATTGCTATTCTGGTTTAGAAGTAAAGCAGCCAGCCAACCTGTGCATTCAAAATAAGTAAGATGCCAATTCTTTTAACATAAGCTAGATATTAGTGGTTATATTACTTCTAGGTGTCATGTGTAAAGTAGAATTAAGTCAGCTGCTTCAGTCTCAAGCTGCGCCAGGGGAAGTTTAGGCTCGAGATGGGGAGAAAGTTCTTCACTGAGAGAGTCATTCGTCATTGGAATGTGCTGCCCAGGGAGGTGGTGGAGTCACTGTCCCTGGAGGAGGTCAAGAGGGGATTGGACATGGCACTTGGTGCCATGGTCTAGTCATGAGGTCTGTGGTGACAGGTTGGCCTTGATGATCTATGAGGTTTCTTCCAACCTTAGTGATACTGTGATTTGTCAGCTTTCTCATACTGTCAGCCATAAAATTAGCCCCAGAAAACACCTCTTTTTTTTTTTTTTTTGTGGGGGTGGGGAGGGGCACTTAAGAGCTTCATAGTAGAAATCAAAATTAGCAGGAACTTGAGACTAGTTGCAGCATTGAACTAAGCTTTAGTGGGCAGGTTTTGCTTCTGAAAGATGAATCAAAAAAATCAGTGCCACTTTTCGGTACATAAGTTATCAGATCTGTTCAAGCAAAATACCCCACAGTGCCAAGCCGTTCTTACTGCCAGCTACTTGGGGATTTGTAGGGCTAAGAAGCCAATTTCAGGTTTAAAGATTGTCTGCTGAAAACATGTTGCTTTTATCTCTTTATAGATGTTTTTTTAGCTCTAAAATAAAATTTAAGTCAGAGGGAGGTAGCTCCACAGGTGCAGGTGAGCAACTGTATGATATGCTCAGAGGTTTGAAAGCAATTTGGCAAAACCACAGAAAAGTACCCAAGTCACTGAACTTTTGCCATGTAACCCAGGTAAGTATACAGCTTGTGGAGCTTAAACTACACCTTATGTCTCATATGTGTTGGTAACTACTTTCTGTTTGCCAGTCTGATCTGGTTCTGCTCATGTTTGTTTCAACTCTTGCTGTCCAAATCTGACTTAATGCTTTCTGTGTAGCATTTTGTTATTGCTACCTAGCTGCTTCTCTGATCACAAGACAAGTAGCTTTTGCATTTAGCAAGACTTCACCACCTTTTTGTTTAGCTTGCTGCTTGAGGTTATTTCTTGCTTCCATCCTTTACCAGCTAACATCCTTAATCAGTGCTTCTGTGCTTCTATTTTTACATCTGAGGGGTCATATTTCCCAAAACAATTTAATTTTTCCTTCTTCAAAAACATTCTGAAAGCATCCTTTTGCTGTGATGCTTAGACTCACAGACTGGGATTCCTGAAAACTTCTTTCTCTGTTGATGACTACTTCCCGCTTCTGTTTCTGCCTGTCTTCATTTGTCTATATGTAGCTTCACAAGGAATGTCCAACAGAAAAAAAGCTTTACTGTTAGGATGATTACCAACTGTGAATTAAGATCAGCTGAATGTATCAACACCTGCTTTTAAAGCTTAGCAGAAGCTGATCAGGTTTCAAGTCCTGAGGATGGACTTAGAATAGAATAGAATAAACCAGGTTGGAAGAGACCTTCAAGATCATGGTGTCCAACCTATCATCCAACAGCACTAAACCATGCAACCAAGCATCCTGTCAAGCCTCGCCCTGAACACCCCCAATGATGGCGACTCCACCACCTCCTCAGGCAGCCCATTCCAATGGGCAATCACTCTCTCTGTGTAAAACTTCCTCCTAACCTCCAGCCTAAACCTCCCCTGATGCAGCCTGAGACTGTGTCCTCTTGTTCTGGTACTGGTTGCCTGGGAGAAGAGACTTCTATAGGAGAAGTCAGTTCATCAGTCCTTCATCAGTTGGGTTATCTGTGAGAGCAGTTGACCTCCCTAATAGAAGAAAAGCACTGTGTAGTAGGAAGATGCCTTCTGAAGACTTGTAGCAATGTCACTGGAAATCTGAAGACTTGAAACAATGTCACTGGAAATCTCTCCTGTAGTGTCAAGTCTGACTTGGGAATTCCTGTTTCAAGGGTTTTTCTGTTTTCTCAGACTTCTGGAATTTAAGGTGAGTTGTGGTGAAGTTGAGGTTATGTTACAACAGTATTAGGTGTTACGAGGACCCTACCCTTGACCTTTAAAAGGTGGAAACATTCCAATTCATGAGTTCTCTCATGATGACCTTGGAAGTTCCTCTCATCTATAAACACAGAAATGCTGATTTTTCTGGCCTTCTTCAGGGGACTTCTGGATTCTGCTGGGTAGTTACTGGCTCTCTTCAAACAAGTGTTGTTCGGAAAAAATTGCTAAATGGGTTCTACTTTTATCACTTCAAAAAATGCTGCAAAGCTTCAGTGGAAGAAATTGGCAGAAGTTCATAGAATGAAAATTCTTAGCCTTAGGAAATACAGCAATATTTTCAGTAGTTAGCATTCAAAACTTTACCCAAAAAATGTCTAGGTGTTACATTCCTTTCAAGAGTAGTAGTTTTTGCTGGGGGGGAGGATCGAATTGTCCTTTTCAAAGAAAATGTGCTACAAGAGAAACTGGTGGAAACATGCCACTGTGTCCATGTTTATTTTAGCCACTTTGGGGGGATGTGTGTGAATTTCTAGTTAGCATTTAGAAGTTAGTCAGGAAGTTTGAAATAAATATACAGAGATTGAAGTCTTTTAAAACATATTTGCCACTGTTTTTGTAAGGAAACATCGTATCATCCCCATCAATTTCATTCTGTGAATGTTTGTTTTGGCAGGTTACTCACATGCAGAAAGGTAAGGCTGTCTGCTTAGTCTTGGACAAATCTACCATACTTAATATTTGTTGTTCTTAGGAGGAACTGGAGAATGCGCTCAGGTTTGGGGTCTGTTTGCTTTGGGTTTTGGTGGTGTTTTTTTCTTGTCATCTTCAATTCATAAGCACATCTGAATTTAATGGTGCAAAAAGGATTTTGGCCTGGATGTGTAAAGTAGATGTATTATTTTTCTCTTCTAGTGTGTTTTCAAAGTAATGTATCACTTTGGGGAGCAGGGAATGCCTGAAATTAAACAACATAACTGTTTCCAGATCTCCAAAACTGGCATTTAATTTTGAGTGATACAGGTGTAGGAAATACTCTGCTAATGCAAACAGTGTGGGGCGTGATCGAGTGTGATGCTTTACAAAAAGAACTCCATCTTCACTTTTAATTGTGGACATCATTTTTTCATTTTACTTACTTGGTGGGAAATTTTTAAATGGTGAAACACTCTTTTACATTAATCTCTTTATTCCCATTTGTCCTTACCTTAAGTAAATTTCATACTATTGCTTCAGAGATCACAATTATTGCATTTAACTTCCCACTCCACTTAAGAGAGAGAAATCAACCTAGAAACAAGAGTAACTGCAGCAATTCTTTTTTACATGCAGGTACCATATTTCAAATGCTGTTGCTGTGAGCTGAAAGGAAAGAGAAGTTTTATCTTGTTCATGTAATTTCCAATATGCTCTCAGTAGCCCCTGTGCCTTGAACTGCATGAAATAAAAATGTCTGGGTGAAATTAGGGAAAAGAAGAAAAAAAAAATCCCAAATCATAGTCATAGTATCAGCCAGAGTTGGAAGGGACCACAAGGATCCAACCCCCCTGCCATGGGCAGGGACACCCCACACTAGATTAGGCTGGCCAGAGCCTCATCCAGCCTGGTCTTAAACACCTCCAGGAATGGTGCCCCAACCACCCTCCCAGGGCTTCACCACTCTCATGGTGAAGAAATTCCTCCTCACATCCAGCCTGAATCTCCCCACCTCCAGCTTCATTCCATTCCCCCTATAGTCCTATCACTACCTGAGATCCTGAGAAGTCCCTCCCCAGCCTTCTTGGAGCCCCCTTCAGATACTGGAAGGCCGCAATTAGGTCACCTCAGAGCCTTCTCTTCTCCATACTGAACAGCCCCAACTCCTTCAGTCTGTCCTTATAGGAGAGGTGCTCCAGCCCTCTGCTCATCCTCGTGGCCCTTCTCTGGACACCTTCCAGCACATCCATACCCCTCTTGTAACAGGGGCTCCAGAACTGGACACAGTACTCCAGGTGGGGTCTCACCAGAGCTGAGTAGAGGGGGAGAATCACTTCCCTTGACCTGCTGGCCACACTTCTCTTGCTGCAGCCCAGGATCTGATTGGCTTTCTGGGCTGCAAGTGCACACTGAGAGCTCATGTTGAGCTTCTCGTCCACCAGCACCCCCAAGTCTCTCTCCTCAGGGCTGCTTTCCAGCCAGTCACTGCCCAGCCTGTATTTGTGCCTGGGATTGCCTCGACCCAGATGCAGGACCCTGCACTTGGTCTTGAACCTCATGAGGTTGGCTTGTGCCCACCTCTCCAGCCTGTCAAGGTCCCTCTGGATGGCATGCCTTCCCTCCAGTGTGTCTGCTGCACCACACAGCTTGGTGTCATCAGCAGACCTGCTGAGGGTGCACTCAATGACACTGTCCATGGCACCAACAAAGATGTTGTACAAGACTGGTCCCAGGACTGATCCCTGAGGGACTCCACTTGTCACTGGCCTCCACTTGGACATGGACCCATTGACAGCCAGTCCATCAAGCCAGTTCTTTATCCATCTAGTGGTCCAATGGGTATTATGTTATCTCTAACTTAAAGATGCTGTACAGATGTCTTTCTGTTCGGCCTTCAGTACCAAAATATTTGGAAGATCTGCCTTTGAAATGCAAGCTGGTTTTGTTTCATGTGCTGAACTTGGTACTACAGACTCTAGACAGCATAGCAGAGATAAAAGCATGAGAACTATGAGAGAGTGCCTCATAATGAAGGACAGGCACTTGCTTTCATTATTCTTTGGGTGGGGAGAAGATAGGTGATGAATGTGTCCTGCAATAGTTGTCACTCCACTATTTGAGAATGGGATGGGGAGGGGTGGGGCGACAGGAGGGTGTGCTTTCACTGCATTGTGTGAATAATTGCTGAACACTTCCTTTGCTTCACTGGTATGCACAAACCAGGTACCTGAAACTTATTTTATGCTGGTATATAATGTGAGATATGGCACCAGAAGATCCCACACAGCTCAGTGAATTCACTAAGTTCAAAATGGAAAGGCTTGCATTCACAGTATCACAGTATAACTAAGGTTGGAAGAGACCCCAAGGATCATTGAGTCCAACCTGTCTTGGTAGACCTCACGACTAGACCATGGCATCAAGTGCCACGTCCAATCTCCTCTTGGACACCTCCAGGGACGGTGACTCCACCACCTCCCTGGGCAGCACATTCCAATGACGAACGACTTGCTCAGTGAAGAACTTTCTCCTCACTTTGAGTCTAAATCTCCCCTGGCACAGCTTGAGACTGTGTCCCCTTGTTCTGGTGCTGATTGCCTGGGAGAAGAGACCAACCCCTTCCTGGCTACAACCACCTTTCAGGTAGTTGTAGAGCACTTCAGGCAGTGCTTTTTTCGCCTTTCACCAGGCAACGTTTTCACCCTGATGCTTGAATGCCTGACACTTCTGGAACAAAACTTGTTTCAGATAGTGTGCAGATATTAGTACTTACATTTTTAGCAGGTTAGGTAACTGATACAAAGTAAGGAGAATTGTCTTCTATTTCAGTCCCTGTATACTCAGGTGACTTATGAAAGTTAAGTTCTGCTACCTGTGTCCACACTGAATAGCACATACATCCTTGAAAATTGCTTCTTAGTGTTGTGAAATGCTTCCTTGATGCGGAGGTCTAGTTTCTGCTGGCCAGAGTGTCCCTTCTATGAACCTTGCATGTGCAGATGTTGCTTTGCAACATGCCATGGTGGTACCCCTAAACTGGAGAACTGGGGGTTAGGGTTGTTTTTTCTTGGGGGGGTGTATATTGTTCTTTGTCTTTTAGTTTTGGGGGTGTGGGGTTTTTTGTTGTTTGTTTTTTTTTTTTTTTCTGGTAGTTTTGAGGTTTGTTTTGTTTTTACAAGCTAGCTCATATTCCTGTTGCTGGACCATTGTGGTCTGGTGTGTAATTAATGAACTCTGTTGGTTCACTGTGAAATTAACCAAATGAACCAAGTCAGCCATTGTAAAAGCCTTGGGATGCAGTTCAGTACTGCAGAGTGATTCTTTCTGTGGGAATACTGGAGCTATCTGGTCTGAGCTGAGCTTTTTCAGCAGGAAATTATTTCAGGGGTGCAAAACCTGAGTAGATTTGATCATGAAATACCTACCACCAATTCAATATGTGTGACAAAGCAAATTAGTTACAGGAAGGCCTATATGTGTGCACTGGTGGAGACAGGAGGAGTAAACTCAGTATATTAAGCTCTGAAAAACAGCACAGTTTGTATAGTCTGGCAATAGAATAAGAATAAGAATGAGAATAGAATTAACAAGGTTGGAAGTGACCTTTGAGATCATCAAGTCCAACCTATCATCCAACACCATCTAATCAACTAAACCATGGCACCAAGCACCCCATCAAGTGTCTTCCTAAACACCTCCAGTGATGGTGACTCCACCACCTCCCTGGGCAGCACATTCCAATGGCCAATCTCTCTTTCTGGGAAGACCTTCCTAACATCCAGCCTAAACCTCCCCTGGCACAGCTTGAGACTGTGTCCTCTTGTGCTGGTGCTGGTTGCCTGAGAGAAGAGACCAACCCCCACCTGGCTACAACCTCCCTTCAGGTAGTTGTAGACAGCAATAAGGTCCCCTCTGAGCCTCCTCTTCTCCAGGCTAATCAACCCCAGCTCCCTCAGCCTCTCCTCACAGGGCTGTGCTTGACGTCTCTCCCCAGCCTCATTGCCCTTCTCTTGACACCTTCCAGCATCTCAACATCTTTCCTAAACTGAGGGGCCCAGAACTGGACACAGGACTCAAGGTGTGGCCTAACCAGTGCTGAGTCCAGGGGCAGAATGACCTCCCTGCTCCTGCTGTGGTCATGCAGCAGTCATCCCTGCAGTCAGAGGCAGAACACATTATTTCGTACCTGATCTCTCCTCCCTGAAAATCCTGTCATCCTTCCCCATGAGGAAGTGTTTAACAGACCAAAATTTGCTTCTTAGCTATTATTCAGAGATTAAATTATTGTCAGAGATGAGAAAGGATAGGTGTGGCTTGCTATGGGGTGCTGCCTTTTGCTAAACCAAAGGATGGATGGGTGGTCATGGCACTACAATGCCATTGTAATGTCGAGCTTCTGCATGGCTTCCTGTTGGGCTGCCTAGCTGTGCTGCCTGTATCAAAAATTTACCATTGCAGAGATCTTTCAGTAACATCAAATCACCCTCACATTTACAGGCATAAAGACTTCAGTAACAGTCTTTCAGAATTTAATACTATGCTGAACATCCCTAGCTCATCCAAGGGTAAAATCAAGATCAGGGTTTCTCACCAGCAATGGTTTTATGGATTAGACTGAAAAAGAACGTTCTTTGAAAGCTGACATCCTCTGGGACAGAAATGTGATGGATGAATGCTGTAAAGGGAAGAGTGGTAGCAGTGTAAATTGAGCAGAGTGCAGTTCTGTGAGCTTCCTGGAGAGGCAACAAACCTGGAGTTTACATTAAAGTAACTAGGGGAGGACATCCAGACAAAGTCGACTGCATGCTGCTGCTCATGCAGGTACAACTGCAACAAATGAAGGATGACTTGATTTAGAGCAGGATGAGAAACTCAGTCAGTTTCACGTATTATGCTTTTATTTCAGCACTGGACACGGGGATCTTTCCCAAAGGCCTGTGTGTCTACAGAGAGTTCAGTACATGTTGATATGCAAAAAGTTCTCTATCTGAAATGACAGAGGTGCGTTGATATTTCACAGAAAATCCAGGTGTTTGCTATCTGTACAAAGGTTATCTATCTAAGAATAGCAGAAGTATTTCACAGAAAGTCCCGGTTCCTGTTTGATCTTCCCTTCTTCAAGGTCCATCTGCCCCCTCCTGTATTGGAGCCAACCATAGCAAGGGGAGTTCTCTGTTGCTTTTGTCCTTTCATTGAATTGGCTGTCCCTTGATCAACTCTCTGCTTGTGTTAAACTCGGTAATTGTTTTTAAAGACTTTCCTGCTCATCTTCTCCAAGGATTTTGTACTTCCTTACATCCAATAATATATTCCTATACTAGATTTTCTTAAATAATTTCCTGTTTCTAACTCATGCCTAAGGTTCTCACTTTTATACTTCTGGTATGATTCCACACTGCTTTTTCCAGTACACATAACTACCTTAATCAAAACTAATATAAATATTATTAATATGGTAATCATTACAATTCCAACCAACAACTGTTTAAGCCAGAAAATGTTGGGCATCTATGAGGTTAATTCTTCCCAGAGGTTTGAAAATCTGTATGATGTATCATCCTTGCTCACCTCATGTTTTGTCCATCAGTTTTAATTTGTCCTGACTTATCATATGATCATAGAATGAATAAGGTTGGAAAAAATCTCAAAGATCATCAAGTCCAACCTCTCAGCCAAGACCTCATGACTACTAAACCATGGCTTCAAGTGCCACATCCAATCCCCTTTTGAACACCTCCAGGGATGGTGACTCCACCACCTCTCTGGGCAGCACATTCCAATGGCTAACAACTCTCTCTCTCTGAAGAAGTTTCTCCTCACCTCAAGCCTAAACTTCCCCTGGTACAGTTTGAGACTGTGTCCTCTTGTTTTGGTGGTGGTTGCCTGGGAGAAGAGACCAACCCCCACCTGGCTACAACCTCCCTTCAGGTAGTTGTAGAGAGCAATAATGTCTGCCCTGAGCCTCCTCTTCTCCAGGCTAAACAACCCCAGCTCCCTCAGCCTCTCCTCACAGAGCTTGTGCTTGACACCTCCCCCCAGCCTCATTGCCCTTCTCTGGACACGTTCAAGAGTCTCAATGTCCTTAAATTGAGGGGCCCAGTATTGGACAAGTCCTCAATGTTATGAATATACTAGTGATTTGTGTTAAAAGTATAGAATTCAAAGTGCACTAAGATTAAGGGTCAGAAGCTTGCTGTTTTGAGGACAAAGGGAAAGCTGCATATTTTACAGACTTAAGCATAGACTGTGTGTTTGGCTAATTGGAGACACCAAGGCTGAGGAGAAGCTGTATTAACATAAACACCCAGTTCTATCCAGAACTGAGAATTTTGTTTTCTTTAGATAAGAAGCCTGGACAACTGAGCCTCAGGAGGACCCTTACCACACAGAGTGTGCATGAGCAGGGATTTGATCACCTATTCTGAGAACTCATTATTATATGCCTGCCTTCTATTTAGCATAAGTTTGTTTGTGTAGATGATGTAGCTATATAAGATGAAGAAAGCTATTGTAAAAGTGCTGGGGGGGGGGGGGGTGTGAAGCCCAACTGCTTGCTTTGCTTGCTTTTATTGCCTTTTTATGGTCCTTTATTGCCAATAAAATTGTGACCAGAAACTTTTACCTGGAGTCATCTGTAACACTCAAGTTGTGGCCTAACCAGTGCAGAGTCCAGGGGCACAATGACTTCCCTGCTCCTGCTGGCCACACTATTTTTGATGCAGAAATGTGTATAAGTGCAACAAGTGGTGTTAATCAAGGCACAGCCCCCTCCCATTTCAGCTGTAACAATATCCAAAGCCAGCCTGGTTTGCATTGACACACCACTCACCGACTTCAGATTCTGCACCGTGTCAGCTACTGAGTTCAGTGGTTTCCATTGTAGCTGATGTATTTACTATTGCTTTTTCAAGTTGTGCAACACCCAATGCAGGGATCAATGCTCCAACAAAAATGTGATCTCCAGTTTTGTGTCTAACAAGGGGACTTTCTGTTCTTCAGTGTCTTCTCCAAAGAGTTCTCCAATATCCTCTAGGCAGGATCTCATTATGGACAGCGATTTGTGGGCTTAAGTAGCCTGCAGTGCAAACTCCTGTCCACTTTAGGGGTAAGCTTTTTCTGGCATACCCATCCCCACATAGCCACCAATCTCCGTAAGGGAGTAAGCAGCTAGTTTGACTCAATTGGGCTACCCCAGCCCCTATGACATCCAGTCTGTTTGCCTTAGAAGAGGTACAGTTGGTTTCCTGAACCCACCTGAGGCTTTGTGGTGGGTTGAAGGGCCGATCCTCCCTTCCCTCCCACCACAGGCAGAAAAAAAATGAGATTCAGACAAACAGATTGCAAAAGCAGTGGAAAGTTTAAGTGAAAACACGGTGAATATCTTACAGAGAACTACAAGCACAGTGACAAAAGAGAGATCCCAAAGCACACCCGGAAGCATCCCAACACTCCCCTCCCCCCACCTGAGGTTACACCCAAAAACTCCAGGGCTCTCTCTTCTCCCTGCCTCCTCCACTGTTAGGCTAATCTCAGCTGGACAGATCTGAGACTGTCTTTCCCCCTTCTCCTCCCAGCCTTAGGCCTAGCCAGGCCCGAGAGGTCTCGAGATGGCTCTTCCTCCATTACCAGACAGGGACCATCTCCATAGGAGCTGTGAGGGAAGAAAGAGGAAGTGTGGAACCTTGCTGATGTGTTTTATAGGGAGCAGGACATTATGGGATGAAATACTCAGCTTCCTGTGTCCACCCATGGGGCTGGACCCTCAGGACACTGGAGGTGTAGCTTGTGTGGCCACAGCAGGGGGGCACCCAGCCTAAACCACTACAGGCTTCTCCAGGAGAAGAGTAATTCCAACGGTAGCCTAACCCTGTTACATTTTGCCATCCGACCTTATTTTCACTACTTTCATTACTTTCCACAAAAAAAGGGTTTGTGAAGAATCTACAATTCATAAGTCAAACTTTGGACCCAGGCTCTCTGAACCATCTTTCCCATGTTGACAATTTTGGAAACCACTACCAGATGTAGTCACCCAGACTGGTGGCCCCCAAGTCCCATTCATTGAGGCTACCCCAAATAGTGGTGTCTCGGTCCGGAGAGGGAAGAAGACTAGTTCTTTTGAATATTCCCGTGTTGTGAAATTAATAGGCACAAACGAGGCCAAAATATCAACAGCTAGACTATTTATTACATAAATAAAATGGAAATAAGAAGGGGAGAGGGAGAAGATAGGGGGGGAGAGAGAGAGAGAGAGAAGAGGAAAGGAGTTATATTACCACACCCCTCACCCACCCCAAGACAGTTTGAGTCTGTGGAGGCAAGGTGCTGCATGAGGTGCTGGGTTTGTGCTGAGGCTTTGGCTGGAGATGCGATGTGATCCCTCTGGGCAGCCTGGGTCTGTAGAGAAAGGGTGCTGAGGCTTTGGCTGGAGAATAGATGAGGTCCCTCTGGGCAGCATGGGTCAGCTCCATGAGTAGCAGCAAGCGGGACTTAGGACATGGAGAGAGGGTTCAGTCTGCTTCCTTCCTTCTCAGCGGCATGCTCCTCCTTCAGCGTTTTTCTCTCTGCGTTCCATTGCGGTTTTCTTCCTCTGTGTTTTTCTTCCCTGCTAAGCCAGTAGTGGTCAAGACTTTTATACAGTTTTTAGTCCTTAGGTATGTGTCCGAGCATTGTCCCTCAGGAATTCAGGAGCCAGGAAATCATAAGTATCCAGATATCGTTCCCCAGGAAGTCTTTCTGTGTATTCATGTGAGTTTGGACAGTGGTCTGGATGGAGGGGGGGGGGGGGCCTCCGCCTCCTTCCTCTCCATCTCCCTGCCTACCCACTTATCACACATCAGGAGACAGGTGGAGAGTCCATTGACTCATCACCTTCCCTTCCTGGGGGTATCTGATAGCTGTCTTGAAGGCGTGATGGCTGGGTCCTTGGGTCATCGTTATAGGCCAGCTGCAGTCCAGTGTTATCACGATGCAATCGCAAGGTGATTTGCATCCAGGATTGGTACTGTCTGGGCAAGCAGCAAGTGATTTTATCTTTGTTGAGTCACACCAGGAGTAGACTCTTACAAGTGGGGTCCTCGTTTGGCCTCGGGGAAGTTTGGTGCATACCCAACAGTTAGAAAGATTAGTTTGCAAAGCCAATTCCCATCCCTCAATTGTGGTCACAATTATTTATAGAGCTTGAGCTTTAAGGGTCCCTGGGAGTTCCCATTCTCCTGCTGAAGTCTTCTTGCCTTGGGTGTGGTGGATCCAGGCAGCTTGTTCCTTGATTTTAATGGCTGTGAAGGATGTCAGTAACACCTGATATGGTCCAGACCACTTGGGCTCCAGAGGATGCTCTGAAGGAGATCTGACATAGTCTCCAGGTTCCACATCATGGGCTGGTCTGCCTAACCCTCTCACACTGGTTCCCATCACCTATTTGTTAACAGTGCTCAGGTTCTTATAAATCTGCTGAACATACTTGTTCAACATTTCCTCTCTGAATTGCCCTAGTTCAGAAGGCTCTGGAGTTCCTACTACATAAGGTCCTCCAAACACGATTTCAAATGGGCTCAACCCTTCCTTTGTCCTTTGCTTAGTTTGAATTCACAACAGGGCACTTGGTAATGCTTGTGGCCACGGAAGGTTTGCTTCCTGTCCAATTTTTACTGTCTGACTTTTGATTAAATGGGTCATTTTCTCCACTTGCCCACTTGACTGTGGATTGCAGGGGATGTGGAGTTGCCAATCAATCCCTAAGATTTTCCCTATTTCTTGTACCCCCTTGGCCACAAAATGAGGTCCCCTGTCTGAGGAAATAGCAGCAGGTACCCCAAAACGAGGTATTATCTCTTGTGACACTGTTTTAGTAACCTCTGGTGCTTTGTTTGTGCAGCAGGGAAATGCTTCTGGCCCACCAGAGAAGGTGTCAGTGAGTACCAACAGGTACCTGGATCCCCCTTTCTTGGGAGCTCAGTAAACTCGATTTGCCATTGTTGTCCTGGATCACTTCCTTTGCTAATCTGTCCCAACCTAACTCCTCTCCTTACCTCAGGGTTAGCCTTAAGACACACCTCACATTGTCAGGTTGCCTGTTCTGCTGTGGCATATAATTTTCATGCTAGACACTCCTGAACCAATTTTCCACACAGGGCTTCTGTTCCCCAATGAGTCTTTGCATGTTCCATGTGAACAGAAGCCCAGAGAAGGTTAGTGGGTGTGATTAACTTCCCATCCCGTGTCCTGGCCCAGCCCTTTCCTATCCTGAGCCCTAAGAGGTCTTTGATTAATTTCTGATCCTCTGTGCCATACACAGGGTCTGGCTCTTTTTGCTCAACTGACAGTTTACCATCTGGGATCAAAACAAACTCTGCCACCTTCCACCCCTCCCTGGCCACCCTTTGAGCTGTTTCATCTGCCAGTTGATTGCCTCTCTCTTGGCCAGTATTCCCTTTTTGGGGTGCTTTGCAGTGCATTGTGGCTACCTTGCTTGGCTCTTGCACTGCTGCCAGCAGCCTCAGTATTTCTTCTGCATGTTTAATACCTTTTGCTTGGGATGACAACAGTCCTCTTTCTTTCCAGATGGCTCCATGGGCATGTACCACCCCAAAGGCACACTTGGAGTCAGTCCCTATGTTTGCACATTTCCCTTGGGGAAGCTCAAGGGCTCTGGTCAGTGCTCTCATCTCTGCCTTTTGAGCAGAGGTGTTACTTGGTAGGGCTTCTGCCTCGATTACCTCTTCTCTGTAGCTACAGCATACCCAGCTTTGCTTTCTCCCTGGATCACAAAGCTGCTTCCATCGGTGTACCAGTTATGGTCTGCCTTTTCCAGAGGTTCTTCCTTCAGGTCAGGTCTGCTGAAGTAAGTAGCCTCAGTTGTTTCCAAACGATTGTGGGTAACTGGCTCTCTGTCACCCCCCTGGAGGAAAGAGGCTGGATTGACCACATCAGTAACTTTGATTTCTATATCATCCTGTTAGGATGGCTTGGGATTGGAGAAATCCTTGTGGAGGCAGCCAGAGTCCCTCCTTGGCTTCTAGAACAGCACAGATGGTGTGCGATACCAGGACTGTGATCTTCTGTCCCATTGTGGAATTGTGAGACTCTTGAATGTTAAATTGCAACTGCTGCCCCAGCCCTCAGGCATCCTGGCCTTGCCTCGCTTACTTCATCCACTTGTTTAGAGAGGTGTGCCACCACTCTTCGGTAGGGTCCTAAGGTTTGTGCTAGGGCTCAGATTGCTATCCCTTGGCTTTCATGGGAATGCAGTAAAAAGGGTTTGGTGGCATCAGGTAGGCCTAGTGCTGGTGCCCTCATCAATTCTTTCCTTAAGGTATGGAAAGCTTGTTCAGCTTCTCCATTCCATTGCAAGCCTTAACAGTCTCTTCCAATAATTCATAGAGGGGTTTCACAAGCAGGCCAGAATTACAGATCCACAGCCAGCACCACCCTGTCATTCCCACGAAGGTTTGGAGTGCCTGTACTGCGTTTGGCAGTGGGATAGAACAGATGGCCTCCTTTCTTCCAGGGCCCAGCACTCTCTGTCCTGCAGTCAGCTCATATCCCCAGTAGGTTACTTGCTGCTGTACTATTTGGGCCTTCTGTGGGGAAACTCAGTACCCATTAAGGCCCAGAAAATTCAGCATACTCACAGTCTGTCTTTCACATTCTGCTCAGGTCTGGGTGGCCAGCAGGATGTCATCTACATACTGCAGCAGAACTTGTCCCACTTTTCTAATTCTTTTGCAAGTTGGTTTAGTGAGGCTGTTCTTAAATCCTTGGAGCAAGACTGTCCAAGTTAATTGACATTTTTGGTTAGTTTCTGGGTTCTCCCATTCAAAGGCAAACAATGGCTGGCGCTCAGGGGCCAGGGGTAGGCAGAAAAAGGCATCCTCTAGATCCAAGATGGTAAACCATTCTAATTCTGTTCTTAATTGGGTCAAGAGGGTATATGGGTCAAGAGGGTATATGGGTTTGCCACCACCAGATGAATATCCTTTGTTATTTATAGTATCACAGTATAACTATGATACTATTTACGGCCCTTAGGTCCTGCACTAACTGATACCTGTAAGGAAAACAGCTGGGGAGTAAGATTGGGGTGTTATAAGCTGATTCACAGTCTGTTAGCAGCCCATACTTAAGGAATTTTTCTATAATAGGCAAAACTCCTTCCCTATCTTCTTTCCTTAAGGGATACTGTTTTAACCTAGCTGGTTGAGCTCCGGGCTTAAGGTCTATTATCACAGGTAGGGCATTTTTGGCCCTTCCAGGCTGCTCAGTGTCCCAAACCCCAGGATATACTTGACCCTTTATGCTTTCTCTTACTTTGTTTTTCTCTTGCTGAGGGCTCATTAATGCAAGACTTAAGATGTCAATTAACTGTTCCTCCCTTACCCTGAATTCTACCTTGCCCTTATTAAATTTGATTTCAGCTCCCAATGCCTCTAACAAGTCCCTTCCTAGCAATGACTTTGGGGCATTTGGCATATATAAAAACTTATGTAAGCCCCAGGTTTTACCATATTTATATTTAAGAGGTTTTAAAAAATATGCCTTCTCAGTTTGACTGCAGCCCCTACCACAGAACTATAGCTCTCATCCCAAGGCAACAGTGCTCGAGTTAAGACTGAAAAGGTCACTCTGGTGTCAACTAGGAATTCCAGTGTATTTTCTTTTCCCCCTAGCTTCATTATAACCAGAGGGTCTGCTATGGTATTTGTAGTCTCCTCCGATGCTCCCTAATCATCCTCTTCCTGTTGTGCCTGTATCTTATTTTCCTTTTTCCTTTCTGGACATTCCCTTTTCCAGTGTCCCTTCTTTTTACAAGTCGCACATCGATCCTTTTCCAGCCGTGCCCTAGTAGGCCCTTTAGTCTCCCTACTTTCTTGCAACACTGCTACCAACACCCTCTTTTCTTTTCTCCTATTCTCTTCTTCCCTATTAGAGAATATCCTCCATGCTACATCCAAAAGTGCCTCTAAATTCCTTCCCTGTGAGGCTGACAACTTTTGCAACTTCTTTCTGATATCACTGGCAGACTGCCCAATGAATAGTGATGCCAGTTGTTGTATACCTACTTCTGATCCGGGGTCAAGAGAGGTGCTTTTCCTCATTACTTCCCTCAGATTATCCAGGAATTCTGAGGGTGATTCACCAGGCCCTTGTCTGACTGAGTATAATACAGACCAGTTAATTGCTTTCAGAATGGCTTTTTCTATTCCCCTGGCTACCAATTCCCAGTATCCTTCCAGTCTAGTCCTTTGCAGGGCATCGTTCATATTCCATCCTGGATTTGGGAGTGGAAATACATCCCCTATGTTTGCTCCCCCTCCCTGGTTTTGAATTCTTTCTGTTGCCAGCTCTAATCCATGTTTTTCAATTAATTGTTTTTTCTGTTTCAGTAATTTGTTCTAATAATAACTGGATATCATCCCAGTCTGGACTGTGCTGCCTGATCATGAATCAAAAATGAGTGGCTGTCCCTGAAGGGGCATTATGATAATTTTTAGCCTTTTCTCTCCAGCTAGCCAAATCCTGACTTGTCAGGGGCACTTAATCCAGACTGGGTCACCCTCTGGCCCTACTGCTTGTTGCAAAGGGGCCTGAATGGGTACCTGGGGAGCCAGGGCAGTTGCTTGCTGTCCTCAGGGTCCTTCTTGCCACTGGGCTTCCCAGAGCACGGGTCATGGAACTGACTCCAGTACCACTATCAGAATCACTGCTGCTCCCAGAACTTTCTACATTATTTCCTGGACCCGCTGTCACTACCCCCGGCAATTTTCCTGGAGAGTGATAAAATTCCAGAAGGTCTTTTGGTTCCTCAAGTTTAAGACATCTCTGCCCTATGCTGCATGCAGAACAACACCTTTTCAGCTGTGTCTGTCTCTTGTTCTTGGACTTGTTTTCCTTTTCAAGGGCCAAAACCATTGGATCTGAGGAAGGTCTAACATCACAGTCCCTTTGGAGCTTGGGATGTTCTCAGAGATAGAAAAACATATCAGCATATATTGACTCACCCCATTTTTGTTCCCTTCTTAAAAACAGCATCAATTGCAGTAAAGTGTCATCCTCCAGACTCCCATTTCCAGGCCATTTTCCTCCACTGTCTAATTTATATAATGGCCACCACCGGGTAGAGAATTTAGAGTCTTTTGGTGTGTTGATCCTCCTGGAGGGCCTCCAGTTTCCTCCCAGCGGGCAAGTATGCAACCAAGTGTGCCAATGGCATCCTGGCCTGCATCAGGAACAGCATGGCCAGCAGGAGAAGGGAGGTCATTCTGCCCCTGTACACTGCACTGGTCAGGCCGCACCTTGAGTACTGTGTCCAGTTCTGGGCCCTTCAGTTTAGGAAGGAGGTTGACTTGCTGGAACAAGTCCAGAGAAGGGCAACAAAGTTGGTGAGGGGTTTGGAACACAGCCCTGTGAGGAGAGGCTGAGGGAGCTGGGGTTGCTTAGCCTGGAGAAGAGGAGACTGAGGGATGACCTTATTGCTCTCTGCAACTACCTGAAGGGAGGTTGTAGACAGACAGATGTTGGTCTCTTCTCCCAAGCAGCCAGTACCAGAACAAGAGGACACAGTCTCAGGCTGCGCCAGGGGAGGTTCAGGCTAGATGTTAGGAAAAAGTTCTATACAGAGAGAGTGATTGCCCATTGGAATGGGCTGCCTGGGGAGGTGGTGGAGTCGCCATCACTGGAGGTTTTCAGGAGGAGACTTGATGGGGTGCTTGGTGCCGTGGGCTAGTTGTTTGGGTGGTGTTTGATTGGTTGATGGGTTGGACGCGGTGATCTTGAAGGTCTCTTCCAACCTGGTTTATTCTATGTATTCTATGTATTCTATGACTTTGTCTCCCTCCCATTTTACACAACACGGTACTGCCTTTTCACAACACACAGAACACGTGACAAATACAATTACAACAATAATTACCATCCCTACATACACAATTATTGGCCACACTCCCAGTCACAAGTTTCACTTCATCCATTTCTGGCTGTGCTCCTTGCTGAGAGACAGAACTGCAGGTCAGGACTCCCACTGGCTTCGTAGAGTTTTCTACATCTCACTCGCACACACACTCAACCACACATTCAAAACATGAACAATGTTTCTAATACTTTAAGTTTTTTAGGAACCCTCCTGGCCCCACACAGGCTTAAAATATAAACAATGCTTATGATTCCCTTCAGGACCTCCCTGGTCCTGACCAATATAAACAATGCTTGTAGTTCCATTCCGGACCCCCTCTGGCCACAACCCACTTTGAAATGTAAACAATGCTTATAGTTCTCTGTGGAACCTCCCTGGTCCCAACCCAAGAGCTCTTTTACCTAGGGATGCAATAAACGCCTCTCTCCCATGCAGAGCATCCCCTCACGGCATGTGGAGTTACCCCTTTTAAAAGCAATACCTTCTCTTCGCCAGCAGTCTTGTCTGTCCCTGCAGTGACCTGATGAGTCGAGGAGCTCTCCTTGAGAATATCTCGGGGGCGCCCTGAGAAGTCCCGTGCCTCAGCAGGTGCCACAGCCAGAGAGATTTCTCCTGCCTGGCTCACCAAAATAATTTAGAGCAGGACAAGAAACTCAGTCAGTTTCACGTATTATGCTTTTATTTCAGCACTGGACACGGGGATCTTTCCCAAAGGCCTGTGTGTCTACAGAGAGTTCAGTATATGTTGATATGCAAAAAGTTCTCTATCTGAAATGACAGAGGTGCGTTGATATTTCACAGAAAATCCAGGTGTTTGCTATCTGTACAAAGGTTATCTATCTAAGAATAGCAGAAGTATTTCACAGAAAGTCCCGGTTCCTGTTTGATCTTCCCTTCTTCAAGGTCCATCTGCCCCCTCCTGTATTGGAGCCAACCATAGCAAGGGGAGTTCTCTGTTGCTTTTGTCCTTTCATTGAATTGGCTGTCCCTTGATCAACTCTCTGCTTGTGTTAAACTCGGTAATTGTTTTTAATGAATTTTCCACTCATCAGCTCCAAGGATTTCACTAAAAACAGTGGGAGAAGCCAGCTCTGCTGATCACCTGTGAGGGCCAGGGACCTATCCCTGACATGTCAGGTGAGGTAAGTAGGAGCTAATTACATCACTTATAATGCCATTAACCTTTAATCACATAGTCCATTAGTGGACTAAGAGCATTAAAAAAAAAAAACCAAACAAAAACACCCAAAACCAAAGAAAACAACAAAACAAACAAGCAAACAAAAAACCCCAAACAACAACGAAAAAACAAACCACCAGCCCAAACAACACAACACCAAAATCCCCACCCCACCAAACCATATCACAGCATCCCACACAATTACATTTTGCCAACCCCTAGGGCTCCAAGCTGCAGGCTAATGGCAGAAACCTCACTCACACTTAGGGATGTGCAGATGCCACATCAGAAATTTGCTGCTTGAGAGCATCTCTTGATGGCTGCCCTGCATGTCAAGGGAGGACTTTCTAAGTGCTGAAGAAACATGGCTTTAAAGGTCAGATTATCCATCAGTCTTGTGGGAGCCACCGAGGAAAAACTGACAGCCATAGTGTTGGCTTCTTTACATGGGTGTAAAGCTGGCCCAGATTTGGTAAGTAATGAGGTTATACTTAGAGTGCATTATGTCAGACCTGTTCCAGTGGTAACAAACCATTTAATAAAAAAGCATTAAGCAGGAGAACTTTTTCACAATAAACATCTTCCTACACTTGTCACATTAGGGTGCTTAATCACCCCTCTGCACGGTTTTCAGCGTAGTAGGTACGGTATGGAGTAACTGGCAAGCTACTTGGCATTTGCATAGAATCAAACAGCAGTCTCCTTAGCCAGCCTGTGCATCTAAATAATTATATATAAGAAGTGCTTGTGGAAATTAACCCCTCCATCTTGCAGAAATAACCATGGCAATCTGTGTGGAGATACAGCTGTTACTGCCCACATACCGATTGGTTTTGTTTCACTATCTAACTCTGAGGTAAACAGAGTAACAGGCACAGAATGCAGTGTTTTCTTTACCATTTAATGCTTTTCAGCAGATTCTGCCACCACAGTTGCACTGGCTAGTTACTCCTGCTCAGCTATGAAATTGCTTGGGAGGGAAGCATTTCAGAATGGCCGAAAGCATAATGCCTGCCTACAGAAAATACATTTTAAAAAGAAACTGGTAAAGCTCAGTGGGAGTTGTTGGTGATCTGCCTCTCTTCGGATGAAGTTTAGTGTTTCCCTTTATCAAATAATTTTATGGCAAGCAATTCCTCAGAACTAAGATCAGAGTGGGAAATGGTCTCTAATAAAATACCTGTGTGGTTTTATTTGTACTCTGTGAGGAAGAACATACAGGAGGAAGTACTAGATTCTTGGACTTGTTCCCCAGCATCTGTGGTAGTTGATTGTCCAGACTTATTTTCTTTGCCTGTATCTGCCCTCCAGATATTCTGGAATAATTTTCAGTCTTGAAGGTCCAGATGTCCAACCTAAGCATACCTGTGCTCTGCTGGTACCTGTTTGTGCTTCAGTTCTTATGTAGCAGCATGGGGTTGATCTTAAATGTGATTGAACTCTAGCTGTAGAATCAAAGAATTGTTAGGGTTGGAAGGGACCTCAAGGATCATTCAGTTCCAATCCCCTGCCATGGGCAGGGACACCTCACACTAGATCAGGTTGCTCATGGCCACATCCAGCCTGACCTTAAAAACCTCCAGGGATGAGGCTTCTACCACCTCCCTAGGCAACCTGTTCCAGTGTCTCACCACCCTCATGGGGAAGAATTCTTTCCTAACATCCAATCTGAATCTATCCATTTCTGTTTTTTTGCCATCCCCCCTGCCCCCCAAGTCCTATCACTCCCTGACATCCTAAAAAGTCCCTCCCCAGCTTTCTCATAGGCCCCCTTCAGATACTGGAAGGCCACAAGAAGGTCTTCTCGGAACCTTCTCTTCTCCAGACTGAATAGTCGCAACACTCTCGGTCTGTCCTCATAGCAGAGCAGCTCCAGCCCTCTGCTCATCCTCATGAACCTCCTTTGGACACCTTCCAGCACCTCCAGATCCTTCCTGTAATAAGGGCTCCAGAACTGGACACAGTACTCCAGGTGGGGTCTCACCAGGGTGGAGTAGAGGGGGAGAATCACCTCCCTCAACCTGCTGGCTATGCTTCTCTTGATGCAGCTCAGGATGGGACTGGATTTCTGGGCTGCAAATGCACACTGGTGGCTCATGTTGAGCTTCTCCTCCACCAGCACCCCCAAGTCCTGTGTAAGCACAGTCAGGCTGACTCTGAAGAATGTGTGTTTACCAGCTTCTTGGTAGTTTCCAGGATGGTTTATATTATCTTTTAATCTTAAAATAGAGTGTCTCTGTATCTTTGTGTGTCCTGTAGCCACCTGAAGAAGACTGAGGTTAGTTCACATGGATTTGACTATACATGGCCTCCAGCTCCAGCTCTACCACAGCAGCAGAATCCTCCTCTTTTTAGCTGGACACTTGGCAATTAAAACACAATCTGTTCTACTTAAGGTATAAATAAGTCTTTAATGTTGCTTGGAGATTACATTAGGACAAGAAGGGCATTTTTGAAGATAGAATTGCCATACAGCAGAGTTTACAGAGAAGGCATTGGCCATTCCACTCACGCAAGATATTCAAATAAGGGTGTGTGGAGAGCAGTGACCATTTGTGACTGCTGAATTACTGAATTGGCATTTTATCAGTTGTGTGAATTATGCATACAAAGAGTAACCTCCCTCTTATCCTTAGATGAAGTGCAGACAATTATCACCATTAAGTTTACTGCCTCAAAGAAAAGGGAGGGGTTGAAATAACTGGGACCAGAGTTTCAACAGTGTTTTGAGTAGTAGTGATGTACTATGTAGATAGAGTGCAGTTAGGTCCCTGATTCTCTGCAGATTTCATTCACGTCTGGGAGTAACCCTCTTCCCATCTTCAACATCAGCAGCATTTCTGGATGTCAGATTTACTGTTTTCTACTTATGGAAGTAAAATGTTAGGACTTTCTATAAGGGACAGACAGAAATGTATCACAGTACTGAAACAAATATGCGAGATAAAGGCTGTGGCTGAAGAGTTGCTTGGTCAAGTGATTGTGCTTTGTGGCCCCTTTCCCCACCTGTTCTCCTCCTCTCTGTGATGGGCTAGGTGAATCATTGGTGTGGTCTCATGGGGACCAGGTGGATTAGGAATACAATGTTTATGGTTTGTTTGTTTCAGCCAGACCTGTTTCCCAGTCTGATTCACTGCACAGCTGCCTGAATACTTCATCTGGCACTGAGGCAAGGGATAATTCAAGGCTGGTACAGGCAGTCAGGGATAAGAGTTGATGGAGTTAGTACTAAGTGATGGAGAGTTAGACACAAACCTGCAACTTCAGTTCTGATCATGTAGCATTGCCTATAGAGCAGCTATTTGTTATGATAAATTATGTGTCTGTGTGACAGTGATGTACTGGAGATACTTTCTGGGACTTGCAGAACTGCTGTTCCATGTCTCAGGATGTTAATATTCTGACACATGCCTTCTCTGATTCTGTGCCCATGCTGCAAAATGGTAAATGTGAAGATCCTCCCAACTTGTGCTGCATTCTTTAGAAGAGATGCTGGCTGTAACTTGCAAGATCTGCACAGTGCAGCCATGATGTGGTGTCAAGAAAACTGGCAACACAGCTGCCATTGGCTCTGTGGGCTCATGTGTCAGGTGTGCTGTTACAGAGAGAAATGGAGAAAGCAAAAAGAAGCACTAAAATCTGATTAAGGTGTCACTGTTGACACTTGGCTGTTGTGTCATGCAGTGGTCTTCTAGCATGAATAAATATTTGTATTTTCTACAAATGCAGGGAGGTAATTCCCAATTCCTATTTGTCCGGTATGAAAGACTTGGAATGAGCAGGGTGGTGGCTGGCCTTGTGGAATGTGATGCTATGACTGGGGCCATGGTTTAGTCATGAGGTCTGTGGTGACAGGTTGGACTTCATGATCTTTGAGGTCTCTTCCAACCTTGGTGATTCTGTGAAAAATAAACACTAAACCTAATAAGCAAACAAAACAACATAGCTACTTGGATAGCTAAACTGCAATCTGTTTGTTAGCATTACTCCTGGTTGACTTTTTTCCAGTGACTGTCCTTCAACTTTTTTTTACCCACAACTGGCTTCTCTCTCTCTTCACACCCCCACCCCCCTCCCCCCCCCAATTATTGCAGCAGGATCCAAGCTGGCTTGGTGTTGGTTTGGCACAGGGTCACGATCTGAGAGACTTGGCTCTGCTCCTGTGGTGAGTGATGGGGTTTTGGAGAATCAGACACATGGGTTGAGGGGCAATGAAAGGGCATAGAATATGTATTTGTATTCTGAACTGTGATTCTGTATTCTACCAGCTCCACAACTTAGAAACATGTTCATGGTATAGGCAAAAGCAAAAAGAAACAACCAAAAAAACCCAAACTCCAAACAGACAAAGCCAAACAACACACAACTGAGCACTGAGAACCTGTTCCCAGACATTCCCAGCCCTGGTACTGAGCTCTGTCTCTCTGTCCAGAGTCCTATGGGCTCAGCTGACCCATGTGTCTGTGACAGGCAGTCATGTTTTGGTTGCTTTCTTGCTCTCGCCTGTGACTTGCTTTGCTTTCTGCTGTGCTGGGATGCTTGAAGGAGCTTTTGGGTAGTGCAGGAAGCTGTGGGTGTGTTTAAACTTCTGAGTTTTGGGAAAAAAAGCAAGGTGGGGGGCGCACTAAGGTCTCAAGGTGTATGTGATACAATCTAAATGTCCTGTGTTTGCACGTTTTTCTTTTAACCGTAAATTAAATCACTGAAATGATGTCTTTGACATGTGGAGGGGGAGCTGTTGGCATTGCACTGAACACAAGCTTACAACCAGTATTGTCTCTGCCTGGAAACTTATACAGCTTACTGCTATCATGATACTAAGGCTGTAGAGCCATTAGTTGGGGGACTGTCTCACATAATTTCCCCTTTCTGAGTTTCCTGGCAATAATGAATTACAAGCACTGAAACTACTGCTACTATCTCGTACACTCTGACAGCTACCTGACTGTAAAGGCTGAGGGTGCTGCTATGTGCTGCTGCAAGGAAGAAACTTATTAAATCTGTCAAAGGAAAAGATCTCTTCCTAGAAATACTGAAGCAATAACATACGTATTTAATAATTTGAGTATTTCCTGATGGATTTTTTCCAGTGGTTAGTTTATAAAATTATTTCATTATTTGCTGCAAACATAATAAATACCTTTTTTGAGGCCAACCCAAACCTTTTCTCTGCTTCTGTTGCCCATGGGAGTTTCCAGATTCTGTGGCTGTGGGCAGGTATTTGCTTTTACATGTGATAGGGCAGCTGCTTGACAAGTGTGTGTTGCTTTATCTTTTCTTTGGTATGCCTGGGCAGAGGGCACTGGCTGGAGGGGATGCCTTGGTGGATGGTGTCTGGTTGGCTTTAGGACAGCTGGAGCTGAGGCCGCAGAGTTGCCTCTGCTGAACTGTCGCGTCCTGATGGAGATAGCTCTGAGTGCAGCAACGTTTCCCATGCTGCGCATCGCTTGATCGGTATGTGCCTTCTTGTGGTTAATACTTAACAGTCGTGAATGGGCTGGGTTGGGTTAGTTAGAGGGGTTTTGTTTTTCTAAGCTGTAAGAAACCAAGCACATCAGGCCTTTGTATCTTTTCTTAGTTTCTACTGTTGCTTTCGGGAGAACAGTCGTCAACACCTTATTCTTGTAAATCGCTCGTTAATGCTCAGACTGCTTGAGGCAGGCGGAGCCATGGCCGGCCTGAAAAGCTGCCTATTTACTAAAAGCTTTTACTGGTAAATCCCCTCAAGTTTTGCCTTGCTATCAAAAGGAAGAGAAGTTTGGTGTGCCGGAGAGAGCAATAGTAAACATAACTCTGCTTGGCTGGCATGAGTAATAGATCCCCTCCCTGGAAGACTGCGCTTTCTTGTAGTGCTTTGTTCTCTTGCTGAAGATGCCTGTTACGGGGAAGAGTGGGAGCACTTTGCCCTTTTTGCCTCTTTTTGCACTTTGACCTGTTGGTCAGGATTGATTATAAACCCAGATTCTAATTGCACTGCTGCTCATTTCACGAACAAAGGTGTGTTGGCAAAGCTTTCTTGTGGTGGCTGCAGTTTCCAGGACAAGACCCGTGAAATAAAATGGTTGAGGAGGAAGCTAAGAGCTTACCTATGGAGCTGAGTGAGAAAGGAGGTGTGGAGAATAACGGATTTGTTCAGAATGAAGCATTTGATGACAAGGAGACCAATACCAGTAGCCAAGAAGAAATACCGAAGCCATGCATTGTTGGTGTGGACCCAGTGGCTATAGAGGAGCCGGTACTAAAGCCTTATGCAGGGATGCCCAAGGAAGTCCTGCTGAAGTTCTCCAGCCAAGCCCGGTACAGAGTCACCAGGGAGATTCTCTTCTGGCTCATAATTGCTGCTGCTGTCATGCTTGTATGTGCTACAATTGCAATTGTTGTCCTCTCCCCAAAGTGCCTAGACTGGTGGCAGGATAGTCCTATTTATCAGATCTATCCTCGTTCCTTTAAGGACAGCAACATGGATGGCAATGGGGATCTGAAAGGTGAGTGAATTTTCGTTCTTGATATGTGCAAGGATATGTGGCAGTCGTCTCTCTGTCAATACATGTGTGTGCATACTAACAAATAATATATGACCATATATTCCAATAGAGAAAGCCACCCTAATGGAGAAGGGAAGAAAAGTTGTCTGACTAATCATTAATTGCAACTCACGTTCTCATGAATAAACCTAGGAGTTGCTTGTTCAAGCTGCTAAGTCCAGGCCTAGGCCTGTTTAGACGTGGGACTGAAAGCAGTAGCACAACTGCCATTAGAGTACAATAGCTACCCAGAACTGAGGTCAGCTGTTGACCACTTTGTCTTGGCTGCCTTCCCACAAGGAAAAGTGAGGAAAAAGAACACTGACAGAGTGAAGAGAAATTTGTTACTTTTATTCATTGCCTAGGTGTTTTTGAGCTCTTAGGAATGCATTGAGACTACTTGATACAAGAGGCAACGCTGCTCATCAGTAGCATAGCTACTGTTCCAGAAAAAGAAGGCTCAACACCATAATGGGCAATAAATTTCTAAACAAAAAGTGCTGGCTATAATACATGTCAGGAAGATAAAGATTTGGGTTTAAAAACACTAGGAGAGAATGGAGTGAGGTATTTGTATAGAAAACAGGGAAAAAGTCCGTGTGGCTTTTCATAAGGCAAGGAATACCTGGGATCTTGGCACTGAAACTGTGCTTCCCTGTGGGTGGTCCTGAGGATTCATTGGTGGTCCTTGAATTGGGAAGGCAATGCTGTTACTGCATTTTCAGCAAATACAGGAGCTTGTTTCCAAAAGTAAGTGTTAAATATTTTTACAATACGGAATAGAGATTCGGTTTGATCCGATTTTGATTTTAATTCCTGCCTTATTTCCTGCTTGTCAAAGTGGCTTTGAATGGTTTTTATTTTATGACTTCATGCTGTCCTGAAGAAATGTCATGATTGCTTTGCTGCCTGAGGTCGGAGCAAAGGGGGTGGCTATGTATGAAAGGGCCCTGTGTGTCCTCTGACTGAGAGCCCACGGCAAACTCTTTTATTTAAAACATTTCTCTTGCAAAGGGATGATGTCCTTTTCTTTTAAACAGGTATCCAGGAAAAACTAGACTATATTACGTATTTGAACATAAAAACCATCTGGATCACTTCTTTTTTTAAGTCTCCATTGAAAGACTTTGGATATGGAGCTGAAGATTTCTATGATATTGATCCCATGTTTGGGTCAATGAGAGATTTTGAGGATCTGCTTGCAGCCATACATGACAAAGGTAAGCTGCAACTCTGGACAAAATTACTCTTGTAAAGATGTTCATTCATATTATAGAGCTGTACCTTGTAGCATGAAGTTATCATCTGAGATTTCAGTTTGTGTGTCTGGAAATTCCCCCGTGGTAGTGTTGAGCAGGAACAGATGGAGGTGCCAGTGAAGGGTAGGCATTAGCTCCACAGCAAGCTAAGCTCTGATTGCTGTTTCCTGCCCTTGGGCACTGGGCGGTGCTGGGAACAGGGCTGAAGATGTTTTGAGCTACAGCAGCATCAGGCTGCTCTGTCCTCTGCAAGGCATGGGCCCCTCTGAGGATGATCATGGGTGATGGGCTGACATACTGCCTGTGCTCCTTGGTGCATGTGGTATGGGCATTGCTGGTCTGTGGGATCAAGGCTGAGATGCAGTTGGTTCTGATTGAATTTTGTGACCGATGGGGCTGCTTGCTGAAGAAAGCAGGAAAACAGTGACAGGGGAGGGAGTGAACGTGGGCATCCTTCCTGCAATTGTATCCTCAGTTGGTGCACTGATGCTTTAGACAAATGTTTGCTCAGGTGTCTCCCCAAACAGCTGTTGGGCTGAATGGTAAACGGTTTGCCAGTTCCTTTGGAATTTCATAAGACTGTCTAGTCTTTAGGAAGACTGAGGAAGAACATGTGTTCACCAATTCTAGATCAGTGAAGTGCCTTTCCCACCTGGGAGGTGGGAGGCAACTGTGGAAGTCAGAGTTAATGGAAGTGGTTCATGACAACACAAATCTCTGCTGATTTGTTTCTGCCCCTTTGTTTCCCTTCTCAGCAATGGGTTGTGGGTAACAGCACCAGCAAGATGTGTCTCAGCTGCTTGCAGACTCCAGGTGGTCTAGCTGTATTGGTAACCTGGGGCTTTTTATGGTGGGTTTTCGCCTCTCTTTTGCCTCTCATTCACTCCTGGTAATGCATTAATTAAAAAAATGTGAACTTTGTCTTAAAAGGGTAGATATAATGTTGTTTTTATGGTTTGATGTTTAAGGGCTAAAAGTGATAATGGATTTAATACCAAACCACACAAGCGACAAGCACCGATGGTTTCAGCTGAGTCGCAATCGGACTGGGAAATTCACGGACTATTACATCTGGCAGGACTGCATGCAGGATACTGGTTTGGTTGCTCCTCCAAACAACTGGGTGAGCACATGAAGGGACGCATGCAAATCCCAAACTGGATGCAGGCTGCCACATACCGGAAGTAGTTATAACATAATTGCCCCCGTGTACATTGGGTCATAAATAACTGCTAATGAATGATTTAGTGCAGACTGAGATTTAAACAAGTCAGGGGGGAGGAGCTCCTGCTTCAAACAGAATTTCTTGTTTTTTAATGGCTTTTGTTTCTTTACATCGCTGTTAAATCTTCACTCCTTAAACAAACACAAAAAGGGGTAGCTGTGCCCAAGCAGTTCACATGTGCCTTCATCTGTGTCTGGGTACTCCGCTTTAGAGGCTCCATCTCAGCACTTTTGAAATCATACCTGGTGGAGAGGGTTAAAAACCCAGTAGGTTCTTGGCTTTTTTCTGGAAGGTGGTCAGACCAGGAAGTATGTTGCCTATTTCAGCTTTATTTATTTGAATTTTTGAACTGAGGAGTACATGCTTAGAAACGTGTATTCTAAGAACTCAAGGTGGAAGAGTTAGTGTAATTTCTCTTTAAACTTACAGTCAGGAGCTGTCTTAGCTTTTGGAATATTTTCACAGTATCACAGTATCACCAAGGTTGGAAGAGACCTCAAAGATCATCAAGGCCAACCTGTCACCACAGACCTCATGACTAGACCATGGCACGAAATGCCACGTCCAATCCTTTCTTGAGCACCTCCAGGGGACGGTGACTCCACCACCTCCCTAGGCAGCACATTCAAATGGCGAACGACTCGCTCAGTGAAGAACTTTCTTCTCACCTCGAGCCTAAACTTCCCCTGGCGCAGCTTGAGACTGTGTCCTCTTGTTCTGGTGCTGGTTGCTTGAGAGAAGAGACCAACCCCTTCCTGGCAACAACCACCCTTCAGGTAGTTGTAGAGAGCAATAAGGTCTCCCCTGAGCCTCCTCTTCTCCAGGCTAAACAACCCCAGCTCCCGCAGCCTCTCCTCATAGGGCTGTGCTCAAGGCCTCTCCCCAGCCTTGTTGCCCTTCTCTGGACACGTTCAAGTGTCTCGATGTCCTTCTTAAACTGAGGGGCCCAGAACTGGACACTGTACAAGGTGTGGCCTAACCAATGCAGAGTACAGGGGCAAAATGACTTCCCTGCTCCTGCTGGCCACACTATTCTTGATGTAGGCCAGGATGCCATTGGCCTTCTTGGCCACCTGGGCACACTGCTGGCTCATGTTTAGGCAGCTGTCAGTCAGCACCCTCAGGTCCCTTTCTGTTTGGCAGCTCTCCAGCCACTCTGACCCCAGCCTGTAGCTCTGCATGGGGTTGTTGTGGCCAAAGTGCAGCACCTGGCACTTGGATTTGTTAAATGTCATCTTGTTGGACTCTGCACATCTGTCCAGCCTGGCAAGGTCCCTCTGCAGAGCCCTTCTGCCCTCTAATAGATCAACATCTGCTCCCAACTTGGTGTCACTGCAAATTTGCTGATGACTGCCTCAATCCCCTTGTCCAGATCGTCAATGAAGATATTAAAGAGGATGGGGCCCAGCACTGATCCCTGGGGGACGCCACTGGTGATATATGCCTAGAATAAAGTTAACAGTTGAACACGCTGACTGTTGTTGGCACTTCAAAGGGATTATACCATATTGCAGAAAGCTGTAAGTTAACTAAAGCTATTTTCAATAAGTTTTAGGAAAAACAAATCCAAAAGAAGTGTTCACACTCATGTTTGCCCCTCTGTGCTGAATAATATCCCGGGAAAGTCTACTGAAAACCAAGCAAACAAAAAAACTAACCACCACCAACCAAACAAAACCAAACCATATGGCGAAGCATGACTAGAAAAAGAGCAACTAGCAGGAGGAGCAAGTGTAAAACAAGTACTAAAATGTACTGTAAATCTAGTTCACTGATCAGGCATTCTGTGCTTTATTGTGTGTTTGTAGTACACCACATCTTAAAGTGTTCGTTGCACTAAATGATTTTTCTCCCTCCCTTGTATGAGCAGGTGAGCCTCTTTGGGAACTCCAGCTGGCAGTTTGATGATGTGAGGAAGCAATGTTATTTTCATCAGTTTGGAAAAGAACAGCCAGACTTAAATTTTCGCAGCTTTGCTGTTCAGCAAGAAATCCATGTAAGTATGTAATCCTCTGCTGCAGCACCACCAGCAGAACAGCTCTTTCTTCACTTTATTTCTCTGATAATTTGTGCTATACAGTCTACAATGTAGTTGTAACTAATTCAAGTATTGCAGTACATGTAAACAATTGCAACTAAAAAGTGTCCCAAAGAAACCAACAGAAAAACCCCGCCCAAAACCAAAACCAAAACCAAAACCAAAAACTCCCAAGCCAGCCAACCAAACCAAACCAAACAACCCAAACCCACAATAACCCTCCAAATGAAAAAAGTGGAAGTACTGGCAGTGGGGGGTGGTGCAGTTCTCTGGATTTTAAGAAGGTAGACTATTGCTTTTTTGCTGGCTTAAGTCCCCTACTGTCACAAGATCTTGATGGGGTTTTGGCACAACAGTCTATTACACTTTAAAAGGAGCTCTCTTTCTCTTTCTTTTCCTACTAAAGGCTTTCTTAAAATTGCTTTCTTGTTTGGTGAACCCCCTACTTTTCAGCCTAACCTTATTTGCAGACTGTTCATACTTAGCTGAGCCAAAGCTGTCCTTCAGCTGAAGTAGCTTCTCCCATCCTTATTTATGCTCATTTGGTTTTCAGTGCTGTCAACATACCCCTTCAGCTTTTGTTACGAGCTGGTCTTTTCCACTCTTTCCCAGTGAGAGACTCCCCATCCCTTTCTTTAGCTATTAATCTACTCCTTACAGTGCTTCTGGCCTGAAATCTTTCTCAAATTAAACTGAACAGAGAAGATGCCTGGGCAGAATCTTGTACAGTGGCATAGGTACTTCTTCTTCTATGTCCTAGGATTGCTGTTGCTTGCCTTGACATTGGTGCTAGTGTGGAAAGTAAAGCAGCTCTTGCACCGAAGCCTGTCCTGAAGCAGAGCTGAATGACTCAAGTGGAGAGGTTTTTATCTCTGTTGATTCAAGGAGCTGTTAATTAGCAAGTCAGATGTGAGGATGGCATTCTGTTTGGGCAAAGAGATGTTTGGTTTTCAAGAAAGCAAGTTAATACTGATTGGAATTAGAAGAGATGCCTGGACTTGTGGATAAGGGGAAGATAGTGAGTTTCGATCTGTCTTCCATCTGTGTTCTTACTTCATGTACTTAAAACACAATTCAATAGCTGTCTGGAAAAAAAAGTCTTTGTTCTCAGATGAAGAAAAGTGCCTGATCTGAATGTCTGCAGAAACCACTCAAAAGGGACTGAGCTTCAGGGTTCTTTGTGAAACTAGAGCAATTAAAACTGTAGTAATATGACAGCTGCTGAAGGAGGATGAAATTGTATTGAACTCACTAACCTCTGAATTTCATAATGAAATTACGAATTGGTAGCAGTTACCTTGAATGATAATTTTTCGTGTTCCTGCAAATCAACAAATAAGCCTGAAAAACACAAAACCATAAACATCAGTCAAGAGAGAACAAATGCTTTAAAAGTTTTATTGTATGAAAGGAAAATCAATGGCACACGGTCTGTGCAGAATAACATTTGAACCAATATGTTCTAATTGTGCGCAGCCATGGTAGGTATTCACCAACAACAGCTCCTACCACCAGCCCAATTGTTCTGTTGGGTTAAGGGCCTTCGGTGAGGTGAGTCTTGGCTTTGGTATCATGAATTAGGGAGAAACAATAATACAAGCTGTATTTGGGTCTTAGTGTGACAGGAGACTGACATGATTCACTTTAATCTCCAGTAAAATGTGAAGTACAATTTTAACAAGTTGTTACCTACTAGTATTTCCTAACAGATTCAGTTTTCTTTTCAAGCACATGCTGTTGTGAATGGGGTGGACTCACTTGGACTTACCAGATTTTACTTTTGTCTAGGATATTATCAAATTTTGGCTTGGCAAAGGAATTGATGGATTTAGCTTCGGCGCGGTGAAATTTCTTTTAGAAGCAACTCATCTCCGCGATGAGCCTCAAGTGAACAAGTCCCTGAATCCTGTAATGTATATGTTCTCTTAGCCCTTTCCCCCCGTATGTCCTGCTGGGCCAAGAGACTGTCTCTTTTTACTCTTTCAAGTCTTAATTGTGGCTTTAGGAGGGCTAGATCAACCTGTCTTTGGAAAGCAGGTGGCTCCTGGACACTGTGCAGACAAGGAACATACAAGACGGTCCTGGGGTGAGGCTGTAGGTCACTGGGATATACCTGCACACAGGAGCTCTGTAGGTGGGAGGAGAAGGAGAGAATCACAGAGTGGGGGTTGGAAGGGACCTCCAGAGATCACCTAGTCCAACACCCCTGCTAAAGCAGGTCTGCCTAGATCAGGCCACACAGGAATGTGTCCAGGTGGATTTGGAATGTCTCCAGAGAAGGAAGACTCCAAAACCTTCCTGGGGTCTGCCACCCTCAAAGTAAAGAAGTTTTTCCCTATATTTAAGTGAATATTCCTGTATTCTTGTCTATATACACTTCCTATTTCTGTTGTGACACTATTGCTTTGAATGTTCTGCTTAAAATAATTTGCTTTTCAATTTGTATTCTAGAAATACCAGTCCTGTGCTTGTAATAGTTGATGGGTTGACTTTGGGGAGCTCAGTTCTTACCTGCTTGGGATTCCAGAGCAGTCACTAGCAGGTATTCTAAATTCCTGCTAGGAATCAGAGCAAAACAAAAAAACCTCACATACTGGCAGTATGTCAGGGTGAGAGGTAGCTCGGAGTTGAACACTGCATAAAACTGTTGAGCCCCACAAGCATCACTGTCTTACAAGTTACCAAAACAACTGTGTCCATCTTTCCAGCCTGGTTTCTGCGGCCACAGCACCTCCTGTGCTTCCTGCTCCAGCTGGGCTTGAGTGGCTAGTGACCTTTTCCTCTTGAAGGACAGAATCCAAAATAATCATCCCTCTAGCATGCCTTTGAAGTTCCCCAAGTTCAGACCTGTGTGGTCAGTGTTGGTATGCTAAACAAATGTCATCTAAAATTTATCTCTACTGGTGCAAATGTTGCAGGAAAGGATGAGAATAATTTGGAGAGTTCTGAAATCTAAAATATTGATTAACTAATGGGAAATATCGCCTTCTAATTTAAGGAGAGTATCACAGACTATTCTCAGCTCTACCATGACTACACTACCAGGCAAGTTGGAATGCATGATATCATCCGTAGCTTCCGTCAAACCATGAATCAGTTCAGCACTGAACCTGGCCGATACAGGTAATCATTATTACAGCTAGTGAATTCTTCTCTAATATTTGACACCCTCTTGCTAGCAATGAATTCTGTCAATAACACAACATGCCATAAAAAGTCTTCCTCAAATGCAGGCAGCAGGGCAGAGGCTATACTGCCTCTTCCCCAGTGGGTGAGGGGAAGGAAATGAATTGGCCTTGGTAGCTGTGCTGTATCCGTGGACTGTACCAAAGCAAGCAGAAAGGGGAACCATTTGAATCACAGAGATGCTGTAACTAATCAGCCCTGTGGCTGATTTGTTATATAGTATTATTAATGCAGTTCATGGCAGACATAGTCAGAGATTGCAGAAACTGTTAAAACAGAGTGGTTGAGTCAGGAAGTCATCTGCTCCAACCACCCTGCTTGGCAGGGGTGCCTGGAGCAAGTTGTCTTAAGACTTTGTCCAGATGGCTCTTGAACATCTGAATGGAGACTCTGAAGCTTTCTTGGGAAGCTTGTGCCAGTTGCCACTGACATCTGGCATTGCACATCACTGAAGAGAACATGGCTCCATTGTCATGGCCTGTTCCCTTCATGTATTTATATACATTGATGAGACTTCTCCAGGCTGAAGTCACGGCTCTCTCAGCTGCTCCTCATTGTGGAGGGATGCCCTAGTCCCTTAATGGCCTTAGCGGTGATTTTCTGGACCCTCTCCACTATGTCCAGGCCTTTCTTGCACTGAACCTAAAACTGGACAACAAACTCCAGGTGTGGCCTCACCAGTGCTGAGGGGAAGGAAGGATCACCTCCACTGAGCAGCTGGCAACACTCCTCTTAATGCAACCCAGGATACTATTGGTCACCTTTGCTCCAAGGGCACACTGTTGGTTTATCTTCAACTTGAGGGACCCCCATGTCCTTTTCTGTGAAGAGCATGGAAATGGCTGGAACGAAATGTGTGGATATGCACTCAGAAAGATAAGAATCCAGTCAGATACTCACAGCCTTTTGTTTACTCATTAGGTTTTCCTCCAGACATTTTCAAGACGTATTCCTCCTTGTCTACTTTACAAAATACTGTTTCTCCATGTTAATCTTTTTTGATGAGGAGGAGGGAAGGGAACATAATTCATTATGCTGTGCTGTTTTCTATGTGCCCAACACCATTTCTAGCTCCCTTCTGCTCAGTGCAAACCAAGAATGAGCCAAAAAAGGTACTTTTGTACTTCTTTGTAGATTCATGGTTTCCGATGCTGATGAAAAAGAAGATATTGAAGCATCAATGATGTATTATGGAACACCTTTTATCCAAGAAGCAGATTTCCCCTTAAATTTCAACTTAATTAATATGAAAAATCTATCAGGCAACAGTATTTTTCAAGCTGTGAACTTGTGGATGAAAAACATGCCTGCAGGAAAATGGCCAAACTGGCTGGTAAGAGACGAACTCCTATAGGAAGGGCTTGTTCCTATAGGTGATAGTTCCCCTTACAGTCCTTCCTTGCTGAAGGTTTCAAGCACCAGCCACCCGACCCCATGGCTGAGTAGATCTCCGTGTGAAGCTCTCAGCTGCTGTAGTTGCAGTCATTAGCATTGGCCAGACGGGTGGTGGTTCTGCCCTTGGTAACAGGTATGCTCCCTGTGCAAGGGTGACAGAAGGGAATTTCTGTTCATGCCTCTCCCTCAGTGTCTCCAGGGTAGTATGGGACATTGGCTTGAACCACAGGTGAGGATGGGATTGGTACAATTCTTTGCCTGTAAACTGACTCAGTGTGATGGATTCTAGAGCCACCTCCAGGGCCCAGAGCACAGGACATGCAGCTGAGGGCAGTCAACTTAGAACTTTGCTGGCCTTTGCTAGGAAGCACATCTGGGATGTGCAAGAGTTCTTTTCAAAACAAGCACCACCTTCACATAGCAGAGAAAATGGCAGACATCTGAAGGAACTGTAATCATGGAGACCTGTTATTTTGTCATCTCCCTTCAGTTCTATCTCATGAGCTGCTGGCAGGGCTTCTGTGTGTGCTAAATTATTTGGGGCAGAATTTTGTACTGACATCAAGATAAAGGCAATTGCTCTTGTGGGCCTGAAGGGGAAAGAAAAAGAACCTACTACCTTGTTAGATGAGTTAATCAATTTCACATAGGCAAGGAATTTGATAGTATGTTTGACAAGGGATGATGTTTTCAGGTTGGAAGCCCTAATGCCACTCGGATTTCATCTCGGATTGGGAAGAAGTATGTCAATGTTATGAACACGCTGCTTTTAACCCTCCCTGGTACTCCTGTAACTTACTATGGTGAAGAAATAGGCATGGAGAACATTGCATCAGAAAATGTAAGTGAAGAGTGTATGAACTCTGATCCCATTCTCTAGCTCTGAGTAAGGGAACTTTCAAAATTGCAAGTTTTGTTTTGTTAACTAAACCCAGCCTTTCTCACTGCTCACATGGTTTTCTGTGTTTCCCATGTCAAAAACATTGGACAGCACATGCAAACAGCTAGGCCAGAGAGCAGAACTAAGGGCTTTGTGCATGCCTGAACTGCTTGACTGCAGTCATGGTCCCCAATTTCTGTTCTCTGCCAGATCAGTTCTTGCATGGTGTGCAGTGGTTTTGCTTCACTTCAGCCACCAAGCCTGGCCTAGTGGTTAGAAGAGGTGTCATCCAAGGCAACAGGAACCAAGTCACCGCCTCCCTTTTATAGAAGTACCCTAACCACTATATAACAAAGTCAATTATTTCCTCACTGTTCTTTAAAGGAAATCAGAGTTCATGAGAGACTGTAGCTACAGTCACCACCTCCTACAGACTGTTTTGCTCTGACTATGCAAAGGCACCTGAGTCCTCTACAAGGTGCCCAAGCTCTCATGAAGGGATTTCCAGAAAGGGTGGATGCATGCACCAGCACCAGCACCAGCACCAGCTTAGTGGTACTGCCTGGTGGCAAGCCGAAGAGGCTTCTGTCATGCAGGGTTTTATGCTTTGTCTTTTAGACCCCTATCTATAAAGGGTTTAGATACCTGAGCCTAGGAGCCAGATGCCTACCTCGCTTCATGACAGTATGTTTCTCAGACTACCAAAATTTTCCTAAGTGAGGGGTCAAGGGCTTACAACAACAGTCTGTGCCTTTCACAGCCTACTGACCTGCCTAACTTAAAAGCTGTCACATTTAGCCCATGAAATTTCTTGTCTCTTCCATGATCATGGTATCTGTGGTGTCTCATTGTCCAAGATGCATGAGCATGACTGGAAAAGGTCATGCCGAAGAGGGGAACAGTTTAGCTCTGTCTCTCATGACCATATTTGAGCATCATGAGAACATGGTCCTATGGCAGGTTAGTTTCACTGTGGAAAGCCTCTTAGGAAACGAGATAGCCTCTGATGATGTTACTAACAGTACTGGCTAGCTTGGTATCAAAAGAGGTACTTGAGGCACAGGATTATCACTGGGTTTATCTGATTCAGACATGAGGAAGCAATTCTCAGATTTAAAAAGCAAGCCTGGGTCAAAGTATCTCCTGCATTTTCTTCCTGCTGGTGATTACAGCTGATAGACCCCTATTCTTATTCTTCAGAAAAATGGCTTGCCCTTGACTCCTCAGGGTTTACTGTCTTCTAGTGGCTACCCTGTGGCATATGGCTTTGTAACAGTACAGAAACACTTTTCACTCAATCTGAAGAGGAGGATTCCCTGATTAACAGGCGTCTTAGAAAGACAGAGAGTATTTGCTGAGGTTATGGGTTGTAGCCCCAAGCATTTGAAACACTTCAGGAGAAGCTAAAAGAGGTAAAGATGAAAGGGAGTGTTACCAGTTGAACACTCAGAACTATTCCTTCCCCCATTTCAGAAGATGCTAAAAGGAGAAAGCCATTACTTATAATGTCACACTGCAGAGTGACAATTTCTTTTGTTGAGCTGCTGTTCTGACAGGTTGTTTTGAAAAGTGCCCTTTATTAAAAAAAAAAACAGTTTTCATGGAAAGCAAACACTCAAGTATGTGCAAAATATTTTATGCCCTCTTACATAATTAAATTTAAGTGTCAGATCTTTTGGCAGCTCTTCAGTAACAATAAGGAAGCTTTTTCATAATTTTCCTGAATTCTTCAAAATGAGAATTTCAGACTTCTTACATTGACAGTTTTTAATCAGCTAAATGCTGGTTTTCAATAAAGTTTTCACACTTGGAAATAATTTCCTTTTTCTAACACAAATAGCCTTGTCCAAACTGTACCTTTTGCAAATGTAAGCTTGAAGAGTTCTAAGGTAAAAAGTGTGATGGTTACGAAAGAACAGACACTGAATAAATGCTTTTATTAGTTGTTTATCATTATTTTAACTGTCTCTCTTTTTAGGGCTCTCATCTTTGCTCACTGCATGTCTAGGTGTTTATCAAAATATTCTAGTTGTCATTAGTAAACTTTCATCCAACCATATGTTGCAAAGAGAAGACAACTCTGGTAGAAGCAATGACACATTTACCCAGTGCTCTGTATACAGAGAGTCACAGACTGGTTAAGGTTGGAAAAGGTCTTTAAGATCAAGTCCAACTATTAAGCTAATACTACCCAAGTCCACCACTAACCCATGTCCCTAAGTGCCATGTCCATGTCTTTAAAACATCTCCACAGGGATGGTGACTTGCCCACTTCCCTGCACAGCCTGTTCCAATGCTTGACAACCCTTTCAGTGAAGGAATTTCTCCCAATGTCCAATCGACCCCCCCACCGGTGAAACCTGAGGCTACCTCCCTTATGAGGAAAGGCTTGAGGGAGCTGGGTCTGTTTTAGCTTGCAGGAGTTGGAGGGATGACCTCATTAAGATTTATACATATGTGAAGGGCAAGTGTCAGGAGGATGGAGCCAGGCTCTGCTCAGCGACAAGAGGCAACGGGTGCAAGCTGGAGCACAAGAGGAAAAACTTCTTCACTGCAAGGGTGACATTAATAATACGGGAACAGGCTGCCCCTACTGGTTGTGAAGTCTCCTCTGGAGACATTCAAAACCCACCTGGATGCCATCATGTGTGACCTTTCTAGGTGGTCCTGCTCTAGTAGGGGCATTGGACTAGATGGTCTTTCAAGGTCCCTTCCGACCCCTAATGTCCTGTAATTTCCTCTTGTCCTATTCCTTCTTACCAGGGATAGGAGGATGACCCCCCACAGGTAAGACCATCTGTTCTTCATTTCAGGAACTGTCTTGATTCCTATTTTTGCCTTAGAGAGGGATTACACCCTTTTACTAAGTTTTAACTTAAAGAAAGCAATACTGATTGCTGATTGTTTGGAAGAAGTGAAGATGTACTTGTCAAGGGATAACTTCTCAATATAATAATCAATACCTTTGTTTTCTAGGCAACCTTTCCAGAGAAATCCCCCATGCAGTGGGATGGCAAAGCTAATGCTGGTTTTACTGATGGCAACAGTAGCTGGTTACCTGTTAACTCTGACTACCAAAGTGTAAATGTTGAAGTAGGTATCTAGGTGTGTGACAAACTAGTTGTCTAAAAATATTTTATTTATTTTATTGTATTTTGCCCTGGCTTCTTTTACTTAGTGGAAATTTGCAGTAAGAACACTCTTGTCAGAAAGGGGCCTACCTAACCTGAATTCATTTCAATAGAGCAACTGCAGTTTTGATGTAGATGTAGCAATTTGGCTTTTTAACATCTTTTTAATAATTTTAAATTGAAATCTAGACTTTTTTGTTAAAAACCCATTTACATTACTGTAGAAAGCACTGGCTATGTAGTAAGAACTTAACACAGACCATCGCTACCGTAAGTAGAGCAGTGAATCAAACAGATTCTGCTAGTCTATGGTGCTGACCAGAATTGAAGACAGAAACAATAAATCTAAGATGGGAAAAGATTAAATAAACCCTGTGACTTCAGTAACTTAGACTCGGTGAGGAAAGGTCAATACCACCAAGATTTGCATGGCTGTGGCTTTCTCCTGAGTAAGTAGCATTGTAACGACTCTATGGGAGAAGAAAAATATGCCAGTGTTGTGGAAATTCTTTTAGTGCCTGGTACCCACTGTCTCTGCCACTCCACAAATGTCAAGGAAGTGCAGGAGAAAAAGAGATCTGCCCTGCCCCAGTAGCATTTACAGGCAAATATGAAGAGAGAATTGTCAAAATGGAGTTATGAGAGAGGTGTTCTCAGCAGACTGTGGGGGTAGGAAATACTGTTTTCTACATCCAAAGCAAAGCAATGAACCTGTTGATGCTGACTGTTGCAGATCCAGATGACCTGGTCCAACTCAACCCTGAATTTGTACAGACAGCTCACCCTGCTTCGCAGCGAGGAGCTTCCTATACATCGCGGGTGGATGTGCTACATCTGGAATGACAGCAACATTTTTGTGTACGTGAGGGAACTAGATGGGCTAGAGAAAGTCTTTATGATGGTTCTCAATTTTGGACAGGAATCAACAATAGATCTGAAAGCTTTAGTTCCTAACCTTCCATCTGAAGCTACTGTAAGACTAAGTACTAATTTCAGCAACACCGGGAAAGCTGTCAATACCAAACTAATTAAAACTGAAAGGGGAGAAGGCCTGGTCCTTGAATATAAAACAGCAAAGCCTGTTCATACCATGGAAGCTTTTCAAGGAAATTGTTTTGTGGCAGAGAAATCTTGTTATTCCAGTGCCTTCAATTTACTCTACAGGTGTTAAGTGCAGGATTAGAATAGCCAAACTTTCAGATTAATTGAGAAAACGTTTGTTTCAGGAACACACAAAGAATTTTCAGGTTTCTTTTGGCTTTTAATATTTTGTGTACAAAAACACCCTGAAAAATAAGAGATATCTAATTGTCTTGCATCCATATTGGTGATTAAAAGGGAAGAGTATGGTATAAACACCCCCTTAAGCTCTGTGGAGAAGAAAAATAAACCTCTCCTAAAAAGCTGCCTTGTTTAAGTGTGTGCATTTTTGTGAGGAAAGAACAGTTGCTTTCTGGGAGCTGCCCTTAGTGCCTGGTCCTTAAGAGCACCTTGGGAATCTGAGGACTGACAGCTCACAACCACCTTTTTATGTCTGTAGATTTGTCAAATTTGCTCTAAAGGGGCGGCCCTGGATTAGTTGCATGAAGGTGTGATGGCTCATGTCTTCTCTCAACTCTTAATAGCTCTGGTTATGTACCCCCCTGCCTTTTCCCACCCCACTCCCCTCTCCCTCCCCCTGGCTGAGTTAGAACACATTTGCGTTCTCTTTCAACCTGAAGGTTGAGGTGAAATCCACACACCTAATTTCAAAGCAAGCAACTGAAACAACTCAACTGAATATCACATTTGTTCACATGCTTTGATTTGCACTTGGTGCACCTACAGTAGCTTATGCAACACAAAGGAATGGTAAGCATTTGACTTGGTGCAGTCTGTTTTGCAGAAGGGATGATCTGCAGAACTCTCTTTTGGTTTTTGGACATTATGGCCACATAATGGTTGCTTGCTCCAGGTGTACAGCATTCATCTATCTTAACAAGCAAGGTGCACCAATTTTGCACCTTGGCTCAGAGGTCAGTAGAACTATGAATCACACTGCTTTAGTGGAGGTATTCCTCTTGGTTTACCCTCTGGACAGACTCTGGCATCTCTTCCTGGGGCATTTTTCTTGTTTTCCAGAGGACTTTGGTACCCTCTTTTTAAGATTACCATGCTAGTCAGGGAAACTGTAAAGTTCTTCCCTTTACTCAGATGAAAGAATTAGGCCAAAATTAGTCTGCTGCTTCTTTGCAAGGTGTTCTACCCCAGTATGCTATGCCTGCTGTGTAGCAAGGAAAGCCAATAGTCACCATCACCTGCATATGCACATTAGTTTTAGAAGATGCTAGTGAGACTTTTAAATCAAATGCTTCTTGGGAATTTTACTGCCTTGGGTAAAATGTGCTCTTGGAAGAGAGGTCTTAGACTGGAGAGGCTGCTTGTACAAAGTGCATGTGTTCAGGTGTTAGACTTCAAGAACCAACCTTTGGGCTTCAGCTCCACCTAGGCAGTGCCTTGCTGCTGGCCACTGTGAACAGAACTGTACTGAACAAATCAATTAATGCAGGCAGCTACTGCTGTGCTGTCTGGCAGGGGAGAAATTCAGTGCTTGGTTTATAAACCAGTGCCACACACAACCTTGAATTTCTTGTCTGCTGATGCTTGTAAAGCATGGATCCCAGAGGAGGGATCTTCTGGAGAAGGTGCGCACTTCTCATGTAAATAAAAACCTGTCCCGAATGCTTCAGGTGGTCAAGGTGTTCATTAGCTATTTGCAGGATTCTGTATGATGTTGGAGATGGCATGCTTCCCCAAGTTCTTTGTTCAGAAATGCCAGATGTCTTGCAACCTAAAGTAATGAAAATATTTTATTTCAAAATAGGTTTGTTTTTTCCCCCCACTATAATCCTTCAGGGCCTTACACAGCTATTCTACTCTTCTTCCTTTTCCATACCTAAGGCTAAGCAATATCTTGCCCTAAGGCAGAATGAATCTTTTTCTGAAAGAATTTGTTCTGGGACGACTGCCACAACAACCAATTAACATTTGCAAGGGTTTGTTAAAGTCAAAAGTAACACAATTTGTATCAAACTACGATAGTCTGACCTATCAGTAATAGTATGTTGGGTCCTGTTTCTTTTATTGTGCACATACATACAAAGTGCAAAAGGTTGAAACCTACTTGTAGGAGTGTCCTTTGATAGTACAGGTCACACATTTTAAAGTGTAAAGACCAAACCCATCATTTATGTTTTACTCATGTGGAAGATGGAAGTCAATAGCCTATATGACAGTTTTGAGTATTTACTACTCTACAATACATGTACTGCTGTAACAATGTTTTGCACAAGTCGGAACCTTTCATTCAAAGCTCTTAGCACATTACAGTGGGAGTTTAATACTATTTCGTGGCTTAAGGCATGATGAGGTTCAATAAATGTAAACTACCCCTTAAAGTCTGTGGAGAAGTAAATCTAAAAATATGAAGGTCTACAGACGCCTCCTAAACCTGACACTGGCTTTCTCAAACTATAGAAATACAAATATATAGTGATTATATATAATCTTATATAGCTATAAAAACTAGTAATACTTATAAAAGGCTACAAGAGCAACCTTAATTGTGGCAGGTTTGTGGTGGTGTTTTTCTCCTTTCAATACTTCAACCATACACTAAATGACTGCCTGAACAATAGGCTGAAGTACCAATCCAGGGGACACCTCCTTCCACCATGTTATGGAGGGGTGCAATATGGGGATCATACCTCATTCAGTGAATCCTCCCAAGATGAATCACAGTGACTACCATTTGCCTGGACATCCAAGATGATACTGGGGATCCGATTTCCTGCAACAATTAAGCTGGTGATCACTTGACATTGACTGAATGGAAAAAGGTAAGTGGGGATGGGGATGTGAGTTGTTAAGGGACAGATAATTGTGCCCTCTGTCCTAACAAAATTTCTGTTTGTCCTTAAGGGAAAAAAAATAAATCACAGAGGCCTTCTGGATGAGCTATTTGTATTATCATCAGCTACATGTTTAGCATGTTTGTCTCTCTCTCTCTCTCAGCCTTTTTGGAAAGATGTGCTTTTTTCTTCCTGAGCAAAGACTGCAACAGCAGTTGTGCTGCTGGCAGAGAAGGGGCATAATGAGATTTAGAAAAGCTATTTCAACATTTATTATGGTGCTGATGGTAAACACTTCTCCCAAGATTAGATGGTACTAGAAAATAATAAGGTTTGAATGTGCCTTTTACTTGGACCAGTCCCAAAGCTAGTGTTAAGTCTCAGGCATGAAAGCATCAGTCCCTTGGTACTGTTATCATTCTAACCTGGGTTAACACCTCTGGTTTTAGCAAACTGGGGAAAGTACGTTTTTGTAGAGCAGAAAAATGAGATTTTTTATCCATGTGTTGTTGAGAACTGCAGTCTGACCATTTCAGTAGCTGGACTGCTAGACAGTATGGGTTTATCTAGCCCTATCCAACAATGACCATGTGTTTAGGCCTGGGAAAGAGCGAGCCCCACTCATTCTCCCAGTCTCTGTCTTCCTATTAATTTATTTTATTCTCAGATGCTTTCCTGAGCCTGCTGTGGTTTGCCATTATTTAATGAATGGATTTAACTATTTTCAGGCAAGTCCACAATGCTGGTCCCTTTTAAGGCTCTGGAGTGCACATCTTAGAAGCTGAGGTTTGTCAGTGTGACTGTACCCCTCATCTCTGCAGGTAACAGAAATTACTTCAGTGGTTTAGATACTGGATTATATTGTACAAATGAATGCATTTAAGGAGGAGTCAACATCTATGGTGTTTAATTATGTGGCTACAAATACTCCAGTTAACTCCATGTATCTGTAATATTCTCACCTTCCTTACTTGTGCTGCTGGCACACTCCAGTGCAGCCCTCCTAAGTTTCTGAACGTATTGTAACACTCCCGCCAGAGGTATCCGCTGATCATTTTTGTATGCAGTGATAAAAACTGAAGGGTAACACTGAGGTTAAAAAAACAAATCAGTTAAATACATGACAACTTGTTTTTCTTATGAAGCGACTAACAAATTTTTCTCTATTTATTTTACTGTACTACTTTGTTTATCTAAAGCTACATCTATTACATGTTTGCCTGCTCCTAAAAAGACACTTTTAACTACTAACTGCGAAAGGTATTTTGGCCTTGAAAATTACTTCATAGCAGGGCATCATCTACCTGTAAAAGTGAATCAAAAGCATCCTCTCCCACACGGTAGAAGTCTGATACATGTTTGCTTGCTGATAGTTGCAAAAAGTAGTAATCATGGAATGGTGCACCTTAGAACAGCAGTTGAACTTTACATTTGCAATCCTTCTACATACAGAAAGTAGTTGGTATTATACTAAGATTTTACTTAATGAGGCTATGCAACACAACTAACATTACTTCAAATGAAGAAGGATTTTCTCTGAGAGGATGGTGTCAAAGCAGTAGCTCCTTTTCCCATTCATTGTTTGCCTCTCAGCAGAAAACACCTCCTTCCTCCCGTGACAAAATCGGCAAACCCCAGGAAAACAGAAATAGAATAGAATAGAATAGAAATTAACCAGGTTGGAAAAGACCTTCGAGATCATCAAGTCCAACCTATCACCCAGCACCATCTAATCAACTAAACCATGGCACCAAGTGCCTCATCCAGTCCCCTCTTAAACATCTCCAGTGATGGTGACTCTACCACCTCCCTGGGTAGCACATTCCAATGGCCAATAACTCTGTGAAAAATTTCTTCCTAAGATCCAGCCTAAACCTCCCCTGGCACAGCTTGAGACTGTGTCCTCTTGTTCTGGTGCTGGTTGCCTGGGAGAAGAGACCAACCCCCACCTGGCTCCAACCTCCCTTCAGGTAGTTGTAGAGAGCCAAAAGGTCTCCCCTGAGCCTCCTCCCCTCCAGGCTAAGCAACCCCAGCTTCTCCAGCCTCTCCCCACAGGGCTGTGCTCCAAACCCCTCCCCAGCCTTGCCGCCCCTCTCTGGACACATTCCAACAACTCAACATCCCTCTTAAACTGAGGAGCCCAGAACTGGACACAGCACTCAAGGCGTGGCCCAACCAGTGCTGAGCACAGGGGCACAATGACCTCCCTGCTCCTGCTGGCCACACTATTCCTGTTACAGGCCAGGATGCCACTGGCCTTCTTGGCCACCTGGGCACACTGCTGGTTCATGTTCATCTGGCAAATCTATAATCTATACATAGAACAGGCAATCTACACAGAGAACAGGCAATCCATACACAGAACAGGACCCTTTCCTCCTAGCAACCAAAGCAGCCAAAGCAGGTGCACTGCTTCTGTCTCCTTTATAATGAACCATCCCTGAAACGAATGCACATATTAAGATGGTAAAGGTCAAAAATGACCCCTAAAAGAAAGGGAAAAACTCCCAGCAATTCCCTCAAAGAGGGACTTCAAAATGCCCTGCAAAAGAAGGAATTTTACATGTTGAGGATTGTTCCAAGAGTCACTTATTACTCCAAATATTGCTAAGATTATTACTGGAATACATGTGTATTAATCATTCATTTTAACACAAAGCAAGAGCTTTGTGGATTTTAAGGAACTGAAAAGGTAAAATACAGACATTTTAATATTCCAGTTACTCGCTTCTGTTTCCTTATGAAGTGTTAGGCTTTGCTACTGTACTAGTAGAGGCAGAAAGCATAGCTTTACCTGTGGCTTAATATTCTGGTATGGACAATAGCTTTTGATATACTTCATACATTTTTCATCTGCTAATGGATTTCCCCACTCTTCCTGTTCTTCAACTGTCAGGGGGAGGTGAGTTTTCATCATGGTATTCAGAACATCTACAAAAGGAGCCTTAGAAATTATTGGAGGGAAAAACAAACGAAAAAAAGGTTGGCAAATTTAGGACAGAGGACCTCAGATGCTTAGGTCAAAGTTTCCTCCAACAAATGAGGAAAGTGAATTCTAAACTGACATGTTTCCAATTCTGAAACTGGTAGAACAAAAAATACAGTTTAACACTGTATGAACACCATGAAAGGTCTGTAGAACCTCACCTGTAAAACCACAGCTCTGATAAGTTCTGGATCAGTGTTGCACAGGGCTCCTGCAAGAACTCCTCCTGCACTGGCAGCTGCTAGTGCTGTGTAGTTTGGCTGAGAAAATCCTACTTTGTGCAGCAGCATGATGCAAGCCCTCAAGTCATGAAGACCTTTGAGTTTATTATGCTGACATCCATCCTTGTGCCAGCTAAGGCCTAGTTCTCCTCCGCCTCTGAAATTCAAAACAATTCAAGTTGGAGTCTCTTTGGAAAACTTTGCATGGCAAAGCATGCAAAGCTTCATATAGTGAAAGGACAGCAGTAGCCATAGAATTGCAAAACCATAGTTGGCTTTTCCCAATAAACTTTTCTCTATGCTCGTTCTTTAGCTCCCCTTTACAGATAAAACACACAACATGCAAACAAAAAAGATAACTTGTGCGTGGTGACTGGTGAACATCCTAACTGTGAAAGGGCACTGTGCACATGAGCTTGTGTCCCGAAACACACCGCTTTAAGAAATAACACCATCACTGCAGGCAATACAAAAATCAGACACTGGTATTATCTAATTATACAGGAAGCTTAAACCAATTTCAATACTTTATTGCTAGCATTTGCTCAAAACAGTATTTCATGGCTCCATACTGAGACTCAGGGTTTGTCTTCTGCAAAGCTCACATTTTGAGACTCTTGAGGAAGTGTTTTGTTTTTTTTTTCCTAATCTGTGAATTTCAAATACTATTGGAAATGTTACAATTTGTAATACAGAATTGTAAAATTTATTCATATTTCTTTCTACACAACCACAACTTTGGTTCTAAGCCCCCAAAGGTTTGAAGTTTAAAATTAATGATTTGATTAGTCTGCCAAATTCTTCATCTCTGGATGAATAATCTGACTGATTTGCATCCTGAGATAGTTAGAAGGGTGGGAGGAAGAACAGCACAGTGCTTGCCAGTGAATATAGCAGAATGAATGTATGCTGAATTTGTTTTGGAACTGGTGTTTCAAACAATTATCATTCTCCCTATTCCTTCTCCTCTCTAAAGTGATTATTTTGTTACCTTCTTCACCTATTGAATTATTATCTCAATGAAAACGTGAAGGTGGCTGTGCAATAGTGGTTTTATGGAACTAGTAGATTTGCAGCTGGACAGAAGATTCAGCCAATACAAGAACAACTTATATGCTTAGTTGTTGCTGTAGAAGGTAAATGGCTTTCAGAAGACAGAGACTGAACATTAGTAAACAATGCCCTTGAAAAAGGAGGTAGCATGTTACTACAATTTGCACGTTAGCAAAACAGTTCTTGAGCAAAGATAAGAGAAGAAATAACGTGACTTAAAAAGATTAATAGATGCAACCATCCTGCTGATATAAGAAACCTGAATGCAGTTCATGGTCTTAAAAGTGTAAATTTTTGGAGGCATTTTGTTTGTTTAAAAACTACTTAAAAAAACCCAAACCCTAAAGAAATGGAAGAATTCACTGTAGCTACACGAAAAGTCTATTTTTGTACCTTTTCATTTGCTTATCAAGAATTACCTGTACCCCACAGATTAAAATCTTAATTCCATTTTACCTGGCTTACCTAACATGGCAATAGGCTAATATCCAACCCTGTTCAATTAACATCAGCTTCTCTTCTTTAAAGCTCATGTTCAAATCCATGCCGTAAGCTCCATAGACATGAACCAGAAGTGGTTTCCTGTGCAGCTCTTTAGAACTCGTGTTATGAAAAACTGTAATTGGCACCAAAGTTTCATCCTGGAAATGAAGGAGTATTTTACAATAAAGGACATTTCAGAAATCTCAATGATACATGGCAATGAAAACTTCAATTATTTATTTCAAAAAGTGTTTTTTTTTTTTATTACAGTAATTTTTTCACTTAAAATGTACAAAGCACTCTTGAAAAATAAAGCGAGAGACTGAGCCTCTGCTGTGTGGGCTTACAGATGCAGAGTATAAAATTAATTTAAGTGCAACACCTGAGGAGTTTTTAAACTACCAAAGCACCAAAGTCTTCCTCCCCCCTGTAATACCAAGAATATCTATTATTAACAAAATAGTTTACCACTTACTGCAGCACAAACTCCTTATTAACATCTCCATTTTTGTAAACTCAGGCTGTTAAAACTTTCCTTTCTTCGTCCGTATTGTGCTGCTGATTGTGGGGTGTTCTTTCCAGTACCTGGCATCTTTTTTTCATTTATCATGGAGAATGATACCATACATCAAGCGGCAATTTTAAGTCATACTATACTAAGACTGTTGACTCATCGTGCACTGGTGTCTCCTCGTGCACAGCCAGGTTCATGGAACAAAAAATTATCACGATTCTTTCTCGTTCTGTTCTATAGCACTGGAAGAAACTCCCACTGTTTAGTAACTATAGTACCAACTGCTCTTTACATATTTTTTTTTAATCTCTGCTCCCTGCCAAATGCATTTTCTTTAAATGGGAGGGGAGGAAGGGAAAGAATAAAGGAAATGGGGAAAGGACTGAAAAAATCTTACCTTGCTTTTAGCTAGTAAACGTGTAGTGTGACAATTCGTGATAATTGGTACCTCTTGCACAGCTTGTTCAATGAGATTATTTTCTTTAAATGAATATGCAAAACGCTTAGGGGGGTGTACTGGGGAGGTGAGCTGAAAATAGCAAGTGCTGGTGGTATGTTCAGGATGAGATTCCAATTCGAATTCACAGGCCCACGGAGGCAGCTGAGAAAACACAGCATTACAAGTGAGACCTTTGCACTGCTCCTGTAAATTTTGCCTAATGTGTCCTTCAGAGGATAAGAGTTTGAGTATCAAGCTCATTATCTTCAGTTTGTATGTAGCACAATCTGTGTTTCTTTTAAATTCAGTAATGAAACAGTCAAAAAGAGATGCCAGCAAATTTTTCCTCTATGGCCACTGGATCAAGTTCAACAATGAAATAAACTGAATTCAGATTTCTTTTTCTTTAAAAATGGGCATTAGTGCACATATAAAAAAACCACCACAAAAAAACCCCAACAAACAAGGGAAAAAACACCACACACACAAACCACACAAAAATCCCCCAACCAAACAGTTTATATGAAATTATTCTGCCCTTTTTTCATTTTCAGACCCTGTTTCCCCTCTGGTTTCCAGTCCTACTTCAACATCTTATACAGCCAAGTCCATGTCAGTTGTTACACTGTTGCTGTCAGTTAGCTCAGTAATGCTAAGCCACTAAAAACCCCTGCCTCTTAACTTTGTTCCTACTGCCAGCCATTGTAAAGAACAAAACCTTTTCCTGGCACATTCACCCACAGACACTTAGTGCTATTATATTTAAGATTTTTAACTCTGCTAAGAATAAAAAGAAATCAAGATTCATTCTTTGAGAGCAGCAGGGACATAGTCAAACCCTCTGCCAGGCCACTACTTACTTGAGTTAGGTTGCTAGAGACTTACGAAATGGCAATAGAAGTCCAAGCTCAATAAATGAAACTATGACCACTTTCAGAGAGCACACAGTGCACTCTGCTGAAAACCTTTTTGTGTAGCAGTTTTATAGAATACAGATTATTACAATAAACTTTCAAGTAGTTCAGACTGCACTTTTCAGGCAAACAAATCAATTAAACATTCTCTCTGAACGGTCTCCAGAAAAACATGGGTTTGAACTCAGTCACTACGTTTTCAATCTACAAATATTTAGCAACACCTAGAGAAGGGAAGAATACTCGGCACAAATTGTACTGCAGTATCAGTTCCCATTCGTTACGGGACAGTGCCCACACTTGTCCTCTCAATGTCCTAATCAGTCTTCTGTTGGAGGACCAGGCTTACTTCCTGGCTTACAGTAATGAGTGTAACCAAAACCAGGCCAAATAAAACTAAATAGTGTGCTTAGGGAATCATTAGGAAGGGGAATACATTAGGAATCAGCTGTATTGTAAAGACTTTGACTGTAGCAAGTTGAAGAAAGAACTGACTCATAGGATAGCTGCTCTTTAACCTTCTAAGTGTTGCAATTAGACACCACATGATATCCTGAAGAACAGCCACAGGTAAATACAATTAGGCATAATGACAAACTTGATAGTATTATAGTTTCCACACCATTTAAGCTCTTGGAATTTATCTTTTCTTTCATTATAGTATTATGTTAAGAACAAGAAAACAGAAAGGAAACAGTGCTGGAAAAATACTGTGCTGCTTAAGCCAAGTTAAAACATACCTCTATTGACTGAACTGAATGTGAAATAAAAGAAATCACATTTAAGTGAAGATGACCAGCCTTCTTCAGGAACATAACACAGTGATCACTGAACATCTCCAAGTCTACTAGTTTGGTTTTCTTTTCCAGTGCATAAACTAAATGCCAGCTCTCCATGCCGCTGGAAGATACTGGTGCCTTCATTAACTATAAAAACAGAAAGCAACCTCTTAGAAGGTTAAAGAGTTAGAAATGAGATGTAGAGACATGTAGGTGCTCTCATGAAACACTTTTCACTGAAAATAACCGTTAGCTTGTATTGTGGGGGGAGAGAGGGGTTTGTCTGACTGCAACTGGAAGGTTTTTAATTACTTTTATTAGGCAAAATGACAGAAGAGTTCAGTAACATTTGGAAAAGTTCAGTTCTCACAGATTAAGCTATAGAACGTTTTCATGCAGTAAGTGTTCTCAGTGTGGCCTGCAGAATCATAGGTGGTTTGGTTATATAGACTGAGATCTCCAATTCAAATTTTTATATGAGGGAAATTACTGTTAAAGTATACTCAATTCCTTGCTGTTGAGTTAGAAGCTAACTGGCATGCTGCAGGTGAGACTCCCTGTACCACTATCAGTCTTTCAATCCATGCAGCTGTGTAATTCTCTTATTTCAGTAAGCTGTGAAGCCAAGAACTAAAAGCTAGCCTTACTATTTCTGTATTATCTGCGATAAGTATCTGAATGAATCCAAAATTACCTTATACTCTGCAGGTTCTCCATATGTAGTAAGAATATACAACTCATCATTTCTGTGCTCTATGTGGTAAAGGACCCCTTTTGTTCGTGCTTGTACAAGAGCAGGCAACTTAAAAGGATCTCTACAGTCAACCAGCCAAACTTCTGAGGTTGTCTTGCTGTTGCTGTTGATAGTGAGAAAGCGCCTATCCTTTGTGCAATGTATGTCCACAAAGAATCTGTAAGGAATAATTTTTATTTTAATTTTTTTTTTAAGGCAGAAAAAGCTTAAACTTGATTTACAAATACATTGGTTGTTGCAGAATCAAGGACTACCTTACTCCTGAAGGGCCAGAAACAGCATGCCTGTAAGTGGGCTGGAGAAATTCCAGACTACTTGGTTCCCAAACCCACTCCTGCTGAATCTATACTGGGATTCAAAACCCCACAATATTGTGTGTGGAAATTGAAATCTGCAAGGAAAGCATTTCAATTACTGCTGAACTGAATCCAGGGTTCTGCATCACAGAGATACAGTGGAAGCTCACTGATATATAGAGGCTTTAAAATTCAGGCAAAATGTAGAACATTTTATTGACCTTGTACCACTATTTAAAAAAAAAAAAAGTAATACTGGATAATTAAAATTCATAAAAGACATTATGTGGGTACAGCAGTAACTAAAGTAAGAGCTGTTATAAAGATAAATTGATAAAAAAAACCTGTTACTGACTGAATTGGCTGAAGCAAGGAAATAAAAATAAGAGGGGGGAAAAAAAGTAGAGGCATACAGGAGACCAGACAGGCAGATTTGCAGGAATAAACCTGGAAACTAGCAACTGGTTTTAGAACTATATAAGAAACTAGGAACTATCTACTGGTTTTAAATGCTTCTACAAGCTAGAAATGGGAAAACAACAAAAACCACTGTCTGGATACTAAATTGGACAAGTTGAGGCTGAAAATTCAGATTTCTATGAGTCATCCTGATTAATTGGACGCTGCAGTTTGTCATATTGAATCTTTTAAGACTGGATGCTTCTAAAACCAAAACTGTCCAACACAAAGACCCAGAAATTCCAAAGTTGAGCACCATAGTCTGCATTATGCAGACCAGTTAAGTGACTGCAGCGACCAGTATTTGACTGGTGAAGAACAGGATGCTTCGGACTGCCTTTTCAGTGCTTGTATTTCTTTTCTGCTACTGTTGTTTCTTCTAATTGCACTATCTTGACATCGTTTCTTTAGAGAACAGGCACAGTGGGGGAATCTAAAGACTGCAAGGAACCAGTTTCCTGCCTCTCTAAGACACACAGAATTGGTGGGAAGGTGGCACTGCATTCAGTAGGTTCCAACATTCTGGCTCTGCTGACCTTAACGCTGAGAAAGTCAAGATGAAATGCAGGCTATGCTTTTCCCTGAGGACTTTGACCTTGGTATTACAGTATTTTTTGCTTTGTAGCTTCCCCCGCCCCACCCCCAAGGAAGTAAAAAAAATACTGTTTAAAAAAAAAAAAAATTGGAAAAAAAAATTGTTTGACTACACCCAAAAGAGCTGATGAGATGCAGAACTGCTCAATGACAACACAAAAGCATGTCTTGTCATTTCTGATGAACAAGTGAGCTCAGTTATGAGCTGCAATAGCACATGAACCTTTAGAATACGTTTCTAATAGATTTACTGTAATGACTATGACCTTCAGAATTATGCCAACAGTTTCCCTGTGGGGGAAGTGTCAGGTCAGTGCAACTTAATTTTCCAAAAGTATGCATCAAATGTTGCCTGAAGAAAAGGATCTTATTTGCTCCATATCAAAGAAGATTTTTTTGTTTAGGTTTTTTTTAGATGAAAGTACAATTGAAATTTCTTTACTGAATACACAACTTGAATTAAGTTTATGGAATACTGTATAAATCTACCATGTGCTGTATGGCTGAAAAACTAGCTCTGCACTCAATTCAGCAAGAGCCTTCTTGTCTCCTTAAACCACTGCTTAAAGAAAGGTTATTGAGAGGGTATTCAGTCAACAATAGTTCTATCTCTGGGAATGCTGTAATGATTTTGCTCATCCATTACCCAGAGCAAAGATTCACCTGAACTTCCCTGTTTTAAAAAAGATGTATCAGACATCAATAGCAGAGAAAAAAAAATAAATGAAACCCAGTCTGATTTACCCAGTAAGAAACTGTCACCCATTCATTAAAAGACACCCTGCCCTGAGACTGACCTTGACATTTATAAACTCAGCTGAACTCGTGAGGTAAGAGAATAAAGTTAAATCTCTGTTGATCCCATATCAAGAGGAGAACAGAGCATGTTCTCAGACTGTATAAGGCACTACTGACAGCAGAGCACAACTTTAAAATGCCTTTTACCATTTGGAATATAATACAAATAATTTGGTTTCCAAACCAGTTATATTTTACATATAAAATACTTAAGAATATGTAAAAGACTTGTTATATTTTAGGTAAGCATTACCTTGCATCTTGTTCTGTATAAACTAATTTAGTATGCTTCTGGTGCGTGAAAGTGGTCATAAACACATTCTGGCATTTAAGGTTCTTCTGACTTGTGTAATATAGTACATCATTTGTAGCCCATTCTGGAAAAAAGACAAATGCCTATTTAATTGGAGCAGCATATACTAGTACTGAGAGAAGATGGAGCAATGTGAACACTGGACATAATGCTGAAAAAGGCGGGTTGCAGCTGCAACTGAACTGAGGGCAGCAATTCTGCGTCCCAGGCACTGGGTAAGCCACCAAAAGATTTTTTCATGTTTTCTCTGAATCCTACTGATAGATTTTTAAAATCCCAACCAAACAACAGAGGACAATGTACTTGGGCCCAGGAAGAGGACACTCCTGATGCTGTACTGGTTCTAGAGGGAACAGGAAAACAGATGTGCTGCTTTTTAAAACAGAGGTTTACATGGAATCAGCTAGATGATAAAGACAGGATGAGCTCTCCACCACTGCATGTGACTGCATTCAGAGACAAAGAGATGATGCATTTGCCCCACAGGGACTGCTGAGATAAAAATTCTCCAATTTTCTATTCTTGGAAATGTGTTCACCAACATTGGAAACATATGAATACAGAAACCTTGCTATTCTGAAGTTTAGTAATCTAATTGAATCAAATTACTACTATCTCTGTTACTCCTCTAGCCACCAGAATGGTGTTTATCTTACTCATTTTTTAGGCATTTATCACACCTAAAAAAGTTATTGTATGTGTGTCTAATGCATAAATACTGATTTTCAGTACAAAACATTAGGAAATACCACACTGAAGTAATGCAAACATTTTGCTATCTGAACAGCAATGTGCCTCTGAAGTGCACAGGTAGGTAAGGGTTCAGTAATGAAGAACAAGCCTTTAGAAGGAAAATCCCTGTTCTTCTGTAGCCTAGCATTTCAAAAACTACAGATGTAAATATTCAAGAACTTTCATTCCCCTGCCTGCTACAGCATATCATGCAGTACAAACACACACTGCAAATGGTCATAAGACCTAATATTCTTGCTCATGATTGAGGTAATGGGTGCAATCTCTACCATTCTGATATACATTTTTTATACTCTTATTATCAGCCATGATCTGTCACAGCTGTAAGCATCAAGGAGTTGGTTTCTTAAATGCACTGATTTTTCCAGAGAAATGTAGATACATCTTCAAGCATAGTGAAAAATGTCACTGGCAAATTTTCAGGCCTGTATTTCAATAGGCACCAAAACTTCAACTGTGTAAACACTCAAAACATTAAATTCTTGATGCTCTTCATTTTTGTAGCTACAAAGTTTTATTTGAGTTTAAATTATTGCCCTGCCCAGCAGAGTTGCTTACGCCACCATAGATACTTGATGATACCTAACAATATACACCTAAATACATGATGTAGAACACTGTATGCATATTACTGAACAATTCTTTTTAATATATTCTTTAACGTCATATGAAAGAAGAAAGACTTCCCATTCACTTCAGTTTACCTTTGCTTATTTTAACAGCAAGGTAAAGCTCTGTGATCTATTCTGAGAGAACTGACTCAAGGCTTAACTTCCTTGGGCTCTGAATTCTGACCCACATCCTAGAGTCCAGCTGAAATTCCAGTCAATACTTAACTGTAGGTACCACTTTCACACTCTTTCTAGAAGCTGAGTTCCATAAAAACAACAATATGCATGATTGTTCAAACAGGTAAAATTGCTTGCTTGCACAATGAAGGAAAACCGGTATCATGAAAGCAGTCACCCTCATCCACATCAGACAACTTGCAGTTGAGCAGTGGGGAAGAAATTGTAAATAAGAAACAAACCAACAGCTATGAGGATTAAATCTAAAAATGTTGGCTCAGTTTACAAATATTAAAATATTTTGTGGGAAAAACAACAATAAGCAAGCAAGCAAACAAAACCAACAACACAAACAAAACCCACAACTCCCTAAAAAAGAATGCCAAAAGAGCCAAAACCAAACACCAGCCAGCGTCCCAGATACACCCACTAAATGTTGGGTTGAAAGCTGGTATGATCCACAGGATATTTATAAACAACTTACCAAAACTAAATACACTTGGAATTACTTTTTCCACAACAGGAAAATGACCGAGTTTCACAACAATACAGGTTGCCTCTTCAGAATTTTCACTTTTTACGCTGAGGGACATGCGTCTCTGATCTGGTGAAATTCTGATCCGTTGAATAACAGTATCAGAAAAGCCAAGATCTTCAGTGCTGAATAAAATGGCAGCATTTCCTTGATCTACTCCATAAAACATGAGAGATAGCAAATGACTTCTGTAATTAAGACACTGTCAAAATGAACAGTAGTTGTTAACACTTGCATTTAAACAACCCTGCCTGCAGTATTTATTAGCACCAGGTACTTGTCTTGTAAGATATTTGCAAATGCACTTTATAAAAATAAATAAAAATTCACAGTTCTAGGGGGAAAAAAGTACTGTGGTTATGATTAAAAACATTTCTGAAGTGCAGGTCTTGGCTTCTAGTAAATGCATTTAATTTTAAATTTCAGATACCTAAAGCACAGTTGTTTTTCCTAAATACAATTAGTAATTTTTTTCCCCCACCCTCCAGTAATAGGACAGTATGAATGTGTCCTTTTTCGATATGCTCTTAGGGCTCTGAAGATAACTGACTTCTTTATTTTCCCTCCAGAAACTTGCCTTAGTACTGATATAGAATATTCTCTAATTCTCTTCACCTTGCTTTTTGAGATTCAAGATTCTAGAATGATTTGTCAATTATTAAAGAATTTTATGAAAGTATTTTTAGTTCTTTTAAGAAGCAGAGCAATTAAGCTCTTATCTAAGAAAAGCACACCAAGTGATACATGCACAGTATTTTTAACCATTGCACCACGTTAAGAAGATAAATCCCTTACCATCATCTCCTTTTAAAAGAAATATGCAGCCATTCTCTTCAAAGTACACATTGTCTCCGAACCTGATCTGTAAAGCAAGCAAGTTACAAATCCAACGTACAGTTAAAGCATTTCCTTAGAATCCTCCCATTCAATCATCATTTGTACAAAAAAATTGTAAATGCAGCACACACATTTGACATGAAGAAGTTCTTTCCATGTCAGGGTACTTAAGCTAGGTATACCTGCTCTAAATTTAACAAAGGGCTCAGATCACCTGCAACTGCTTTTGTAACTTACAATGTCTTTTATTCTTTATCCAAAAGTCAAATGGTTATTGTATCTATACTTGCTCTTGCCTAGGCAGAAATTCAGCTAAATGCACTATTGGCACAGGTGTAAGCTGTTCTAAACCAAATTAAAATATTCAAAACTACCACCATAAAATAAATCAGTAAACCAGAATTTTATAGCAGAAATGGCTTCACTGTATTTTATTTGTACTCAGTGATGAGTAATGTTTGATATTTTTTTTCCACTTACCCTGGGGCTTCCCAAACTGAATGTATACTTCTTGTGCAGTTGTTCTAATTTTTCCTTGATTATCTCCGTCATAGGTTTGTATCTTGCTGAAATGTCATTCCAGCTTTTCTGCTCTGATTTCAGAAGATTCTTGTACAAAAGTTCTGATGTCATTATGGATGTATTTTGCTTCCTTTTGGAAGGGAATTTTGTTCTTTCCTGCTAAGTAAGGAAAGACAACAATGGCTACAAGCCAGTACTCTGTACTCCCAATATGAGGGTACTGAGGCAATAATGGTATTTCCTGAGCTGCAGACCCAGATTCATTTTTGCATTATTACAATAGCACACGCTCCTAAAAAGAAAACCAAGTTGGAACAAGTTCTTTACAGTTTTCCCTGGTATTTTAGGAAGGCACTGCCAAATGCATTTACTTATTAATGTCCTCCCTTCAAATACTATTAATGTACATCCTTAACTGATTATATGTAAATTTGTTTGCTCTTGTTCTAGAACTAGTTTTTAGTCATTTTTGACAAAATTGTTATCTTTCCTTCTTCAGAGGTGTTTTCTTGTAATTTTTCTGTCTTAAGAGTATCATTTCTCATTTCCTTTTCTAGACAACATCACCACCCACACCTCTGTCCCTGTAACTAGGAGTCCCAGCAGCCTGTTCAGGTTCTCATTCCACCTCAAAAGTATTAGTGTAAGTATTTGTAAAGTGCAAAATTAAGTGAAGCAGTGAACTGATACCGGTTTTGCAAGGATTTTATCAGGAAAAGGCTTAAGGATCTTTTTTTCCACAATCCATAAGCAGAGTAGTGCTTCCTCACTGCCAACAAAGCTGTCTTCTCTTGTGAAAATGTTAAAAATGCGTTAGAATTGTTGCAATAATGCTACTTGGTTTTGCTTGCTGTAAAATCTCTTTTGAAGAAGAATCTTAATTTATTACAGTATGTAAACACTGAATATATGTAAAACATTCAGTGTATGATGTAAGTGTACACTTTTTGACCCATCCTCGCTTTGCATTGAGAACTGCTGGTTTGTTCTCACAAGTCATGACTTACTGGTCCACACAGAAAAACTGCTTTTGAGCCAGCTCACAGTGACTGAATCCAGTGTCATCACTTTGGACACTTTGTCTCTACACTATCTGATCTCTCCCTGCAGTATTCTCCTGATACTTCATTTCTGGAAGTTACCAGGTCTGAAATAAATCAGTAAATAAATCAACCAAAATGCAGCTTTACAGTGAAACTTTACAGAAAACTGGAACAATGGTATATGTCTGAAATTCTGGTATTTTATCCCCCTGCTTCAAACCCTTTAGGAAAAATGTGTTTCCTCAACATTTGAAAAGTATGGCTGGCTTCCTTAACAGATGTTCCAAGCTGGTTGACATTATGTCTACACATAAACTGCATACCTTGCAGGAAAAGAAACGCCATGGCAGGATGCTTCCAGGTGGCAGGGTCCTGTGCACACATGTATTTCTTGAGTAGTCCAGGATGTGGCATTTTTTTTGTTTTATTTTGCTATAAAGACATCTTGTTTGAAGACCATTAAGCTTATGGTAGTAATTGATACCGAAAGCCAGCCGTTGGGGCAGAGTTTGCAGTCCAACGTATGTCATCCTGGCCCTTTCATTTCTTGACAGTCAGCCTGCAATTCCTGAAAATGGCACAGCGCTGATTACTCTCTCTCTTCCAGAGAAATGAAAGGTATTCCAGATGAGAAGAGACAGTAAACCAAAACCTGTTTTAACAACTGGTACACACAGCTTAGCTTGTGTTTTAACCTGCTACCTTACTCCAGAATGTGGTTAATGGCAGTTCACAGTTTAACTCTTGTAACCAACGAAGAGAAAGGAAGGCGCAACCCCCTCCCTAGACGTGAAACCAAAAACCGGGCAAGTATTTTGGAAGTTCCCCACTCCTTCTGTAAGTATCATGTAAGAATAAAATCGTATTATCACAAGAGGGTAACTTGATAAACAGAGCTGAGCCTCCTCGCAAGAAAATGATCATGGTTGAGGGGGTTCAGCAGAGAGGAACAGCCCTACGTTTCATAGCCCGCTGGCGCGCCCGGGCGAAGGCCAGAGAAGCCGGCCTGGCCCCTCTCCCCACCAGCCCTGCTCCTCACCGCCGCAGCAACGCCGTGCCAGGCCGCGCAGCGCCCGCGGAAGGACTCGGCGTGGCAGGCGGGGCTAAAGCCGCTTTCCCTCCGGCGGGGCCGCTCACGGTAAGATGGAAGGCGAGAAGCGACTCGGCGCTTCCTTGCGGGAGTGCCCGTTGCCAAGATGGCGCTAGAGCGCTTCAGCCAGTGAGCGGCGGGCGATCACCGCTGATGTCAGCGCAGAGCCGAAGCAGACGCCCGCACTCTCGGCGCGCTGCCACCGTCTCCGGCACGGCTTCTTCAAGTCGCTTTCGTCTCACGCAGTTTCACCTTCAGCCACAGGCGACTCGTTTTAAGGTGTGCCCGAAGAGCTGGGCGTAGTGCAGCGACAGCTTGTCGCCACAGTGCTGCCCTTAACAAAGATGGCCACCCGCTGCGTCTTCCTAATGCCCTAGCCTGGCCGGTCCCAGCAGCCGCTGAAGGCTCGGCGGCAAGTCCCCGAAGCCAGGGCAGCGCTCCTCCTTCGCGGAGGGCAGTCTCTGTGCCCCGCTGCCGCATGGCTGAAGGTGCTGACTGTCCGCGTCGCCCCGCCGCGGGCAAGTGCGAGGCGAGCGCTACTGGAGTGGCGAGAGCCCGCTGGCGGCTGCTCGGGCAGGTAGGGGGAGCCCGCGGGCGGGAGGGGCTGCCGGGATGGGCTGCCGGGATGGTCCAGTTGCACAAGCAGCGCAGCTGGAGAAGTGTGCGGCTCTGCAGAACGGCGCTCCCGTACTGTGGCGACTTGGGCCGGGGAGGTTCGTCGCCCTCACTCCCGGCCCTCAGCACTGGGCAGCTGCGGCTCCACGTGGCTGGTAGTTCCCAGTGTCTGAATGGCCAGGCTCTGTCCCGCGATGGGGTGGCAGTGCGGAAGGGCGAGCTGCAGAGAGCTGCCCGCGCCCCGAAGGCAGGATCGCGAGGAATAGTATTCTGGGGCTGGCAAAGGGGTTTGCAGTCTTCTTCCGGGACAAAATAATAACAGCAACGGTAATAAGAACGTACATACACACATGGCTCTTCAAAGTGTGTCTTTTGATCCCCAAACCAGTCTGTGGTCTTGTAAGTAGTGTTAGCGGCAGACCGGCCGGGACCCCGCAACTGAGGGCTCTACCGTGGGATTTTCAGGATGTAGTTGTGACACCTTGAGACGGTGCTGATAGTTATCATACACTACCCGATTCCTGCCCTTTGTCTTGCTCCCCAACTACCTTTCGTGAGGAACAGGGGTGAGACCCCACTCACCTGGCAGTGAAATCTGCTCTACCTGCAGCTGCTGGTGCAGCAATGCCTGGAAGAGCGAGAGGATGAAGAAGCATTGCAGGTGCACAGCAGCTTGTCAGCTCTGGCCTTCCATACTTCTTTGGACTCTTTAGTGGCTGTAGTGGAGTACGAGTAGGAGGCCTGGAGAGGTTCATACTACACTTTTATTTATATGTGGGTTTGGTTTGTAGATTTACCATTTCAGTTCAACAGGACAAACTTTTATTATACTCTAAAGCAGGAAATGTCAAAGTTAGTGGTATGGATATCAGGTATGTCTTTGTAGGTTTCCATTTTTAAAGTGTGTCAGCTGCACTCTGCAACTCTGCTAGCTCTTAATTCTTTTCAACATACTGGATTTGGCATGTCTCTGTCTCATGACATCTTACGGAATTTTTCATAACAATAGAATGGGAGTGTGATGGGTGCATATAAATATTGGGAGACAAGACTTCTGTTGTATCTGTGACCTTTTCCTCTGCAGGTTCTTTGGGTTTTCCCATGTTCTTCAGCTTTTCTGTTGATTTTTGTATGGTACAATGAGCAAGGATCAATTTAATCTTACTGGTGCATCTGAAGTAAGAGTCATTTCTGTGTTCTTTACTAATATTAATGCTCAGATTGATCTACGGATTGGAAGAAGGTATCGACCTTCCTTTATAGCCATCTTTAAAGGAGCACTGTCAAAATAGTTTCATGCAGTGCTTTTAAAAACACTTTTCATACTGCTTGTAATAATGTGTGATCATGAAATCAGTTCTGTGGTGTGTTCATACATTGAATTTTCTTTCATTCGATACATGCACAAACTGATTTGCTGTGGTAGGGATACTTGAGGGTGTACTTGCTGATTTAATTAAGAAAAAAGCCCTTTTAATAGGTATCCTATGAAGCTAGCATAAAGACCTAGGAGTTTGTGTAATTACTTATGTGATCTTTATCAATAAAATGTTTTATGTCTGTACTGAGTTTAAAGTTTGGCAATATTTTTAAACTTAGCTTGTCAGAATCAAGAAAAACATTTTTTTTTTTCCCTTAGAAAAGTATTAAGCCACACATGTAGTGTGCATTTGTAAATACCTGGAGTGAATTCTCAAAGGCTGTGTTTTGAGCTCTGCCAGTCTATGCAACTGATGACATTATCTAGTGTGTAGTTGTTAGGAGGGAAAGCAGAGCTCGAAGCATAAATTGTTACCTGTACGTATGTTTGATCTTCATAGGACACTGAAGGAAAACTTTGCTGAAATCTCTAAGCTTTATAAAGCTATCCTAATATACTTTAGCTACCAGAAATTAAGAGTAAAAACTGAAGTGAGGACAGGGCAGTGGCCTTTTTTTTTTTTTTTCCGAGCAGAGCTTCTCAAGTTTTCTTCTCTCTGTGGAAGGTGCCTGTGCTCCAGATATTTTTCCAAGTTTTTGTTAGATTTGAGTTTGCAAATAATCTGCAGTTGAAAAAAAAAAAGGTAATTAAACTGTTAACTAAAAAATGTGCAGTTCTGATGATATTTAGGGATAATATAGATTAGCTGGTTATGTTGAAACTTTTTTACGTGTACAAAATATGTTCCAGTTAGTGCCACAGAACTCAGCAGAGGTTACTGAATTTGACTTTTAGTGCAGTTAGACTGTACACTGTGAGATACACAAAGCAATACAGGGATTTTCTGGTGATCTGGGATTTTCCCCATATGTTTTTGTTTGTTTGTTTTTATGACAGGTTAAACACCATTAGGTTTTATAGTGTCATGAAATACCAAGGGCCCTGCAATTGAGATCTGTGGTTTTTGGTGATACTTTTAAAAAAGACATCAAGTGCGTTGATGAGGAAAGAGTTGCTTTGGAATTCATAGATTCCTAGAATGGTTTGGGTTGCAGGGGACCATAAAGATCATCTAGTTCTAACCCCCCTGCCATGGACAGGAACACCTTCCTCTAGAACAAGTTGCTTAAGGGCTTGTCCAACCTGGCTTGAACACCTCAAAGGAGGGCCAGCCTGTTCCAGTGTCTCACCACCTTCACTGTAAAGAATTTCTTTCTAATACCTAGTCTAAATCTGTCCTCCTCAAGCTTCAGTCCATTCCCTTTTATCCTATCACTGCAAGCCCTTGTAAAAAGTCCCTTCCTGGCTTTCTTGTAGGCCTCTTTCAGGTACTGGAAGGCTTCTATAAGGTATCCCCAGAACTTTCTTTTCTCTAGGCTGAACAACCTGAACTCTTACAGCCTTTCCCTATAGGCTCCAGCCCTTTGATGATCTTCATGGCCCTCCTCTGGACCTTCTCCAGCAGTTTGATGTCCTTCTTATGCTGGGGGCACCACGCCAGGTGGTGTGTCATAAGAGCAGAGCAGAGAGGAAGAATCACCTCCCTAGTCCGACTCTTCACACTTCTTTGGATGCAGCCCAGGACACAGTTGGCCTTCTGTGCTGCATGTGCACATTCCAGCTGATGTTGAGTTTTTCATCAGTTGACATCCCCTAAGTCTTTCCTCTTGAGACTGCTCTCAATTTATTCTTTGCCCAACCTATATTTGTACTTGGGATTGCTCTGACCTAGGTGTAGGACTTTGGACTTGGCCTTGTTAAACTTTATGAGATTGGCTTGGGTCCACCTCTCAAGCCTATCCAAGTCCATCTGGATGGCATCCTTTCTTTCTAGTGTGTGAACTGGACACACAGCTTGGTGTCATCTACAAACTTGCTGATGTTGCACTCAATCCCATATTGCTGACAAAGATGTTAAACAGCACTGCTCCTAGTACTCATCCCTGAGGCATGCCGCTTGTGTCTCTTTGGACATTGAGCTGATGACTGCAGCTCTCTTGAGTATTGCCATCCAGCCAATCCTCACCCAGCAGGTGGTCCACCCTTCAAATCCATGCTTTTCCAATTTGGTGACCAGGATACAGCAGGTCAAGCACTTTACACAAATCTGGGTAGATGACATCGGTTGCCTTTCCCTTATCCACTGATGATGTAACGCCATCATAGAAAGCCACCAAGTTTGTTTCATATGATTTGCCCTTGGTGAAGCTGTGTTGGTTACCTCAATCACCTCTTCTTCATTTTTCATATGGCTTAGGAAAGACTTCAGGAAGATCTGCTCCATGATCTTGCCAGGCACACAGGTGAGACTGACTGGCCTATAATTTCTGGGGTCTTCATTTTTTCCCTTTTTTGAAGATGGGGGTTATATTTCCCCTTTTTAACCATCAGGGACTTCACCAGATTGTCATGGCTTTTCAAATATGATGGACAGTGTTTTAGTTCTGTATTGCTAAGTTAGAGAGGAAGGAAAATGCAAGTTTGAGACAGGGGCAACCATAAGGTAAAAGTGTGAGCCTTTATTGTGTGTTTGGGATTTTCAGTGATGGTGTTTTTTCCTTTAAGTGACCTAATTTTTTTGCTAAGGATCTCTCATACAGGACCTAAAGTATTTGTTTATTTAGGTAATATTTGTATGTATGACCCATGTACAAGCCTAACACTTGTGTACACCTGCAAAGTTCTTGTGCAGAAGATCACAGAAATACCTGCCCCAAATTCTTGTGCAAGAGCAGCACCTTGGCAATCTTTCTTTCCTTCCTCTTGAAGATCCTTTCTCTTTTGGAGGTGTTTTGTATGGAATTTTTTAGTTTATGAAGGACATTGAGACACTTGAATATGTCCAGAGAAGAGCAGCGAGGCTGGGGAGGGGTCTGGAGCACAGCCCTGTGATGAGGCATTTCAGTACCTAAAAAAGTCCTTGAACAAGGCTTCTGGAATGTTTTAAAATAAAAATATGCTGAGAAATCCAATCACAAGTTATTGAGGGAGGAGGTAAGGAAGCCAACAACCCGAACCAAAGAACAGTGATGTCTGGTGATTCCTTCCCCTCTGTAGTTCTTTCAGTTTGCCATCACTAATCCCAGGAATTATCTTGCTTTGATACTGGCTACTGGTTTTGTAGGTCACTGGAGCATATCCATTTATTATGGCAATGTTGAGGAAGTTATAGAGCTTTACCTTCACTGGAAGGTTGTCACGAAAATGAAGCTTTCAACTCCTCAAAATATTATTATGAATTTAAATGGATTTGTCACCTTTTGGGTTTTGTCAGTGGAGTATCCTATAGCAGCAGCCTGTTGTGATGCTTTTAGGAACTGACCTGTGGGGAAAAAAAATGTGATCCATGTGTAAAAATGCAAAGTTAGGTATAAATAATGTAACATGGTCTTCCTTTGTCTTCTGTTTTACCATTATATTGAGATTTTTAAAAGATTTGACCTCTTGATTTTTGTTTGAGACCATGGAAGAAATGTGCTTTTTTGAGTACTCAAATACTCGTGAGGTTTTCTGTTAAGCCAGAGAGTGCATTTTACAGAGTGACTAGAAATTGTAACTGTAGAACACAAAACTTAAAACAGGGAAGTGTTGTCACTGCTGGATTTCTTTTCCTGTTCATAATAGCTTGCCTTTGCTTTAAAAAAAACCCAACAATGTCAAAACAACAAGATTTTCTAAAAATTAGATCTTGGAGGTTTCTTTAGTTGTCAGAATGGTCCGTTTTGTTTTCAGGCATGCTGCTATTATATGAAAGTCTTAATTCTACTAATGTTTTAATTTGGTTCTCCTGTTTAGCCCTTTTAACTATTTCCCTCGCATGTATATTTTCCCCATGTGTTAAAGAAGTGGAAGAAATAACTGTGGACAGCAGCACACAGCCATTTTTAATACTTTGATCAAAATACCTGTACCTTTCATATGCTGAGACCTGCTGGTGAAAATAGATCCAAAAGCAATAAGCCTGATGCATCAGACCTGCTGTTAGAAACTAACAGCACAGCAAATACAATTGCTCTGATCACGTAGGTAGTATTTTCAATTATCCTGCAAAATAATATGTCATGGCACCAAATTGTAAGGCTGTTGAAGGCGAGTGCATTTCCAGCTAAAGCATGGGTGACAAATGTTGGGTGAAGAAAAAAAATCACTGACCCTTTATTTTGTTGCATGAATCCCATATACAAGGCTTTCATTTCAAGTTTCATAATTCTGGAGAGCTACTTCTCATTTGACTTCAGGTTTAGATTTGGTTGGCAAAAACCTATCTATTTATTGTGATGAGTTTATTTTCTGCTCCATTTTTTGTTTGTTTGTTTTTCCTCACTGTAGAATGCTTAGGCACCTTTGTCTTAGAAATGCAGTTACAATTATTAATTGTCCAGTGTTCTGTTCAGTGTTAGGAGAAAGAAATTAGCACCAGGACATCTCTCCTTCCATATCACTGACCTAAAGAATAAACTTTTTTGTCTAGCAGGGTAGTTTAATTCAGTGCATTGATACAGTTCAAACAAGCTGGGTGCTGGGTTTTCCTGAATGGAGGAATTGGTACCTTACTCCCTGAAGACATGGTGGAGTGCAGTGGACTCTGCAAAACCAAGGGACCATGTTTTCCCTTTCCTGATCACGTGTTTTAATAATTTAGAAATGGCACAAAATACGTGTGGCCATTCTGCTTCTGCCACTGCCTTGCATTCTTCAGTTTCTTAGCGCTGAACTGGGTGCTCTCAGAGTATTATGGGCATCGTGCAAAGGCTGACTAATGGCCCTTAAGGGGCCTTGGCAGGGGAATATCCAATTGTGCCATCTTGAAAGTCTGGGGCATGGGATAGATAGCAAGTTTGCCAGCAGTTCTGCAAGTGTGTGTCGGGGGACTTGTAAGCTAAGGAATGGTTTACCTGACAAACACACACCACTCTGTTTTTTTTAATGTATGGGGACAGCAAGTAGCACAAAGTTTCTCAGTGGTGATGGGAGGATGGGGAAGAACCCAGTCTGTGCTTCTGATTCTGGCATGGGTTTGCTGGAGCAGGTGTTAAAAGACGCAACTTCATACTTATGAGCGTGTGTCCTGAATACAGTACATTTCCTTTACAGTTGTTGAGGTACTCTATATATATACACACACACACATAATAAATTCATAAGTCATTCTCTTTACCCCTATAATCAATGCCACTGTTATTTTTCTCGGGGTTGACATATTTGGACTAGTTATAGCTATCAACTAAGAGCATAGCTATTATGGTTGATTCCAGATTTGCCTCTTCAGTGAAATAAGTCTGTGTTTGTGCTTATCTTGAAATTTTACTCTTAATGTTTAATTTGTTCTTCATTTCAAAGGTTCTGAAGAAAAAGCACTTGAAAGACTTGCATCTTCAACAAGTGTCTGTAAGAAGGTTTGCATCATTCAATCTATTTTCAGTAGAAGACCAGAATACAGAAGAGGAAACCGGAACATGGGTTCAGTATAGAAGCATCTTTTATCCTGAGTATAGTGTGTCCTTAAGGTAAGCATCAATTAAGTTTTAAGTACTTCCTACGATCTTGTACAGGCCTCATATATAAAACTCATTAGTCATTCTCCCAGTGTTTTGTATAATTAGAGCATAGTTTACAAATAAACTGTTAGATGTTGTATAAACTTGTTTGTGAAGTACAAAGCTTGTCTGACTTGCTGCCTTTTTTTTTTGTAATTTCACTGATGCTTGACTGATGATTGCACCTCTAACAGAATGCAAGTATGAACATTTATTTTGCATTTCTAATAGCTTTCTGTTTTGACATTCTTCAGATATAAATGGGATGCACAAAACCTGAATACATTCACTGGTAATCTTAATAAAAATTTTACTGGTGTGATGTTATTCATAGAGTTCTAAAAGCTTTTTGGTAGCGATCTATACTTGATTCAATTTTCTTCTTACTATTTCTTGTGAAACTCAATGAAAATTTGGAAGCCAGTTTGCAAAACAAAAGAATAAAACAATTTCCTTTTTCTGCAGAAAAGATTTATACCTGTTGAAATCTGTTTTCTATTAGAGCAGGTAAAACAAATGAAGATGCTTGTACTTAAGAAACCTCCCAAAACCATATAAAAAAAATCACAAACAAACAAACCCCAGCCCCTTCCTGAAACCTTCCCCAAAACCCTTTGAACAAGTGTTAGTGAATTCTCAGTAGCTTCAGTGAAAGAGATGGGTATATAGTTCCCATTCATTACTATGTGGGGTTGGTTTTCTTTATCATTTTCTGCACTGCTCTCCTTTTGCTTGTTCATTTTTGTACCTGTATAGCTTGGTTTTGCCTCAACAGGTATCATTGCAACAGTAACTAAAAATCCCTGAATCAATACTGATTTTGCAGTGCCTTTTTAGCCCTGCTGAGTGTGTAGAATTTTGCATTCTGTGCACAGTAAAGAATATTTTAGAAAGCCTGAGTCATCAAAACTGAAATGGCATTTTCATTTAACTGGGAGCTTTAAATGAGTCAGTCATAGAAATAATAGAATCATTAAGGTTGGAAAAGACCTGGTCAGATCATCAAGTCCAACCACAGTCCAACTACCATAATCACTAAACTATACCCTGAAGCACCACATCTACGAGATTCTTGAACACCTCCACCACCTCCCTGGGCAACCTGTTCCAATGCCTCACCACTCTCTCAGTAAAGAAGTTTTTTCATAATCTCCAGTGTAAACCTCCCATGGCACAACTTAAACCCATTTCCTCTTGTCCTATTACTAGTTATGTGGGAGGAGAGATCAACACCAGCCTCACTACAACCTCCTTTCAGTTAGCTATGGGGAGATCTTACTGATCTCTGAAACTTTCTCTTCTCCAAACTAAACAACCCCAGCTTCCTCAGCTGCTTCCTATATGACATGTCCTCCAAACCTCTCACCAGCCTTATTGCCCTTCACTGGACATGCTGCAGGACCTCAATGTGTTTGCAATACTGTCTGGCCCAGGACTGTGGGGCTCAGTACTGAACACAGTACTTGGGCTGTGGCTCTACCAGGGCCCAGTAGAGGGGCACAATCACTTCCCTACTCCTGCTGGACACAGTTTTTAATACAGGCTGGGATGCTGCCCACCACCTTGGCCAGCTGGGCATACTGCTGGCTCATGTTCAACATCACTACTGTCCACCATTGCCCCCAGATCCTTTTCCACTGGGCTGCTTTCAAGCCACTCTTCCCCAAGCCTGTAGCATTGCTTGAGGTCGTGACCAAAGCACAGGACCTGGCACTTGGTCTTATTAAACCTCATTCTGCTGACCTCAGCCCATTGATTTAACCTGTCCAGGTCTCCCTGCAGTGCCTTCCTACTCTTGTGCAGATTAACACTCCCATTTAGTTTAGTGTTGTCTGCAAACTTGCTGAGGGTACCCTTGATCCCCTCATCCAAATCATTGATAAAGATATTAAACAGAACCATCCCCAGTACCCAGCCCTGGGGGACACCCCTTGTGACCAACCACCAAGGGGATTTAACTCTGTTTATCACAACTCTTTGGGCCTGGCCATCCAGCCAGGACTGAGCATGGAGATGTTGTTTGTACCTTTTATGTTCTGCTGAGTTAAACCAATGGAAATGTACAGTTTCTGTGGTGGTGCAGACTCTCACTGGGTTTAAAAAACTATATTGAAAAAAACCAGGGACATTGTCTCTATTGGGGTTTTTTTTTTTGGTCCATATTTTATTCCTTTCTGGAACATACTCAGTGAGCTATAAGAATGGAAATCACTGATCATTTTACAAATTATAATCAGAACTAACTTACTCTTATACTTCTATATTAAAATGTTTCCTGTCTTTACTGACAATAGATTGCATATATTTATTATTTCTGAATATCATAGGATGCTGGTCATGTCTTGGAAACTTTACAGATCCTCTGTATGTCTTACAGAATTCCCATAATTCTTCTCTTCCCATTGGGAAAATACTACTACTACTAATTTTCACCAAGAGAGGCAATTTTAACACAATAACAACAACTTGTTATTAGCATATTATTAACCATAACAAGAACATAATTTTATGTAAACCCAGAATAGTGTGCTTGAGTAGGAAAAGCTTTTCATATAACTTTATGTCAGGAAAAAAAATGTGGCCATGGCCCCCTCTTGACAAAATTACTTTTGAATTTTCATCTGCATGTTTTCGTTATGCATTAACATCTTTTGGAGAAAGCTCATTGCATATGTTGGATGTTAAAAGGGTTGTCAGCTAATATCTTGACAAGGCTAAATACTTAAGAAAGTTCATAAGGTAGGTAGTAGCTTTTGGCAAAGAGTCTAAAGGTCAAGCTATATCAGTTCAAGGGCTATCAAAAATGATCAAATTGTATATTCAGATATGCTATGACCTAGCTGGAATTACTGCTCTAGAGGTACTTGGGGAACAGTTTGTTAGGCAAATAGAAGCTTCAGTGGGAACTGCCAGGCATGTGCATGCTTGGTTTTCTTACTGAATTTCATTTGGATTCACGTTTGAGAAGGAAGAACTTATGCTGTGCTTTTCTGTCACTAGTTTATTTTAGAAATATTCTTAATAAATCTTCCAAACCAGGAAGCCAGAAGCAGCAATAGAAGATAAGTTTTGCTTTAAACACTTGATCTGGATTTATGTGTCATTTTGACTAGATCCTTGAAGTGACAACATCATTGACTTGTTTTTAAAATCCCTGTAACTTGAGCAGTGATCTCTAGTGTGCTCAATGACATGTAGATTCACGGTACAGGCTGGAAGGTGTTCTGAAGTTTTCATAGATGCTAAGGTGCTTTCTTGTAGCTCTGGGGTATGACTGTTGATGGCAGTGAAAGGTATGGTGACATGAAATTTTTTGTGTTACAGTCCAGAATCTCATTTTGTTAGTCAAGTCTAATTTGGATTTACACCGTATTTGATGCTCCTGCTCACTACATCTTTGTCTTGATGGTATGAATAGAATAGAATAGAATAGAATAGAATAGAATAGAATAGAATAGAATAGAATAAACCAGGTTGGAAGAGACCTTCAAGATCATCATGTCCAACCTATCATCCAACAGCACCTAATCAACTAAACCATGCAACCAAGCACCCCATCAAGTCTCCTCCTGAACACCTCCAATGATGGTGACTCCACCACCTCCCCAGGCAGCCCATTCCAATGGGCAATCACTCTCTCTGTATAGAACTTCTTCCTAACATCCAACCTAAACCTCCCCTGGTGCAGCCTGAGACTGTGTCCTCTTGTTCTGGTACTGGCTGCCTGGGAGAAGAGACCAACATCTGTCTGTCTACAACCTCCTTTCAGGCAGTTGTAGAGAGCAATAAGGTCACCCCTGAGTCTCCTCTTCTCCAGGCTAAGCAACTCCAGCTCCCTCAGCCTCTCCTCACAGGGCTTGTGTCCAAACCCCTCACCAACCTCGTTGCCCTTCTCTGGACTCGTTCCAGCAAGTCAACCTCCTTCCTAATCTGAGGGGCCCAGAACCGGACACAGTACTCGAGGTGCAGCCTAACCAGTGCAGTGTACAGGGGCAGAATGACCTCCCTGCTCCTGCTGGCCACACTATTCTTGATGCAGGCCAGGATGCCACTGGCCCTCTTGGCTGCCTGGGCACACTGCAGGCTCATGTTCAGCCTACCATCGACCAGTACCCCCAGGTCCCTCTCTGCCTGGCCGCTCTGCAGCCACTCTGACCCCAGCTTGTAGCTCTGCATGGGGTTGTTGTGGCCAATGTGCAGAACCTGGCACTTGGATGTGTTCAATCTCATGCCGTTGGACTCTGCCCATCTGGCCAGCCTGTCGAGGTCCCTCTGCAGAGCCTCTCTATCCTCCAGCACATCAACTCCTGCCCCCAGCTTGGTGTCGTCAGCAAATTTACTGATGGTGGACTCGCCCTCATCCAGATCATCAATAAAGATGTTAAAGAGCATGGGGCCCAGCACAGATGCTTGGGGCATACCACTAGTGACTGGACTAGTGATTGGGTGGCTGTGTACATGAAATTGCTCTCTAGTCTTGTTTGCAATTAATGTTAGTGTAAAAGTAAGTCTCTAAACGGATAGAAGTGGATGAATGTGTAGAAGGGCTGAATGTGTATGACAGTCTAACGTGGAGAATGTAGACATACTTGGTTCAAGCTGGAGTCAGTTTTCACATTCAGATTTGGATACCATAAACAGTGATCTAGTCTGCAGGTGAAAAATACAAGCCTCTTTGAATTTCTTGCAAGGTTGAACTGAATAAAAGATAGCTTTCATTACAGTAATTATCTGGCCTTCTGGGTCTTTTCACCATTAAAATAATGTTTTTATTTGTAATTCTTTCATATGTATTTGTTAGCTTTGTTCAAGTTCTTTTTGACTTTGAGAGTACCTTACTTCACTGTTAAAAATTCTGCACATGCTAAGCACTTGTTTTCATGGTGATAGGAAGATACAGAGTAAGTTTAAAGTTTTTATTCAATATTACATTTCTTAATCCTATTCTTAGCTCAGAATGTGCTTTTAAATTTAAATCTTGTATGAGCAGTTCTAGCAATGAAGTGATTATAGATCATAAAGATGCAGTGTCTCACCGTGGAGAAGGTGTCTGTCTTTTAGACAGGAAAATTATTCTTTTATTAGAGTTAAAAAGGAAGCAATCAATATCTTCAAGTCTTCTATTTCAGGACATGGATTTGCTTTAAAATTGTAGGCTCGTTTTAAGCAATTAGAGAAGAAGTAAGTTATTTCTGTGGTACAATATTTTGCATTGATCAGTCATTTGGTGTTTTGAATGCTAAAATGCAGAGCTGAAAGGAATGATGGTAGCAGCTTATAGGAAGGGTTAAATCTTCACAAAGAGTGTTATGTGATCTTTGCAAGGTGTCATGCCTTCATTCTGAATATGAGTGAACCTTCAGATAAGAATATGAAAGAAATCAGAAGATTATTCTAGACCTTCTATTTAGAAATGAGGCATCCTGTCAATGCAAGAGGTGTTTTAGAAGATTCCTCTGGGATATTTCTGCTAATAACATTTTGAACTTTTCACAAATTTTTACTTTAATAATACAAATTTCTAAAAATGAAGAGCAGCATATTTCAACAATATTCCCTGCTCCTTAAGGGCAATATGTGTGAGTACAGTAAACTTGCTTTCTTTCACTTACTTGGTGCTGAGAGACGACATGTGAATTTAGCAGGCTTGGCCACAGAAGCGGGGGAATCAAGGAAGGAGATAAAACTGATTTGGCAGCATACTCCTTTAATGCATTGATGAAATTAAGACCTATTGTCCAAAATGTGCATTTATTAAAAGAATTTGTAGCCAAAGAAGCCTTTGCTTTGGTTTCTTACCACGTTAAACTGAGAACTTGAACTGGAATGAAAGAGGGGTTGTGTTGTTTTGCTGTACTGTGGCCTCCAAAACAGGTAACAAAGTTTGCAGAAAACTCTGAGATTCTTACTGGGCTGCCGTGACGTTTTATGGTGGCACTCAGCAAACCTTTTTGTGAAGTACTGTAGTGGTTTGGAAAAAAAAAAGCCTCGTATTCCCCACTACCACAGATCATGACTTTATGGCATTTTATGGCATGGGAGAGTGAAGCAGCAGCTGCTACAGAACTGCTAGGGAGTTATGTACAGAGCAGTGGTTCCCAAACTATAAGATGTGTTTTTTAGGTGCAAGACTAAGTAGCATGATACTTATGGCAGAATTTGGGATTCAAGAATACCTGTGCTTACAAGTGTATGTAACTTCTCATCTACTAGTCAGATGGAAAAGAATTAGGGAGTAGCTGGTACAATTAGTCAGCAGGCTCTACAGATAGTATTTCAAATGGAGAAGCATGTGACTCTTGCTCCTTGGAAGTGTGTCCCCTGAGCTCTCACTTTCACAAGTTGGCACATCACTTTCCTCACTCCTAAAACTTGTCAGCAGTAGAAGTTATAGTCAATGCTTCACTGTTTGGATTCCATAACTGTTAAGCGGTTAGCAGTGGAATTTTAGAGCCTCTTCTTTAGGCTGGTGTAGGTGCTCTATCAGCTTGATGAGGTATTTTCCTATCATGCAAATTGACTTTAGAAGATTTGCTCTTACTAATGTGGAGTTGTCTTTAAGTAGTTCATAATGCTAATATAGGTAAGATCCGAGATGTGATTTTTGGAGTAAACTAATGCAGATTTGCTATCCAGGTTATGGTTGAAATAATGGCTACTCATTCCAGGAGGCTGAGCTTGCTCCCTGCTTTTGTTTAGTGAAGATTTCATGGGGAAGCAGCTGTTAAACATCAACTGTGTCCAGTTTCACAGCGAGTGGGCATCTGGAAGACTGAGGAGAAGGAGACGTCCCTTATAGCAAAGCTGGATGCTTCTCATCATTAAATTATGGCTCACTTACGTGCTTGCCATGAACAGCAAGAAAGAGATTGCGGAGACAGAGTTAGAGACTGAATGTTGTAGACAGACAGAGAAAGGTGTCTGTGTAAAGTGCCTCTGCTGGCCAGGAGAGCAAATGTTGGGGTGTGTTGTGTTTGTACTTGGACAGCACAAGCTTTTGGCCACTGGATAAAAAAACGTGTATTTGAAATTTGTGTATATTAATTTTACTTATGGAAAGAATGTTTAATAATCAGAGAAAGAACTGATCATTAATGAAAACTAAGTGTACCAAAAATAAATGTAGATGAAGAATGTTCATTGTGTTAAATAAAATGTCACCAGATTTTAGGGTCATCTTAAAAACTATGTGCGGCATACATATGTTGTGGCATCTTAGCTTATTCTTCAGGCTGAAGTACTTGGAGCTATCTACTTCTCATCTACAATTACAAGCCATAATGTTGGAAACAGCCTGAAATTTGATTTGTTGATAATTGTAATGCCAGTGCTGAGGTTGTATATATATTTTTTTCTTTTTTCTTTTCTCCTTTATCTGCCTTTTGGCACTGAAATATGAGAGTTGTATTCTTCCCTAGATCAGGATACTCCACTTACTTCTCTTTTTCTTCATAGCATTCTTTTGAACTCTAAGTACTGGATTGCTAAACTGTTCATCTTCACCTTTGTTTGCTTCCCTTGGAGACTTGCATGATAAATCTTCTTTATATATGAATTATGTACATAAGGACACTGAGGGGCAACAAAAAACAACCAACCAAAACATGTTACCCCAGAACTAATCTACAGTCCAGCAAAGATTTCTTTGCAGTCTCAGCATCTTCTTCCCCCCAGCCCTTTATACTCATTTAGAAGATGAGACATTCACAGCTGTCTGTGAGACCCTAACTGTGTCAGACATATGCACAGTTACAGAGTTTGTAGGATGCTAAGGAGTCATCAGGGGGTGGTTTAAAGGGCATCTCTGTGGCTGGCGTAACTACTGGTCCTGTCTGCTTTCTTGTCACTTCCCTTGAATTAATTCTTTTGCTTTGGTTGTCCAATCTGATTGAAAACAAACTAATATATAAAAAAACCCCTTGGTGATCTTTGAGGTCTCTTCCAACCTTGGTGATTCTGTGAAGTGTGTGTTAAGTCCACACAATCCATCAGAATTCTTGCAAGCTTGCACTGCAGCTAAGGAATGCATTTTTGGTTTGTTTTTATGTAGCTGGGAGAAGAGCTCTTGCGTTCAGTCAGATCTTTTGTAGCATCTATCATATATTTTGTTGCCCCAGTTTATGAGCTCATTTCAGTTTGTTAACTTGATTTCCATTTGATTGTGCTTTTAAAAAGGATTACATATAAACATATATGAACATACAAATGTTCATTTAATGCTAATGCTGATATACTGATATACTTTTGCACTACAAATATAATTTCATATTTGTAAAAAGATTGATTTTTTATCGTTGTTGACGGTTTTGCTTTTTTTTTTCATTCTTGCAGCAGCCTTCATGAAAGAGAAGCTGAGAGAATGAAAACTAATTCTGTAGGCGCTAGAATTGTTGAATTTCTTCATTTTTTTCAAGTTGGTATGTTCCTGAGTAACCTTGAAAGGTCTGTTTGAAACATTATTTCATAGAATCATAGCATCACAGAATGGCTTAGGTTGGAAGGGACCTTAGAGATCATCTACTCCAACTGCCCTCTCATGGGCAGAGTCACCTCTCAATTATACTCGTCTGCTCAAGGCCTCATCTAACTTGGCCTTGAACATCCCCAGGCAGGAGGTATCCATAACCGTTATGAAAAGTCCCTCTAGCCTTCCTGTAGGATGCCTTTGGATATTGGAGGGCAGCTCTACGGTCCCCCCAGAGTCTTCTCCAGGCTGAACAACACATGTCTTTGTGGCCCTCCTCTGTACTTGCTCCAACAGCTCTATGCCCTCATGGAGACACCAGAACTGGACGGAGTGTTCAAGGTGGGGTCTTACAAGAGCGCAGGGGGAGAATCACCCATGTATTTTACTGCCTTGCTGAATGTTTTTTAGATTTTTCAATGTGTTTGTGAATTAGTTATGTGATTTGATTGTTGGTTATTCTTTCATTTTGTTCCTTTTGGGCCTAGATTGCCTCAGAATAATGAATTAAAAATGTTAGTTTGGTATTTTTTTTTTTGTTTGTGTGCGTATATGTGTGTTAACCTAGCTAGCCTGACATCTATAATGCTTAGAGGAAGCTTCTTAGGCAAGATTTTATTCAACTTCAGTGCATACTCATTCTCCTTCTGTCAGTGTTTGCTCACTGTGTTCTAAAATTTGCAGTTGGTATGTGAAATTCACCTAATTAATTTATTATCCCCAGTTTTCAATGTTTATTTCACTTGAGTTACACAAATGTAAAGTGAAGGAGAATGTAGTTCCCTAAATGCATGAATCAGTTCCATTGTCCACATTAATTAAATGAAGTGTTCTTGTTTTTTTTAGGGGAGAAAATAGGAGTATGTGTACAGCTGCTATTCAGGAATAGCCTTTTGTCTTCCCTCTTCAGAGAAATCACTTTACCAAAATTCTTCCTTTCCCTTATGCAACTAAACAAAAATTGATACTCTTTGGAAACGTTGTTGTTTTGGTATTCTTTTCTGAGAAACATGTTTGTGGTTCATGGACTTCAGTGATGGAACTTTGAACACTAGTGACCGTACCCTTGATTTCTCCCTGGTGTGTACCTGTTTGCTGCTTGTTTATGAAAGGGGTGTATGAGAAGTGAGGAAGTGCTGTTGTGAAATTAAGACACAAACAAGGTTGTATATCAAGATGGGACTATTCAATAAAGAGAGAGAAACTGGAGCAAACAAGAAAGAGAAAGAAAAGGGAGAGAGCAGGAGAAAGAATGGAGAGAGAGAGAGAGAGAGAGCAGGAGTGATAGTTACCACCCCATGGCCCTTCTTTGGTGGTGCAGGGGGAGAGACATTCCTGGGCTGCTGCCTCCAGCCCAAGATGACCACAGTTATGTTCCCCCTAATAAGCTGGTATAGCTCAGGGCTTTTATACTCTTCTCGGTTCTTTCATCATAGCTCCACCTGGCCCATACCCTAGTCACATTGCAAAGCATATGTGACTGCCAGGTGTGCTATCTCCGGGGGCAGAGTTGATGCATCAGGTGGGTCATGCATGATGATCTTATCTTTGTTGAGATGCTACTCAGTTCTTAGTGTAATCATCACATCACCAGATGATTTACCTGTCCAAGAGAGGATTCTTTTAGCAGCAAATCTCTTTTTTGAAGAGGGAAAACTTATATCATTTCTATGTTGGTAAAGTCACTGTTTCTGTTTTCTTTCAGATTTCACAACAGAGAGTTAAATGTTAAAGATGTTCTTACAAGTTTTGACAACACAGGGAATGTCTGTAAGTCATTGTTTATTTCGTTACAGTGCTACGTTATATCAATATAAAATGCTGCTATGTGACCCCTCAAGAATCATCTCATCCAGCTGAGAAACAGTATTACTGCAGTCAGAGATACAGATCTACTTACACCAAAGCATTTTACATGTTACGCTGTTTTACATAGTGCTGTAGTTTTTGTCCATGCATTGTTAAGTCATCTCAGTACAGGATATTTTTGGTTCTGTGACTGCAGTGGGAACATTACAGCAGCTGGACTGGGCTGGACAAAAAATTAGTTTAGCACATTGATTTGTGTTGACCCCAGGCCAGCAGTAGTTATCTGAGGAACAGTACAAGAACATGGGACACAAACAATGATACTTGTAGCTTGGAGAGGGAAACTCAAACCAGACGAAAAAACACAGAAGAAACACAGTCAAGGTTTACCATTCCTCCCCACAGACTTGTGGATCCTAGAACATGGCATAAATTCAGAAAACAAAGGGGAAAAAAATGTGCAAGAAAATGTTGCTGTGGCTATTAAATGTAAAAACATCACTTACGGCTTGGGAAGTGCTAGTTGTTAGGGGAATTAGTGGGGTAGCAGGATGATGTTTGTCATGATCTTTCACTCTCATCTAGGTCGTTAAATAACTCAGATGTTTTGAGCAGCAGAGAGTTTGGGATTTTTTTTTTTTCCTAAAAGGTTTTAGGACACACTGCATGGTGAGAATTTATTTACTGGGCTCTAAATTTCACTTAAACAATTAGGACTGATTTATCAGACAACAGTTAAATATTTGAGTGTTCTGTTTTGGCTGCCATACTGAGTATTTATCAGCAAGATTTAAGTTTTCTGAGAGATTGTTAGATTATGATACAGTTTGGTGTTAAACATGACATTGTGTAAGAGCTGAAACCTGTTGCATAATACATTCTTTTTAAACATAATTTGATTTCAAATAACATGATTTGTGTGATTTTAGAGGTAGGCTTTTTGTTTATTCTTAAGTACCTGATCTTTCAGGGAGCTTTTCTGTGATCTTGTTGCTTGATTTTTTTGTTTGTTTATGTGTTTATGGTCTTTAACAGCCACGTTACCATACACCATGAAAAGAAGAAAGGTAGAGGAGACTCTTTCCACCCAGTAGATATCTTTCTCTCTTCACTCCCAGTAGATACCGACTCAGTACAAGATGTGCCACTAGCTGGCAGCATTATATAAAATATCAATAAGCAGTTTTTGAGGAATTCTTGTGACTGTTTCCAAAAGTGATGCTGTACATCAGCAAGACTCAAGACAGAAGTGGTGCCAGCTGCAGTTAGCTCTTAGTGGTGTATTGCAGGGTTCCAAGTGCTAACTCCAGAAATTGCCTCTGCCCAATGTCTTGTTAAAATTTGGTGCCTATGCTTGTATTCTGTTAAATCAAAAAGATTTCTGAAAATGCATTTTCATTTTAGGACTGCTACTTTGAATGAAAATACACACTACAAATTACAATTGGTTTTCACTTTCCCAGAAATGTGACCTTTTTTCTCCCTTGTTCATCCTTTGAGGGAGCAGTTTCCATGTGAAACTCTTAAATTAATTCTTCACACAAACAGGATGTGATGCTCAATGTACTTCATTCAGCTTTAATTCTATGCATAAACAGAAGGCAGGGAAAAGAGGACTGAAATGAAGGAAAGGATCGGTCTGTTCATTTTAAACAGCAGTATGCCATCTGTTAAAAAGATGGAACATCCTGAGACCATTCCTAGTCCTAAGATAGTCCTTTCAAAGAACTGCTGGATCCCAGGCAGAAGGTTCAGTGGTGGCATTGTGGGATGGCATCAGCTGGCTCTAGGAACCACATGCTGAGCTCATCCTTGTGGAAGAAAAATCTCTTTTGCAACAGATTGTTCAAAAAGCCAGGAAAATTCTGTGAGAATGAGCTTTTGACAGTATCACATTCTCCTGCTTTTTCTAGTGGGAGAAAGCAGTTACCACTGAGATGCTTGTAGAATTCTGTCCCTGCAGTGATCATTTACAAATAGGTGTATATTTTCATTCAGTTAAATTTAAGAAGACCAAAATACAAATGTTTTCACTGGGTGCCACCAGTCTAAGCAAGCTGTAGCCCATGAAGGAGAATTTTAGTGATGAAATAACAGCAATTTGGGGGATTTTAATCTAGTGTCATCCACGAGATGTTAACACAGAAACAAGATATTCCAGAATGCTAATGTAGTATAAAATGGCAAGTATGCTATATGTAATAGCTAAAGATTTCCTTGTGAACTGCATCTAGCATTAGGTAATAAGGTAACCATTTAAAAAACCCAACAAGTCCCATACATTACATTCTACTTGGTAGGGTGTACAATTACTTGTTTTGGAACTAAGAAAGCAGCAGAGGGTGCTACGGATACAGAGCTACCCAGGCACAGACTCCAAAGCTATTGCTCCTGTAGGCAAGCAGATCCTCCAAAGAGTTAAGCTTTTAGTTAGAGGTTGATGTAAATAGGGTATCTTTATATTCTGTAGCCTGTATTGTAGCATGTAGCTGGTAATCTGTATGGCATGGCATTTAACAAGTCCAAGTGCCGGGTGCTGCACTTTGGCCACGGCAATCCCATGCAGAGCTACAGGCTGGGGTCAGAGTGGCTGGAGAGCAGCCAGAGAGGGACCTGGGGGTGCTGATTGACACCCGCCTAAACATGAGCCAGCAGTGTGCCCAGGTGGCCAAGAGGGCCAATGGCATCCTGGCCTGTATGAGGAATAGTGTGGCCAGCAGGAGCAGGGAGGTCATTGTGCCCCTGTACTCTGCATTGGTTAGGCCACACCTTGAGTACTGTGTCCAGTTCTGGGCCCCTCAGTTTAAGAAGGACATTGAGACACTTGAACGTGTCCATAGAAGGGCAACAAGGCTGGTGAGAGGCCTTGAGCACAAGCCCTGTGAGGAGAGGCTGAGGGAGCTGGGACTGTTTAGCCTGGAGAAGAGAAGGATCAGGGGTGACCTCATTGCCCTCTACAACTACCTGGTTGTAGCCAGGAGGGGGTTGGTCTCTTCTCCCAGGCAACCAGCACCAGAACAAGAGGACACAGTCTCAAGCTGCTCCAGGGGAGGTTTAGACTCGAGGTGAGGAGAAAGTTCTTCACTGAGCGAGTCATTCGTCTTTGGTATGTGCTGCCCAGGGATGTGGTGGAGTCGCCGTCCCTGGAGGTGTTCAAGAGGAGATTGGACGTGGCACTTGGTGCCATGGTCTTGTTGTGAGGTCTGTCAAGACAGGTTGGACTTGATGATCCTTGGGGTCTCTTCCAACCTTAGTTATACTGTGATACTGTAAATCCAGAAAAAGTAGAATTCCATGTTCACTTGTTTTCTTGAATATATTTGTTAATACTTTTTTTTTTGGCTGGAAAATGTCGCATCATTTCCTGAAAAGGTAGTATCTGGATATAGCCACTATTACAAAATAGCTACTCACTATCTTTAGAATTGTTTTTATGTGTGCTAATTTTACATTTAGAAACTCCAGTTTCTGCATCAAGCTTGATATTTGAAAAAATTATTGTTGGGTTGGTTTATTTTTAAATGTGTTCTCCTCCCTATATAACTGAGCTAGGTAAATTGGAGAATACTGTTGTACCTTCATGCTTTTCATTAAAATAGTGAGAGAGAAGGATTTTTCTTATATTCTTATATTTGTTATATTTCAAGTCCACACTGGACACGACACTTTTTTTTTTTTAATGCATATCAAGGGTAAAAAAAAAGTAGAAACAAATGGATTTTTTCCTGTTAGGGGATTTTTCTTCTTCTTCTTTTTGTATTAGGCTTATTTGCATTTTTTAAATTATGCTTATTTAAAGCTGGTAATTGTATAACTTAATTTTACTTAAAAATAAATTAAAATATGTTTTAAAACAAAGAATCTTTCCTTCTTTCTTCTTTCCTCTCAAATAACAATATTCAGAGGAATGTCTTCTTTCCTGGTGGTACAGCTACCTCAGAGAGCTACTTGTTTCTTCAGAGGTATCTAAGCTCCTTTCTGAAGAGATTGTGATAGCTACTGATTTGTCATGCCTGGAAGGATAGATGCCATCAAGCTACTTGGGGAAAAGCATAGGATGGCATTCTTCATGGCAGCAGAGGTGGTCTTGTATTTTATGTAACATAGAATCAACAAGGGAGCAAATTGTGTTTTTCAGGTGCTGCTATGGAAGCTTCCTCTCTCTTTTTTTTGGATGAAATGTCTTGTTTTCCATAGTGAAAACCATACTGACTTGAATATGCTTCCTGCTTTCTGTGTGCCTCAGTAGGTATTGTCACCTGAAGGAACTACTACTTGCCTTCTGAGCCTTCCCTCATTCCAGCAGCATGACAGTTTGAAATTGTTTACCATGTCAGAACCTCACACCCTCTTGAGAAAGTTTTCAGCAAAAAATAAATTGACTGGAAGAGTGCTTGTATGGCAATGATACATGTTGTTTTGAATGAAATACCATATTTATGATACCAACAGTTTACTATTTACTATGCAGCTTCCTATTAAATAAAACATTTCATGATGAGGGTTAAGAAGAATCAGCTGTTTCCTCCCTCCTTTCCCCCATCCAATTCACTTCTCTCATTCAGTTTACAGTATCATCCCAAGCAGTTGCACTTGACACAGTGAGCATAAAGCTTATGGAATGGAGCAGAAAATAAATATCTGAGGAGAAGCTGGTGTTTTTCAAATTACTCTCGCTGCCAGAAATGTTTTTATGAAACTGTTCTCTGGTGGAATATCAGAGATTTGCCTGGTTTAAGTACTGTCCTGAAGTCTTCTGCTTTTCCCCTTTGCTATAATCTTCCTTTTATCAGGAGCTTATATGTGAAAAAATAAGCATAAACTGGGATCTGTTTCTTTTAATGTTTTGGGTTGTTTTTCTCTGCTACATATTCCAACATAACTTGACTTTTTGCCTATACTTTCAAACACAGCACCATCTGGGAATGAAGTGGGAAGTGAAGAAGCTCATCTGAGCTGTCCTTCTTCAGTCAGTCTGAAGTTTTTGTAATAATAACTTCTGTTCAGAGTATTTCAGTGAGAACCTTTTGGTAAAAATACATTCATCTACTAGAGCAATTGCAGTTACTTTCCTGTGTGTGAGCAGGGTTTTGTGCCTTGGCACTCTGATTAGCTGGATTTTTGCATCACATCTGGTGTCTTTATCTTTATAGAGATTGTTGGCGTAAGTGTAGTTCTAAGTGTACTACTCATGCTAGTCTGACTTTATGTGCTGGTGTTGACCTTCTAAAGTCTGAAGCACTTTTTAATGCGTTCTGTGGATTTTGAATCGATTACCATGACAAGTTGGATCATTTCATTAAAATTAATTAAAATAATTTAAAGAGAGGCTCTAAGACTTTAAATTAGATGGCTGGAATGAGAATAGTATTAATTAATGAATGTTACATAAAATAATTTAATCACTTTTTAAACTGAGCTACGATGGGAAAACAGTGATGAACATCGCTTTAAGATGGACTATGTTATTAATTAAGCTTAGTCTTTTAATGGATTATAGAGTTTTCTCTTTAAATATTTCAAATGAGTTTTATTTAGCTTGATGTGCAGTAGGTTGTTACAGTTGTTGCAAGTTCTTTGTTCTTTTTGTTTTCACCATTCCTTTTACTTGCCATGTTCTAGCCATGTTGTCAGTGCTACTTTTTACAGAAGTACAGGTGTGAGGTGCAAACCATGCTCAAGAAATGCTCCAGTTCAAGTGCATACTTGAGTAGATATGTTTTGTGCAATACCTTGTGAAGCTCCTGATGGGGTCTGACTTATGCATCAGATGGGGCATTTCTCTCTATTGTTTTCTTAGTGGCTATAGCCGTGGAGGTAGCAAGGATAGTCCCTGTCCTTTTTTTCCATACTGAAATGTTCTGTATAACTTACACCTTGGTTTGGTTTTGTTCCAGTGTTTTTTCAGAGAACTCTCTTAAAGGTGCCCTTTAAAAAGTCATGTCCAATCAAATGAACTCGTTTCTTTGGAAAATGTTAGGGGGAAACTTGTTGACTTGATTCGGCATCAGTGTGCAGAACTGCAATTAAAAAAAGCTGCTTTGCACAAAATATTCCCAGAAATGAGAATTTGAAACCTTTGATGAATAACATATCTACTTGAAATCTTTTGTCTGATTATAATTCTAACTGAAAAGTATTATGAAAACTAACTGACATAGGAGTGACCAGATGAAAATCCAATGTAGCACTATTATTCATGTGCATAGCTTGACAAATTAAATACTCTCATTGAGTACCAGTACATTAAAATAAAATCATAGGATTTAAAATATTTTTTCATAATATTGTCAATAAACTGGAAAGAAATTCCAGGAACCTGAAGAACAGTTATTTTTTGGGGGGGTAAGTCTGGTGGATTCAAAGACACCCTAAAGAAATGGTTTAGCAAATGGAAAATGTATGAGGAATATGTGTACAACTGCATGTTTGTACTAAGTACTGGAGGCCCAGGCTTGTGTTTGTCAGCTGAGATTGCAGCCATCCTGCAAAAGGCTTGAGTGGCTAGCCTACAAAACAAAGATTCAGAACATCCTGGTCCCAGCAATGGTGATTATATACCTTTCCTTTCTGGTAGAAAATATCTCCTGATACCTGATAAGAGTCTGTTTTACTGAAGCTTAAACTTACCATTGTTTTGTTTATTAGCAAAAGTGGCATTTTCTTTTGTAGTAGCTTTTTAGTTATTTCAGGTCTTCATGTGGTGTTCCCTGTATGTTCTTATTCCGAGCATGCTAAATTCTATGATTTTTTCTAAAGCTACATTTTTTGCTCATTCTGGCTTTTTTTTAGACTCTGTACATCTGATTTGTATATCTCTTGAACAATGTTTGTCAAAACTGGGCATAATAGTCCAGCTGAGACCTTCATAATACTAAGTAAACAGGGTGCTTTTTCATTTTGTGACCTGTAAATCCCAGTATTTTATTTTCTCTCTTTAAACAGCGTGACTTTGACTCCTGTTGAGCCTTTGCCTTGCCATAAGATCCTGGTCTCCTTCAAAAGGGATCAGTAATTCATGATTCTATATTTATGTAGTACATTATTATTCCCAAATGCCATACATGGTACTAGTCCCTGTTGAATCTTTTCCTGTTTCCAGACTTCTCCCAATATATTCCTTTTGTCCTCTGAAACTTGTTTTCCCACATACTGGACTTCCTAAGTTGATAAAAGGCTAATTTAATAAGCATATTGTTGCCAAATACAGCAAGAAAACTCCCTGAGACCAATAAGGTGTTAGGCATTTCTTCATTTTGGCGACCCACACATAGGGAATCACTCCACCTAAGTGTCCCAACACCAGTCAAATTCAGAGAATACCTGCTGGCATCTCATACATAATCACCATTTTTCTAAGAAGTGATTAGCATATTCATATTAGCTCATGGAATTTATTGCATATGCAAATCTGCACACATGCTCATTATATACTGCAGGGATCCCCTGCTGGTCATTTGGAGTGTCCATCCTTTTCCTCCTTATGGCCTTTAGCTGAACATCTTCTTTGTGCATGCTGCTCTCTAGGCTGTCTGGTATGGTTGATGAGACAGGCTCACTGCAGATTCAGTCTAAACCAGTTTGCTCCTTGCAACTTATTCTTTCTCAAGCCCACAGTTACAATTTCTTATTGTTTACACAGTTAACAATGATTGCTCTCCAGTCAGTTTTCATTATCAGTTCTGCACTTATCTTACCCAAATTTTAGACTGTTTCTTGTGGAATTGTCAAAAAACTCTGAAGTTTTGATATAAGACATCTACTGCTTCTGCCCTATACACAAGCTTCTTATCTTGTTTTTTCTTTTTAATTAAATTCCGTAATTTATTTTTTGTTATTGTTTCTTTATTATGGAATATGCAACAAAAGAATGAAAAGCATGAATCTGTTTCAAGTTTTTAATTATGTGAAGATGAGGGAGAGGGTTAATTGAATGAAATGTTACTCTTAATTATAGAATGTATTATTGTCTTCTGCACTGCAAGCCACCTGATGATTTTCAGTCTTACAATTTCATTCACTTCCTGAAGGCCATTGTTTCAGTCATTTGTACAGATCTCAGATAGAATATACATAGTTTTTTCTTGTAGTTCTTTGGTGTCCTGAGGAAGAAATTCAGCTACACTGTGTACTGGTTTTGTGACATGTTACTAGCTGTAGTCTAGCAAAAATTAGAATAGGGTTGTAACAGCCCTGTACCCCAGTGCCCTTTTCCTCCCACCTCCTGACAATCCATAAATATGATGGAATGTAAAATAATACAAGATAGGGTTTGGGGGTTGGGGTTTTTTGGTTGGGGTTTTGTGGGTGGCATTTTTGGTAGTTTGGGATTATTTGAATGTGTTTGTGCTTCTTGCACCTGAGAAATAGAATTCTGCTGGTCATGTTCAGTACTGGGAAAAAAAGATAATTTGAGCCTTCTATATCTTTTAACATTAACTCTTTGTCTACTGGTATACATTGTTGAACTGTGACCTATGATTTGTGAATTAAATTTACTTTCTGTCTACACTAGTGCTGGATGAATGCAGACTTCCTTGTCTAGATACTTTTTTGGGTTCTGGGTTTTTTGTTTGTTTTGGTTGGGTGGGTTTTGGTTTTTTTGTTTGGTCATTTGTTGGTTTGTTTTGTTTTGTCCCTTTATATTTAAGCCAATTCCAGTAGTTTAAGGCAGTGTTTCGTTGTCTTGTTTAAATTTGTGTTTTGTATCATCTCAGAAGAGGTACAGAGGCATTTCTATACACTTAGTGGCATGGACTGTATTTCACCACTGGTGGCACTCCAGGATTTGTGTAATTCTCCCTTTCTTTGGAGTTTGGCTTCTTAACCTGATACATTCATGGTCTTGAAACCTTTCTTTTATATAGGTGCTTAAACCACATCCATTAAAAAGTATGGAAGGAATAACTTTTTTGTTTTGTTAACTTCTCATGTGGCAGCTACAGATTTTATGTAGAATTTATTTGGCTTCAGACACCAGTCTAATGCTTATAACACTCACCAGGTGGTCTCATGAAAGTAGGGGAGGCCAGCACACTTAAAATAGCAAAGGGTGCAGGCTCATAGCTCTTTTCTGCTCACCTCCTAGAGCTCCTTTCAGGGATAGCAAGACAAGAAACAGTATTACTAAGTGTATTGGGTACTCCCCTTTCTCATGAAGAAACAAACTTTTTACTCATTATAAACATTGAGCACTAAAATGAGAGCAGCTTTGTAAACCTTCACTTAAGAGTAATTGCATTTAAGTGGTAGCAGTAGCAAGAGGTTATTGTAAGCTGCCTTTTAAAGTTGTGCAGATACTCAGAAAGGCAGTAGGACCGACAGAATGCTTAAACAGGAATAAAATGGTCGTGCAAGTTTGTAATTTAAAAGTGAAGCTCTCTGCACTAGTTTATAAATGAACAGTAAAATATACTGTGTTTGAACTGATCATAATTTTAAGGAAAAAATGCAGGTGTATACTAAGAAACTACAATGAATTGAGGGAGAAACAGACAGCATTTCAAAGCTCTCCAAAATAATACCTGCTAACTGTTTGCACAGATAAACTTCCTGCTGAATTATTGTCCTCATTTTTAAAGCACCTGTTTAAAAGAAGTATTTATATCCTTCCTATTCCCTGGTCCCTGGGGCTGGAAGAAAGGAAACATTACAGCCATTTTTTAAAAGGGCAGAAAGAAGGACCCTGGGAACTACCAACCTGTAGCCTCACCTCTGTGCCTGGGAAGATCATGGAACAGATCCTCCTAGATGCCATGCTAAGGCACATGGAGGACAGGGAGGTGATTCAAGACAGCCACCATGGCTTTACTAGGGGGAAATCCTACCTGACTAACCTAGTGGCTTTCTATGATGAAGTGACTCTGTCAGTGGGTAAGGGACAACCTATGGATGTCATCTATCTGGACTTCTGCAAGGCCTTTGACACGGTCCCCCATAACACTCTACTCACCAAGCTGGAGAGATTCGGATTTGATGGGTGGACTGTTCAGTGGATAAGGAACTGGCTGGATGGTCACATCCAGAGGGTGGTGCTCAGTGGCTTGAAGTCCAATAGAGAGTGGTGCCCCTCAGGGGTCTGTGCTGGGACCTGTGCTGTCTAATATCTTTATCAATGATACAGACAGTGGGGTTGAGTGCACCATCAGCAGCTTTGCAGATGACACCAAGCTGAGCGGTGGTGTCAATACACCAGAGGGTTGGGATGTCATCCAGAGGGACCTGGACAAGGTGGAGAGGTGAGCCCAGGTGAACCTCATGAGGTCCAACCAGAGCAAGTGCAGGGTTGTGCACCTGGGCCGGAACAATCCTCACTATCAATACAGACTGGGGGAAGAGGTGATAGAAAGCAGCCCTGTGGAGAAGGATTTGGGGGTGCTGATGGATGAAAAGCTGGACATGAGCAGACAGTGTGTGCTTGCAGCCCAGAAGGCAAATCACATCCCGGGCTGCATCAAAAGATGCATTGCCAGCAGATCCAGAGAGCTGATTCTGCCACTTTACACTGGGGAGACCTCAGCTGGAGTATTGCATCCAGGTCTGGAACCCTCAGTATAGGAAGGACATGGATGGAGTGTGTCCAGATAAGGGCTGTGAAAGTTGTCAGGGTTGGAGCAGCTCTGCTATGAGGCCAGGCTGAGAGGGCTGGGTTTGTTCAGTCTGGAGAAGAGGAGGCTCTGGGGAGACCTAATAGCAGCCTTCCAGTACCTGAAGGGGGCATACAGGAAGGATGGAGAGAGACTGTTTACAAAGGCCTGTAGTGATAGGATGAGAGGCAATGGCTTCAAACTAGAGAAGAGCGGATTTAGATTGGATGTTAGGAACAAGTTCTTTACTCTGAGGGAGGTGTAACACTGAAACAGGTTGCCCAGGGAGGTGGTTGGGGCCCCATCCCTGGAGATGTTCAAAGTAAGGCTTGACAGGGCTCTGGGCAGCTTGATTTAGTTGAGGATGCCTCTACTTACTGCAGAGGGGTTGGACTAGATGACCTTTGGAGGTCCCTTCCAACCAGGAGCGTTCTATGATTCCTATTGAGTTTTCTGGTTCCAGAATTAGACACATGCTGTCATACCTAGAATTAAAAATCTGTTATATTATAGTAGTGACATTAAACACATGTTCAAGACCAATTACTTAGCAAAGAATTTGTTTATTGTAATCTTTGTTCTAACTGATAAATGCTTTACAATGTAAATGCTTGCAGAGTGTAGCCGCAGCCGGTTGCATTTGTCCTCTGTTAACCTCCAGAAGTTATATTACCTCACACTTTCCTTTGGCAGACAAAAATAATTATAATAGCAATCAACATATATAATACAGATTTCAAAATATTTAATTTTGTTGATACAGGGTAACAGTATAGATGAATTCAGACAAATAAAAATTACTAGAGAGAACCTAAGTGCTGTAAATCTGTTGCAATTTGTATTGCTCCACCCACAAGTCCATGGGACTGGATGGGATCCATCCCAGGGTGCTGAAAGAGCTGGCAGATGAGTTGCCCAAGCCTCTCTCCATCACTCACCACCAGTCCTGGCTCACTGGAGAGGTCCCAGACAATTGGAAGCTGCCAACATGATGCCGATCCACAAGAAGGGCCAGAGGAAGGAGCCAGGGAATTCCAGGCCTGTCAGCCTGACCTCAGTGCCAGGCAAGATTATGGAACAGGTCATCTTGGGGGCAATCACACAGCACTTACAGGGTGGCCAAGGGATCTGGCCCAGCCAGCATGGATTCAGGAATGGCAGGTCCTGCCTCACCAATCTGATCTCCTTCTATGCCCAGGTGACTGCCTGGTGTATGTGGGGCAGGCTGTGGATGTAGTCTGCCTGGACTTCAGCAAGGCCTTTGATACCGTCCCCCACAGCAAACTCCTGGCCAAGCTGTCAGCCCATGGCTTGGATAGCAGCACTCTGAGCTGGGTTAGGAACTGGCTGGAGGCTGAGCCCAGAGAGTGGTGGTGAATGGTGCCACATCCAGCTGGCAGCCAGTCACCAGTGGTGTCCCCCAGGGATTAGTGCTGGGCCCCATCCTGTTCAATATCTTTATTGATGATCTGGAGGAGGGGATTGAGTCCATCATCAGTAAATTTGCAGATGACACCAAGCTGGGGGCAGGAACTGATCTGTTAGAGGGCAGGAGAGCACTGCAGAGGAACCTTGCCAGGCTGGACAGATGGGCAAAGTCCAAGGGCATGAGATTCAACACCTCTAAGTGCCAGGTTCTACGAATTGGCCACAACAACCCCATGCAGTGCTACAGGCTGGGGTCAGAGTGGCTGGAGAGCAGCCAGGCAGAGAGGAAAGGCTGAGGGAGCTGGGATTGTTTAGCCTGGAGAAGAGGAGGCTCAGGGTAGACCTTATTGCTCTCTACCACTACCTGAAGGGTGGTTGTAGCCAGAAGGGAGTTGGTCTCTTCTCCCAGGCAAGCAGTACCAGAACAAGAGGACACAGTCTCAGGCTGCGCCAGGGGAGATACAGGCTGAATGTTAGAAAAAAGTTCTATACAGAAAGAGTGATTGCACATTGGAATGGGCTGCCTGGGGAGGTGGTGGAGTCACCATCACTGGAGGTTTTTAGGAGAAGACTTGACGGGGTACTTGGTGCTGTGGGTTAGTTGCTTGGGCGGAGTTGGATTGGTTGATGGGTTGGACGCGATGATCTTGAAGGTCTCTTCCAACCTGGTTTATTCTATGTATTCTATGTATTCTATGTCTCTTCTCTGAAGCAACCAGCACCAGAACAAGAGGACACAGTCTCAGGCTGGAGGTGAGGAGAAAGTTCTTCACTGAGAGAGTTGTTCGCCATTGGAATGTGCTGCCCATGGAGGTGGTGGAGTCACCATCCCTGGAGGCGTTCAAGAGGGGATTGGACATGGCACTTGGTGCCATGGTTTAGTTGTGAGGTCTGTGGTGACAGGCTGGACTTGATGATCTTTGAGGTCTCTTCCAACCTTGGTGATTCTGTGGTTCTGTGACATGGGGGGTACTGGTTGACAGCAGATGAACATGAGCCAGCAGTGTGCCCAGGTGGTCAAGAAGGCCAGTGGCATCCTGGCCTGGATCATGAACAGTGTGGCCAGCAGGAGTATGGAAGTCATTCTGCCCTGTACTCAGTACTGGTTGGGCCACACCTTGAGTCCTGTGTCCAGTTCTGGGCCCCTCAGTTTAGGAAAGATGTTGAGTTGCTGGAAGGTGTCCAGAGAAGCGCAACAAAGCTGGGGAGGGGTTTGGAGCACAGCCCTGTGAGGAGAGGCGGAGGGAGCTGGGGTTGCTTAGTCTCAGGGGAGACCTTACTGCTGTCTACAACTACCTGAAGGGAGGTTGTAGCCAGGTGGGGGTTGGTCTCTTCTCCCAGGCAACCAGCACCAGAACAAGAGGACACAGTCTCAAGCTGCACCAGGGGAGGTTTAGGCTGGATCTTAGGAAGAAATTCATCACAGAAAGTGATTTGCCATTGGAATGTGCTGCCCAGGGAGGTGGTGGAGTCACCATCACTGGAGGTATTTAAGAGGAGACTGGATGAGGCACTTGGTGCCATGGTTTAGTGGATTAGATGGTGTTGGGTGACAGGTTGGACTTGATGATCTCAAAGGTCATTTCCAACCTGGTTAATTCTCTATGTGTGTGTGCATTTTCTCTTAATTACTATAGTGTTTTGTTTTAAAGATTCTATTTATGTTCTCTTCAGAAAATTATATGGAAAATATTTGGTATTAATGTGCACAGGCACACATTTTGCTATTTGTTAGGGTAAGTGACAGCCTAACAGAAACAGATGATGTTATGCCAGAAAAATCTGCAATGCTGATCTAGAGTCAGACTGAATGCTCATGAGTGACAACCAATTAATAGAAAATTTTCATTTTCATTTATGAATTATTTGCCCTTTTTTTGGTTGGTTTGTTTGTGGGTTTTTTGTTTGTTTGTTTGGGTTTTTGTAGAATAAACAGAGTTGTTTGTATTTGGTGTTTGAAGAGCTCTGTACAACTGTTGTAATAGTTAAATGTGAACTGTCAAATATAAATAGACAGAATCCTGGAAATCATGAGGCCAAATATATCTTCTAAGATCGTGTTACAAATCTGTGCATTTAAATACAGGAATTCAATTTGGAACTGCGAAATGCTTCTTATTCCAAAATGAGAATTATACATGGACTGCTCAGAAAACATTGGCATGTGATTTTTAAATAAAGCAATCTAATTGGCGTGGGATTGTGTGTGTGTGTGTGTGTGTGTGTGTGTGTGTGTGTGTATGTATGGGGTGTTTATGTAAATATGTATATATAATTTTACATATTGCATATAAAATGACATATTTATAGTCACATTATATGGAATAAGAAAATTTGGATTTTTAACAGGGTTTTTATTAAGGCGTTGCTGAAGATTTATTTTAACTGACACTTTACTTTGACCTTACTTGAAATAGGATCTTTCTGGCGAAAGAAATATTGTAGGATGATGAAACTTGAACTGCAATGTGCCATCTTTTCCCAGATGTTTGAAAGCATTGTCAGCTTTTGAATTGCTGTCATATTTTTGCAATTGTTTTTAGTACAAGTCAAATTTGACTTGCCTTAGTAATATAAAGAATCTCATTATCTTCGGCAGGGCTTGTCAAATGAATAAGAAACATTGTCTTCTCTCCAAAATTGATTACCCCCCTCCCCCCCACCCCCCCTGGTTATTTTAATTTGAATGAGGAGAGAATCTGGTAACTATTGAAGTGTTTTCAGTGGTGAACATTAAGGAGCATGATAATTTAATCTTGGCATAGAAATGAGTAGCAAATTTTACTCTTCCTCTTCTTTTTAAACTGGGAATTTGAATGTTGGATAGCATAGAACTAGACAACAAAGCACATGATATTCCAAAAATACTTAAGTAACACAGTTAATGCTTAATATTACTGCTTCCATATTAATATATGCCATATTTTACAGATTTTGTGCATGTATTTTTCATAATTTGTAGGTATAGTAATCCTAATTTGTAGATTTTGTAAATTTCTTTACTATATGCATTTAATGGTTTGAAGGGTGCTGGTAGATACAGTTGTTTGCTTTTCATCTTTAAATTGTCCTTTCTGTCTTTCTGCTGCAAGACTTCATGGCCTAAGTATAAGGAAAGTATCCATATTCTGATTCAAAGAGCAGATGATCAGAGGAGTGAGTAGGACAAACAGTAAGCCTAATCAGATATAGTCTTAAAACTTGGGGCATGTGGGGAGAAGGGCAAGTAAAACAGTAATGGCTGGGAAGGAAGGGAAATTAGAAATAAAGACATATTTGATGAGGGTTTTTTCCCCAAGGAAAAACAGATTGGCCAGTGAGGAGCCTGGGATGAAATCACAATGAATGAAATCAGTATCTTCTAAGAGTAACTGGACTGAGGCAAGATGTCAAAGGCAGAAAGGAGGCTATGCTAGATGAGCTTTTAGAAAGCTGGAAAGAAATCATGGGTGCACCAGAAAATGTTTTAATTTACTTCATTTGTGTAACTATAAAGAAGTTGAGCTAGTCTGAAAGTTGCAGTTCCAATAACAACCTATGGAGGAACTGATATTCCAGAAGATGGGATTTCTGATGTTTATTTTTTACCCTTAAAAATACTCATTGAAGTATGCTTTAACTTTGAGTACTTGGTCCTACAAAAGGCACTTTTATGTTAGTGTTACCTGTGTAAATGGTGATATCATGGTTTGTATGGCTGCTTGTTGTTTCAAAAGTAGATTATCTTTCTCCATCTGCCAGAGGATTCTCTTCTAGTATGCTGTTTTTTCTGAAAGCCTAGCATCTGATCTGCAGAAGCAAATCACAGCTAAAATGGTGATTTCAACAACTAAAGCAGAAATGTCAAATACTCAAAAATGAGGTTCCAGGAGCTTTGGACTTTCAGGAGTCGGTGGGTGTTTTCCCCTCTTTCTGTCTCAGGTCTTCAGCTAAAGATGGTCTTTCTGACTTCTATCTGTGTCCAGGGACACCACGCCATGCTGTAAGGAACACAGTCAGTGAGGACTGTGAAGTAAAGAATTGTTCTGTTAGGGGTGACTGGTTGGATATCTTTTGCAGTGAACGAGACACTGAAAATCAGGTAATGAATTCTGGTGGCCTGCATAGAGGAACCTGCTCTATTAAAAAAGAAATTTAGAAAGTAAGAAGTGGGGCTATATTTAACTGAAGTGTAAATTAAATTAACACCAGCCTTTAGTTCTCTGAATTAAAAGGAGGCAGTGGTCCTCTACATGTGGCAGTATTTAGTTACATGTGGCTGCCTAAGGCACCTAAGGATGCAATGGCATTTCCTAACTGGTTTTGTAATTTCCTAAATCAAGTATTTTGTTTGACAACCTTGATCTTACTTTAATGGAAATGCTTGTATTTTTGCATACAAATTTCTGCTACAGTAATTTTATGCACAGACTTCATATCAAAATCAGAGATCCTTAATGTTGTGAGCTAACACTTGCTGCGATAACTGGCAATCTATCACAGAAAATGTGATAGTCTAACTCTTGTGCCTTCATGTATCTTCTAACTCTTCCACTCTGAATCATCCTATGGTCCATAATGCTATTATGTTTTAAAATACGTACATATATATATGTGTATATATATCTATTTTCTCAGACATTACTATTGTATGGTGGCCATATTGCGTACAGTGACACAGCAGTTGGTGGTAGATTTCGGAATCTAGGTTTTAGGAAACATTTAGGGTTTTCTTGTTACAAACTTACAGAAAGGATGGTTAAAAAAATCCCTCATTCTTCTTTTGACTTACCCATGTAAGAATCCAGTTCTAGAGTAGCAAAATGTAGCATTGCTGTTTTCCTCTAGACCGATCTGACCTCAAAGCTTGCATAGGTGGTGTATTGCACTTGAGAAAGTAAATGTACATACAGCCTATGTCATCTCTCTAAGAGGCACGAAATCCAAACATCTAAACCCCAAGCTTGTTAGCACAATCAGGACATGATGTGTTGCTGGCATTGTAACCACTTTCTGATTAATTGTATCTACTGTGAATGTAGTCAGTTCAACAAAATTTTAGTTTGTTGTTGAGACTAGCTTTGTAAATACTGCTTCCCTCATGATCAAACAGACTTTTATTGTTGCTTAGAACCTTAATTTACTATGCACTTGAAGAAGTGTTCTTCATTTGGAAGAGGTATGTTATGAATACTAGTAACTGTTAAACAATAGGAAGGGATTCTAAACAAGGGCTGAAGGAGAAAGAAATTCTTACTGTTCTTGTAGCTACCTTTAAAGTTATTGTATTCAAGTTTCTGAGGCAAAGACATTGACCCCCTGGCAAAAATGAACCTGAAAGCTAATGTATTGATTCCCTCCCCACCCCGTACATTGATTGTATATTGAACACAGAATCAGCCTAATTTTTATATAAACAGGATCACAGATCATAAACCTTTCCAAAGCTCTACATGTGCCTATAGATAGCAGCACAGACAAAATGACACTCAGCTGAAGTTTAGCAAAGGCAGTGGGAATGACTTGTAGAAAGTACCAGTCTATTTTACAATGTATATGCTGGGGTCTTAAACTCACTGCTGGGCCAAGCTAAAAAGGTAACATCTGATTGTGATATTACTGCAATACAAATGGTAGCATGCTACTCTGCTTGAAAATATAATGGCTTTATTCTATAACCTTTAACCCTGAAATGATGCTTGAGTGGACCTTAACTCCTAAGTGAACATGCCTGAGTAAATAAAACTGTAGTTTCACATAACAGAGAGATACATTTTTTAGATCCTTTGCTGATTATATTGTGTGAAGGTCAATCTTCTGCCCCATTTCTGAAAGTCAGGTCAGAACAGAGATTTTTAGGGTCACTTCTTCAAGTATCTAAGCCATTACAATGCACTAATAGGCCCTGATAGCTCATTTTATATGTTCTTAGCATTAAGCTGGACATTGTTTGGACTCATTTCAAATCCTGCATATACCCTGCAGGGTTAATTAACATCTTTTTAGATTGATTTTTTTTTCCCCGAGTTATTTTGAATTAAAGTGCTTTGGTTTGGTTTGTCACTATTTACTATCATTTACCACGTGTAAAGGCAGAAAATTTATGTTCACATTACCCAAGAGCTGTATATTGCTTTGAAATTGAACTGTCAATTGTTTTTTCCTTCCCTGAGAGAGGGTAGCATCAAACATGCAATGGTAGATCCAGTTGAATACCAGTAGGAAGTAGTTAGGAGTGTAAAATTTCAGTTACCCGTTCCAACTATATTTTACACAGAATTTCAGATTATATTCTCCTGCTTCATACAAAATACTCGTGCCATTGCTATGAATCTTGTTTAAAGGATGCTAAGATCAGTTAATTAACAATTTAATTAGAATGATGAAGCAAGCATGTAATTAGGCAGCACACTTCAGTTTTCCACTGAGGTAAACGGAAGTGTATTAAAAAACACATAATGAATTCAAATTGAAATAACTGGGTTTTTTCAGAACATTTGAGCACAGATTTGAAAATTTTATGGAATGGATAAGACTGAGATAGGAGAAACACAAGATACCACTGCCAAGGAGACGTATGTTGACCCCCAAAACAGAATGAAAAAGCCTCCCACTCTCCCTCCATATTGCCTTTGAGAAAAATCAATTTTTAATAAATGGAAGTATACTAACCTAAGTAGTGTGTTTTCAAAGAAAAAGGGGATTAACAGTTGAAATTGTAAAACTAATCTTGCTTTCAAGAGCATGCTTCAAATTTAGCATGTATTTGTTTCAGAAAAATATCTTTTATAGTATCTGTAAGAGTAGTTAGCAGTTGTTTGGAAGCAGTCTTGGCCTTGCCTCTCTCAGTGTGGTGTTGTGTTGGACTAATGTAAAACCTGAATCGTGCTGCTAGAAGTTTCTCTCGGATATGTATGGATTCCAGATGCACACTGACTTTGTACTGTTCATCAGCAGGTATGCTAATTACTCTGTGTATCTGTTGCAGTGTGGTTCCTTTTAGATCTCATGAGAAAGTGAGCATTTATAAAGGCAGTTGGTATGTATTGTGCTCTGTGCAAGTTATAGAATTGTTGCATCACCAAACTTACCACTGTGAGGATTTGTTTTGTGGTTTAAGTGGCAGAATAATGCTGAAGGTGAGTTCTTATGTCTGGTGTGACATATTTATGATCTGTTCTATTTTTTTCACATAGATCATTTTCCATCATTTTCCTCCAGTCCTGGCTCACTGGAGAGGTCCCAGATGACTGGAAACTGGCCAATGTGGTCCCCATCCACAAGAAGGGATGGATGGAGGAACCTGGAAACTACAGGCCAGTCAGCCTGACCTCAGTGCCAGGGAAAGTGTTGGAGCGGATTATCCTGGCAGCAATAACTGCGCACCTGAAGGATGGCCAAGGGCTCAGGTCCAGCCAACATGGATTTAGGAAGGGCAGATCCTGCCTCTCCAACCTGATCTCCTTCTATGATCAGGTGACCCGTCTGGTGGATGTGGGGAGGCCTGTGGATGTGGTCTACCTGGACTTCAGCAAGGCCTTTGACACCGTCCCCCACAGTAAACTGCTGGCTAAGCTGTCAGCTCGTGGTTTGGACCACAACACTCTGTGCTGGGTTAGGAACTGGCTGGAGGGCCAAGCCCAGAGAGTGGTGGTGAATGGTGCCACATCCGGCTGGCGGCCAGTCACCAGTGGCGTCCCCCAGGGATCAGTGCTGGGCCCCATCCTCTTTAACATCTTCATTGATGATCTGGATGAGGGGGTTGAGTCAGTCATCAGCAAGTTTGCAGATGACACCAAGTTGGGAACAGATGTTAGTCAGTTAGAGGGTAGAAAGGCTCTGCAGAGGGACCTCGACCAACTGGACAGATGGGCAGAGTCCAATGGGATGGCATTTAATAAGTCCAAGTGCCAGGTGCTGCACTTTGGCCACGGCAACCCCATGCAGAGCTACAGGCTGGGGTCAGAGTGGCTGGAGAGCTCCCAAACAGAGAGGGACCTGGGGGTGCTGATTGACACCCGCCTAAACATGAGCCAGCAGTGTGCCCAGGTGGCCAAGAAGGCCAATGGCATCCTGCCTGTATTAGGAATAGTGTGGCCAGCAGGAGCAGGGAGGTCATTGTGCCCCTGTACTCTGCATTGGTTAGGCCACATCTTGAGTACTGTGTCCAGTTCTGGGCCCCTCAGTTTAAGAAGGACATCGAGACACTTGAACGTGTCCAGAGAAGGGCAGCAAGGCTGGTGAGAGGCCTTGAGCACAAGCCCTACGAGGAGAGGCTGAGGGAGCTGGGATTGTTTAGCCTGGAGAAGAGAAGGCTCAGGGGTGACCTCATTGCCCTCTACAACTACCTGAAAGGTGGTTGTAGCCAGGAAGGGGTTGGTCTCTTCTCCCAGGCAACCAGCACCAGAACAAGGGGACACAGTCTCAAGTTGTGCCAGGGGAGGTTTAGACTCGAGGTGAGGAAAAAGTTCTTCACTGAGCGAGTCATTCGTCATTGGAATGTGCTGCCCAGGGAGGTGGTGGAGTCGCTGTCCCTGGAGGTGTTCAAGGGGAGATTGGACGTGGCACTTGGTGCCATGATCTAGTTGTGAGGTCTGTTGGAACAGGTTGGACTTGATGATCCTTGGGGTCTCTTCCAACCTTAGTTACTGTGATACTGTGATACTGTGATCATGTATCATTTTCTTCCTTTATTCTACCATTTTTCATGCCTGCAATCACTTGTCACACAGTTTTTGCTGCCCTTCTATCTGCTTTGCTGTGCTACTTTCATCTTTTTGGACTAGAAGGAATCCTACTTGCCTTATGCTTCAGGACATTTCTTAGCTCAGCAAGAGCTGTGTGCAAAACCACTGTTCTATAGTTATCCAGAAAACACGTACTCACCATGTGTGTATGCACTCTTAGATCCAGAGCCATGCTTTCTATACAACAATACATCCAAAGAGTCAGCATGGCAGTAGTGGATGCTGGCAAACATTTGAACATCCAGAAATTGCTGGCGATTTCACAGGTTCTTACCATCATGTGGTTTTGACCACAAAGATGACATTCACCAGTAAAGGGTTTTTTTGGTAAATGTCACACCTCAAACCTAGCTGTATGCGTTTTGATTCACTTGATGTCCATGAACTTTAAAAAACAACACAAGCAGGGTTATTTTCACGTGGCTCTACTTACCCATAGTTTACTCTCTGTGTAACATTAACTCTTAGTCTGCCTCCCCTTACCCTTGTTGCATGGGTCCCATCCCAGAGCTGGGGACTGTTTCAGATCTGTACTTACCTTGAGATAGGGAAAGCAGTAACAGTGACTTTCAGAGCTACTTACCCATAGGGTTGCAAGCACATACCTAAGAGTTAGAGTTGTTTTTGTTTGTTTGTTTGCTTGTTTGTTTGTTCTTTAAGGAATGTGGATTAATGCTGGTGAGGACTGTACAGGTGAAATGAGTCTCTGCTTTTTCTTGACATGGTTTTAAAGTTTCTGGTTTAGCACATTCTAAAACAAAATCAGGAATGCAAGTCCAGAGCATATTAGTGTTTCTCTACTGGATTTTAACTTTGGTATAACTGACTTCTCGCCCATTAAGAAACTTGTCTATGTTAAGGGGCTTGAAAATGGTAATCTAGATACTTACTGGTATTGATCTGTCATATGCTGTGCTTGAAGCTATTTAAATGCTATAGTTTTGTTTTATCTCTTATGCTGCTTCCAATGCTTGATCATCAGTCAGTTGGGTCAGCTGGTTGATCTAATGGAAAAATTAGCCCATGTTGAGGATTATTGTTGTGTTTGTTTTTACCTCTTTTTCAGATTAACAAACCTGTCTCCCTTTCCATTTATCCTCATTAGCACAAGATCTGAAACAAAGATCACCACTGTTAATGTCCAGAAGTGCAATTTATTTAATTTGTTGAATTGAGCAGACTCACGTAGATGGTCTGAGAGTACATCTCTAGTAGCTGTTCATTCTGGAACAGTTTTTTGGTTTACTTAGGCTGGATACTACCTCAGTTGAGATTAAAACATTGGGCAACTTCTTGTCTTGCTAAAAGCAAGCTATTGGATATTTTTTTAGCTTTTTGGGTCTAACAGTGTATAAAAGGCCACTACTAAAACATATTTTTACATGTCATTATGAGAGGCAAATGTAGCTATGAGTACACGAGGGCAGCAGGTTTGTGTGGTAAGAATAAAACTATATTTTTATGTGGTCACTTTGCAGAATAAGACTGGTTTAATTTCTTCCAAAGCAAGAAAATGAATAGGGCCAGAGTGGAACAGCTAACTTCCTGAAAAGACTGAGAATGGAGCGTGTGGGCCTCTACAAAAGTCTTTTATTGTACTCTGTACTCCCCATCTTAACATTCAAGGAAAAAGAGCAAGAAATTTTTGTGTATGCATGTTCAGTATTTTTCAAAATTAGAATCTTGGCTGTTGCAGTTTTAGGGCACAATATACACTGATTGCCTAAAAAATTATTTTAATAATTCAGCCTTTTAGCCTGAAGTTTAAGGCAAAGTGTTTTGGAACCATTAAGATCCTTTTCATTTCTTGTATAACCTAAAATGGACAAACTAATTTATGCTTTTGGGGGATGTAGATTAAGGGATATTTGTGTCTGGGATGAGGTATGGGACAATAAGATTAAATCTCTAGTTATCTGAAATTATTATACTTACAAATCCCTGAAAATGCATCTTTCAAAATCCTGGCTGTTGTTACTCTGTTCAATGCCTCATAGACACTTGCAAAAATCACCCTCTTTACATGTAAACTCTCTCTTTTAGCATGATCGTGCTAAACGTTCCTGAAAGAGTGTATTTTCTTAGAAAGTCTTCTCATTATACCAAAGGCTCAATGTTTGCATCCGTTCTTAAAGTGCTGCCGGTAATCGTTATCCTGTATGTTTCAATTTATAGTACTCACTGTGGTCAGACTGACTTTAATTCTTCCCACTTCTTCTCCCACCACTCACCAAAACGGGACTAGGAGGCTTTCCACTTCTCTCAGGTGTGTGAGCCCTGGCATTGTTTGTTTTGTTGACTCTGAACAAAGGTGTTAGAGAATTGCAAACTTCAGAGTCGTATACTGATGTTTGTTTGCTGGGTTTCAGGGGAAGCTGTTTATTTTAGTAGGCAGTTTTCCTGTGTGATGAGGTGAAATGTTGAGAAGGCAGCCCCTCATCAGTGGACAAACAATTCCTAAGAATTTAGCTAATGGCCCCCCTTCAGTGCAGAGAATAGACGGCAACAATTGTACTTCCAAACTAAACCGAGAACTGCTCGTTTGGCTGCTAGGTGTTAATGCAAATTTGTTCTTCGGCTCATTCAACCCTAGGGCTCCTTTCCTTTGATTTAATTAAATGTAATTGGTTACATTGCTCCTCCCAGGCCCCTGAGGTGTTTTGTTTATTGCTCACTCTTTGCAATAATATTTCAATTCAAGGCACAAAATACTCGATAAATAAGAGCTCTTTATCCTGTGTTGGATTTGCGGGGAGATTATTCCCCTCAAATACTTTGGTTTTACTGTTAAAAGTGAATGACTAGCGAAATAAACTCATTGGGTGGCAATCCTAGCATATCCAGAAGCAAGGAAATAAGAAATATAAATCAGGTGAGATTAGAACAAGAAATAAAGCAGTAATGTTAAATTAATAAGGGTTTGCAACTGATCGTGTAAGAGCCATTGAAGCTTTTAAATGATGCTTCAATTAATAGAGTTGCCATTGGTACGCTAATACATTTCAAGGGTTACTTTTTCAAATTGCTTGTGTATTTGTATCAATGTAAGGTAATGTTTTAAATAACAAATACATCAAGTTGTAAAATTTGACCTTAGGAGAAAGTACTTAATATGTTTTTCTAACTGACAATAATAACACATTTGGTCTGAATAATTACATTATTCTATATTGGATTAAACCCCCTCCCCATATTTAAATACTTTCTTTAAAGGGGTGGTTTTATTCTGTTTTACAAGTAGTGTGTTATCTGTAGGTAAGCGTACATGTGGGGTACCCCTCATTGTTTAGAGATGGCAAGTAGCCTTAACAATTTGTTTTGTGAAAGTCTCTCTGCTACTGCCTTAAATATAATTTGAAAATTTTACATTATCCCTATCTTCACGTAAGCATTTGAGCACTCTTGCCTCCAAGTTGTCTTGTTTTCCTTCCCTCAGAGGAAAGGCATCTTATCATCCATAGTGCTTTTGTCTTTATTCTGGCTTTTCTTCCTCTCTGAGAACAGATGTATGAGATGTGGCTTATTAATGCACCTGGCTCTGCAAACATTACTGTCACAGGATCACTAATATTACCTGGTGGAAGAGAATGAAATTCCATAATGATTTGAGATTGATCTTAAGCCCATTTAAAATGTCTCTGCTGCTGAAGGTAAAGACTGCCCTTCCATTCTTTTCCCCCAGATTCTCATTTCTGTTCTGCCTCATCACCAAGCTCATACAGTTAAAAAAATAGGAACAGGAAGCAGAGGCGGGACTAGGAGTTGATGGGAACGGCAGGGTTAAATGCTTTGGCCTGTGATGCTTATATCATCTCATGTCCTCCTTTTTAGGCAAGGTGTTTCATACTGTCGCTCATCTCATCCCATGATGCTGCCACTCGGGTTGTTTTTTCTGGAGAACCGGTAGGAGCTGGAGGGTAGACCTGCCCCACAGTGTTATGAGTGGAATTGTTCCTTTTGGTGGCACTGTTTTCCTGATAGTTGTAAGGAGTTGTCCTATTTTTAATGATACATTGAATTTCCCATGTGCAAAGTTATTTTATCCTTGAGCATGGTATGTGTTGATGTGGCTGAACCATCAGCCTGTGCTTGGAATTTTCATGGAGACAAAAGGGCAAGCAGATTGTTAACATTTGTTAAATGAAAGACATTTCCCTCAACATCCTCTCACTAGCAGGGCTGAAAAAGGTGAGGTGTGAAACAATGAACCAAGATGCAAGCAGAGTTGAAGAAGAATTCTGCTATTGAAAATCTTGGGAAATGAATGATAAATATTTAGCAAACTAACCATTAGCTAACCTATATCATCCAGGTTTTAACTTCATCGTCTGGCTGATTGTGAAATAATATTTTGTTTTGGAAAAGTTGTCCCAAGTCATGGCAAAGAGCTGCTGCTCTTCCAGGAATTGTAGGGCTGCCACAGATTTAATACTTTTCTGAAACCACTGCAAAAAACAGGCTGCTGAGTCACAGATATTTTCTAGCCACAGTAAGGTGATAGCACTCACATTTCTGACAGAGTACCCGCTCCAGACTGAACTCTAAACAGACACTGGTAACCATTCAGCTATCAAGCATGAAATCCCGTGAAACAAGACAGTCTGTCTCACTGTATTGTTATTCGAGCCATGGGGTGTGGGTATTTTATTTGGATTTGAAAGTATTTACATAATTTGCTTTTGTTTAACTATCATAGAAGGTTGTTTTAAAATGTTGTTTCTCATTGTCCACATAATTTAGATTCACTTAAGTAGAAAAAATAAGTCTCATAGTCAAAAGGCTCTATTTAAAGTTATCACAATGTAATAAGATGCCTCTTATATATTATGTAAGACCTGCTTTCACTAGGTGAAGAGTATTTATATTAATAAAATAATACAGGAAAAAAGTCATTATGTGAACAGAAGGCCCTATTCAGAGAAAATCTTCACATTTCTGTGTGGGGTCAAAACACTTTCAGAACTATGAAATTGAACATAAGTAATATTCCTAATCCTGACAGAAATAAAATTCTTAGAAATAATACTGTAGTTATAACCCACAGCCAAATAATAGCATTCATTCAGCAAAGAAAAAGAATTGAATTCTATTCAAGTCATGGCTAATCTGAACAGTACACTAAGTCCTGGTACTAGAGTATTGTAAAATGACATGAACTTACCAAAAAGAAAAACGGATGTGGGTTTTTGTTGTTGTTGGTATTGTTTTCTCTTTTTAGTAAGCATAGCTTCACTAAAAAGGAAAGATATTTTTATTATGTCAGGCAAAATCATAGATTAAATGTATGCTTTTTGCTGCTTTATTGTCTATCTGAAATATGAAACAAATAGAACATTTAACATGAATTGTTGTGGCTTCAGAATTTTAGGATTTGGTGGTGGTGGTGGTTGGTTGGTTGGATTCAAGTCAGAAATATGGATGTAGATCCTCAGTGAAGGGTTCACATTGTCAACAAATTAAAGCAAGGTACTTGCCTAGCATCATGGGTTATTGTTCTGAGTTCAATGCTTTTCACTGGAGTCCAGTTATATGTGCAACTAAGTAAACTATATCAAGACCAGATCAAGAAGCACGATTGTTGCTTTTTACACATGACATGTGTATTCTTCTTGCTTTGCAAGTTAAGCCTTAGCAGCCTTATTAAAAATGTGTACTGCTGTGGGAGTGTACGGGCTTTGGTGTGGCTTGCCCACACACCATCCTTCTTCCGACACTGTGCCTCCTCTGGCTTTCTTCTAAACATATTTCTCAATAACATCATCTTCCACACATCCCCTCCGTTTTTCCTCTTCCAATGGCTGCTACTCTTTCCTAGAACATGCTTGAGCAGAAGTGCTGAGTGGTCCTTTGGTTGAACTTTTTTAGAGGAGTGAGTTGCTCCCATCAGTTTCAGAGTTACAGTAAGCATAGTGGGTTTTCCAGCACTTTCAGGGAGGATATTATCTAGCTAGGGGCTGAAAGCAGAAGTTGTTGTATGTCATCTACCCACCTATTTTAGTGGTAGCTGCATCGCAGGATTACAAAACTGGGGCAGTTAAAATAGTTTGAAAAACCTCTGTTCTGGGGACAACTGCATGGGCAGTTGTCCTGTTTTTTGTGTTTGCACATTTTATGGAACAGATGCATGTGCAATGCACTTGTGTTGATCTGTTGATAGAAATCGTGATGAGGCTGATGTTGAAAATGTTGCCTTAGCAAGTTGGATTAACTTTTCCTATCTGAAGAGGGAAGTGAAAATCTAGTTAAAAGAACACAGGGCTATGTCATAGACAGTATTGTAGGCAATACTAAGTTAGAATGTACATACAATTTTTTTGAATCTTACTGTGATAAATTTTCCTCGGCTAAGCACCATACAACAAAACATACTTCAGTGTTACTCTGATGTGCAGCTCTGCTGAAGTTTGGATCCCATTTGTGGTAGGCTCTCTGAACATATGTATTAATATCACATTGTGGCCTACATCAGAAATCTAACTAGCATGAAATCAGTTATGGATGAAGAATGGCAGGGGGTGTTGGAACACAGCTAAGTCTGTGCTGGAATATTAATTGCAGATTTCCTGAGTTGCAAGTATTTTACTGTGGGCTTTGTTTTTTAGCTATAACATCGCATTAGTGGGAATTCACATACTGTGGTGATGAGCACAGTATAATATAAGGATTAGATAGGAGTTGAAATAGAGCCAACTGCTGGGCTCTGTTGATACAAGTCTGCCAGCAATTGCTGTTCCTATTCTACTCAGTTGTAGGCCTGGATTTCAATAGAAGTGCCAAACAATCTGAGTTTTGTACATCAGTAGGGAAGCAGGTTTGTTGAAATCTTCATATAAGTCACAGATTTCCCACTCCTACCTTCTCCCGTTCTGGAGAAACTGAGCTTTCATCTTGTTTTCTTCTTCTGGGTTTGAAAATGTGGTCTGTCATTGGAAAAGCCGTATTATTGTCACCATCTTTTGTAAATATTCCTCTCATTCCTTCCAGTGAAGGAAGGAAGTGCTCTTTTATTTGACTTTATTCTCTGAAGTCTTGCTTTTTGGAGGTGGTACCCAGAAGAATTCCTATTGTAACATCTTTAATGAGACACAGTAAATTGTTATGGATGATATTATTGCCCAGATGTTTCTTGCTCTACTAACAAGTCTACTGCCCAATGCTTCAGATTCAGTTGCATCTGCGTATCTACTATGTCGTTTGCTTGGCCTGGGAATGCTTCCAGGGGTGTCCTCAATCATATGTATCGTTATGGACCATCTTAGTTCATTGCAAAAGCTTCGTTTGCCCAGGCAAGAGTCTGCTTGAGCAAATAAAGTATTTGTTGCATAAAGGCAGAGGGAATTTATCTTGAAGTGGGACATAATACTTACTGTACTTGTACAATGATAAACCCTAGGCTTACCATGCCAGATGGCAAATGCCAGCCTGATCTTCACTGTTCCATCTCCTGCTTATTTTGTTTTTCTCATTGTTTTTCCATGTGCAGAGTTTAACCCACTGGGTTTTGGAAATAGGCTCTACCAGTATATGATTTGAAAAGATAATTTTCTCTTGATGTGACAAAACAAAAGGCTATGTTTGTTGCTGATAAATAGTCTTCTCCAGTAATTTAAATAACTCACTTGCAGACCAATCCATTGTTATGGGAACTAGTTTTTATTTCTTGAGAACCTGGTTAACTGTAATATTTTAATGAAATAATGAAGCTGGTAGAGAAAAACAAAGTATCTGGAACGTGGAAAAATATTAAAGAACAATAGCTTTTTTTCTCCTTAAACATGTAAGGTCGTCTAGTTTTGGATAATATAATTCATTCTGTTAGGTGTCTCTGTAACTTCAGGTATAACTAAAACCAGTACAAACGGTCTCACTGCTTCTTTTTTTCACCTCTCCTTCTCAGTGCTCTCTTCAGCATCTTAAGTTTATGGTAGAATTTTGGAAAGTATTATATTCTTCAGGTTGAAAGAGCTGGAAAGCTCCTTCTGTGATGTTGGTGTTACTGCCATTGCTATGTTGTGATGTCAACATTGCTCTTACTAAATTTTTTGTAAATGTAAACATCATTAAGTATTTTGAAAAACTAAATGTCAGCTCATGAATTTACAGAAACACTGATAATGAACACTTACTTATTGTTTTCTCATCTCTGCAATTTAGTAACAGATTTTCAAGACAATAGTCAATTCTGTAATCTTAATTTTATAAAACCGCTAGTACTTTTTTTGTCCCCTTCTACCATTTAATATGTAAATTAGGTATTCTCAAGCTTAATGTTATTCATTTTTTTTTTTATAAAACAAATACATCATTAATCTGATTAAGTTCTTGGATGAGAGTGCTGTCCTCAGATCATTGCGGATCATTTATTGTTGGGCATACGTCCAAAAAAATAGATTCAAGCATGGCACTTACAGTCTAGGTTTGGTAGAACTGTTGAAACCCTTAAATGGCATTTGTAGAAGAATGAAAAAGCAGTGCTTACTTGTAATGGCAAACATTATATAAACTTAGCATGTCTTCTTAACTGTGCCTCACTGATAATACTTCAGAGCTTAGAAACAGTGCTGTTCTTTGATGCATTTTAAGAGCATAATATAATAAAGTGAGCTTAGCATATCCTAAATCCTGACATTATTGTGGTGCATTGGTCACCACGAGACACATTCTGCCAGCAACTGTAACCACCATATAGCTGTAGACACCTTTTATTCTGAGTCCTGAGGCTGGCCATGACTCATATTAACACGTAACTTCAGGTTCCCTTGATTACCTGTAAGAAAGAGTTAACAAGAATAGAAATTTTGTGCATGCCATTTGAAAAAGGTGCTGGGGAAAAATGGACAACTTTTTACCTGTAGCAAATTCATGACTGCTTGGTATTTTCTAATCACTGCTGTTAGAACTGCATGGGTTTATGTCAGATCAGATTGTAATGCATTTAAAAATTGCTAGATGGTTGGGTTGTTCTGGTTTCCTAATGTGGAGTCTATTAAAAAGGAGCCCCATTTATGTGTGCTGTAATACTTTTGGTGGAGGCATGAAATCTGATTGCATTCAGCAATAGTTGTGCAACTTTGTGGGATTCCAAGGGCTGCTTAAAAAAAAAAAAAAATTAGAAAATAGCAATTGGTGATGTTGTTACACAAGAAGAAGTACTCTTTTAAAAGTGTTTAGGTGAATTTGTTTCAGCAGAATCATTCATAATCTCTTTATCAGTACAAGGAGTGGATGCAATGAAAACACAATGTTATAGTGGATAAATGGAACAATTATTTTTTTCAGACACTGTTCTATTTCTGCACTGAAAACAAAACTTGTGTTCTGCAAAAGATATCTAGCAACACTGAGTTTATATGGACTTGAAACAAGAATAGTTTTTAATCATTAAATCAAGATTGCCAGGTTCTACACATTGGCCACAACACCCCCATGCAGAGCTACAGGCTGGGGTCAGAGTGGCTGGAGAGTGGCCAGGCAGAGAGGGACCTGGGAGTACTGACAGTAGGCTGAACATAAGCCAGCAGTGTGCCCAGGTGGCCAAGAAAGCCAATGGCATCCTGGCCTGCATCAGGAGTAGTGTGGCCAGCAGGAGCAGGGAGGTCATTGTGCCCCTGTATTCAGCGCTGGTTAGGCCACACCTTGAATCCTGTGTCCAGTTCTGGGCCCCTCAGTTTAGGAAAGACGTTGAGATGCTGGATGATGTCCAGAGAAGCACAACAAAGCTGGAGAAGGGGTTTGGAGCATAGCCCTATGGGGAGAGGCTGAGGGAGCTGGGGTTGCTTAGCCTGGAGAAGAGGAGGCTCAGGGGAGACCACCTTGCTGTTTACAACTACCTGAAGGGAGATGGTAGCCAGGTGGGGATTGGTCTCTTCTCCCAGGCAACCAGCACCAGAACAAGAGGACACAGTCTCAAGCTGCGCCAGGGGAGGTTTAGGCTGGATGTTAGGAAGAAGTTCTTCATAGAAAGAGTGATTGGTCATTGGAATGTGCTGCCCAGGGAAGTGGTGGAGTCACCATCACTGGAGGTATTTAAGAGGAGACTGGATGAGGCACTTGGTGCCACGGTTTAGTTGATTAGATGGTGTTGGGTGATAGGTTGGACTTGATGATCTCAAAGGTCTTTTCCAACCTGGTCTATTCTATTCTATTCACCATGTAATTTTTACTCTAAAGGATAAGGGACATTTCAAGTACCATATTTAGTTCTATGTTTATTTTAAATATATATAAAATATACTTACTTTAATAATATAACTATATGTTACATTTATTTATTTTAAATATTCAGAGAATTAAACCATCAGTGGTGAAATCCAGGAAAAGTTGTAATAACCTTACAAGGCATAAGCCTAAGGAACTTCTACATTTTCTAAAACGTGACAATTTTGTGTTTGAATCAAATCCTAGTTACTCAAAATGCCAAAAGAATTAGCTCAGGCCTAGGGATACATGCACTTGGGAATAGTACCTATGTATTAGAATAGCTAGATCTTCTTTAGAAATAAAAGAAGTAAATGTCCTTTTTGTAACACCTGTACTTGATCCTTTTTTTAAATTAAAAATACTGAAATCTCCTTTCTACTTCTGTTTAATGAAAGGATTGACTAACGAGGCCACTTACAAGTTTTTATAGCTAAAAATATCTTCCAAAGAGTTAATCTTCTAAGAGTGGGTTCAGGGGAAATTTAATATTTCAATTTGCTGCATTTGGTCTCTGAGTCTATTTTAAAAGTAGGACTACTGCTTATAATATTTTAAGTGCTATTATGATATTAAATATTTCTCACTGATGTAGGTGCAGTCCTGTACATAATTCAATGTCACAGTGTCACTGTAGATTAAAAGGATGTTCCTGCCCAGGCTAAGTGCTCTATAAAATTTTATTCTTAGAGTGAAATATTTATGGCTTTAAACATATAAAATATACCTTTTCCATTATTGCCTTGAAGAAAATTTCAGTTCAGCATATAAATATATATATATATATATATATATATATATATATTATATATATATAATTTTAAGATAGGAATAGAGGTCTTTGAGATGGATGAACCAAAGAGATAGGAATAGAAGAAATGTGAAGTAATAAAAATATTAATTAAAGGCACAAATAACTTTTACATCTCCTGCAAAACCTATCTATTTTCCCCTTCAGATCTCTCTTTTGTGACTGAGATATTTTTTAGTGTCTGCAAAAAAGAAAACCAAAAGCTTTTAGGTGATGGGGCATTCACATCTTTGCCAGTTTGCTATAGTACTATGTCTTCTTCTATGTGACTGTCTTCCACTTGAGCAGCTGCCTATTGAAGCAGGTCTCTTGTGCTCCAACAGAGTCAAAGGAGGCCTCAAGGCTTGTCTCACTGGTACGTGCTGAAGCAGCATCAAATGAAGTTCCTTTTCCCCTAGTAGAAGGGGCAACAGCAGCAAGATTACATCTGCTACATTTATGCCCTTCTTGTACTGTTTTGGAGGATTCATACTTCTGGTAGGTAGAGTGAACTATTTTAGGCTTTCCAAGTGTGCCATTTCAGACCATGTTTATTTTTAATCAGCTATCACTTACTGACTTTGCTCAAAGCACCACTTTCAAACCACAAGGCCTGCACATTGATCTGAGGATGAATTTTAACACTTTGGCTGACAACCATCAAAAGATTTAAGCCTACTCCCTTTCTTTTGTCATTTCTGAGACTTTTTTTTGGCCCTAATAAGAAGTGTAGAGCCTGGTTTTTTGAATATGTTATTGCAGAATTAAAAAGTAAATAATAATTTTATAATAACTTTTTGTGTGGATGTTACTATTGTAAGCAAAATTGAGTTTGGAGTTAGGTTCATCTACAATGTGAATGCTTAGCAATAGGTAACTGTCTATGCAGAGAGCTAGTAAGGAATAGCTACAGTTATTCTAGGCAAATTCCTTAGCTAACATACTCTCATGGAGCAATATTCAAGAAGTTCAAATGAAACAAAGCAAGATCCTTCCTTCCCATAGCTTATGTATCTTTGGAAAATACTTTAAGTGAATTTCTACTTGCTTTGTCATCTCCTCTGATCTATTGGGCTTACTCAAACTTTATTTTTCTTTGCTGTGCTGCAATATGATGAATGTGAGCTGGTTTTTAATACTTTGTAAAAATTTTACCTTCACTCTTTAAACTACTATTTTTGTAATATGTTGCCTTTGTTTATATGGGAGTTGATGAACAAGAAATTGAAGAGTTAAGTCACATGAACTACCAAAGTAAGCACTCTAGGCACCGTGTTGGAGCTGTTGTCTATGAACATTTTATCTCTTAAGTTTTACTTGAATTGCAAGAAATCATAGAATGCACTGGATTGGAGGGGACTTCTAGAGGTCAGCTAGACCAACCCTACTGCATTAAGCAGGGACATACCCAACTACATCAGGTTGCTCAAAGCCCCATCAAGCCTGACCTTGAATGTCTCCAGGGATGGGGCCTCCACCACCTTTCTGGGCAGCCTGTTCCATTGTTCCACCACCCTCATAGTAAAGAACTTCTTCCTAATGCCCAATCTAAATCTACCCTTCTCAAGTTTAAAGCCATTGCCCCTCTTCCTATTGCTACACGCCTTTGTAAACAGTCCCCCCCACCCCTCTGTCTTGTAGGTCCCTTTCAGGTACTGGAAGGCTGCTATAAAATCTCCCTGGAGTCTTCTCTTCTCCAGGCTAAACAACCCCAACTCTCTCAGCCTGTCAATCAAAATCAATATCTAGGCCCACAACTGGGAATATAAAGTTCTTCAGGGAATCTTGTCAAGTAAAAGTGATGTGTGTTTTTTGTAGGAAAGAGGGTTGCCTCCACATTTATTAGGGTTTGGAATGTTCCTGAGCACTTTCATATCTATTAAACTCTGGATGGTAAGACTGTATGAGTTATATAGATGTATATTCTAACTCTTCTAAGTTTGAACTTACATAAAATTGGCACATTTATCATTAAAACCTAAGGCACACTTTAAAGTGCACAGGCTTGCTACTACAATGTATTGGTTTTCAATACTTATTAACTGAATGTGAGAAGGAAATGCTTAAGATCATAGCAAATATATAAGCATGCAGGTTTGGTCTCTTTCTGATTATATTAATCAGTGGTCTTAAAGAAGAGCATGGCTGCACACGGTTTGGATGGATCAGTGCTTCACTAGGTTAAAAACAGGCTGAATGTCCCGGCTCAAAGACTGGTGGTGAACGGAGTTAAATACAATTAGCAGCCAGTCACTAGTGGTGTTCCCCAGGGCTCAGTTTAGGGCCCAGTCTTGTTTAATATCTTTATCCATGGTCTGGATGAGGAAATTGAATGCTGTGGCAATGCCAGCGATGAGCAGTGTGAGCAGTCTGGCAGTGCAGGCCTAGAGCCTGACATGGTGGTAGGCTATGCTCAGCATAAGTGCAGAAACAGCTAGCAGCATAGCAAAACAGTGCTGTGCCTGCAGCATGTAACTAAAGCAGGACACTGGTAGCTATAAACACAGAAGGTTATCTTGCAACAACAGGACACGCACCTGCATCAACAACCTCACGTGTCATTAGTAGTTGGACCAATAATCTACAATAGTGCGATGTGTGGTCACTTGTAGGAACCAATGAAGCTATGCCAACAATGCTCTCCGAGTTTATATAAGTTGTTGAAGTTCCCCTGATACACACTTTCCTTTTCCTTTCTTCTTTGCTTTACTTTACTGTGCTATACTCACTGTGCTTGCACTATAGTCCTACAATACTGGAACAATAAAGGAACAATACTCGATCGTATTGGTTGTCTGTATTGACTCCAGCCTCCATCGCCGTTAGAATGCAGCCTTAGTAAGTTTGCAGAGTACACCAGACTGCTTTAGGGTGTGAAGTTTCTGCAGAGGGATCGGGCTGGCTGGGAACAGTCATTGTAACAGGCTGCCCAGAGAGATAGTGGAGTCACCATCCCTGGAGGTATTTAAAAGACATGTGAATGCAGGGACATAATTTAGTGGTAGTGGTTTAACAGTAGTTGTGGGATTGCAAGCTCTAGGCAAGCAGCTGGATGTGATGATCTCAAAGTTTTCTTCCAACCTCAACAGTACTTCTTTTCATAAGTTTATCTAAGTTCTCTGGCAGGGTCTGATGTGTAAGTATCAGCTTATCTCAAACAATACTTAAGGATCCTAGATTTTATTCTGTGCCCTAGATAGGAGTATGCACTAGTCGTGACTGAGTTTCCCCTCAGTCTTTTATCTTTTTGTTTTCTGCCTTCCTTTCCTCCTGTACTCCATCTTAGCTCATCTGACAGTGTATGCCTTCTACTTCCAAGACTCCTGGCCTGTTTCTCATTTATCCCGGACTTCTACTCCTCTTCCCTTCATGCCTTTTCACAGCTTCATTTACATACACTTCTCTGGTTCCATTTTCTATGATCTGGACAAGCTGGATTGATGGACTGAGGTCAGCTGTATGAGATTCAACAAGTCCCAAGTGCCAGGTTCTGTGCTCGGGTCACAACAAGCCTATGCAATGCAACAGGTTTGGGGCAGAGTGGTTGGAAAGCTGCCCAGTGGAAAAGGACCTAGCTCTGTTGATTTACAGCAAGCTGAACTTGAGCCAGCTGTGTGCTCATGCAGCCAAGGAGGCCAACAGCATCCTGGCCTATATCAGGAATAACATGACCAGCAAGAGTGGGAAAGTGATCATGTCCCTGTACTAGGCACTGATGAGGCCTCACCTTGAATACTGTGTTCAGTTTTGGGCTGCTCACTTTATCAGGGACATTAAGGTGCTGAAGCATGTCCAGAAAAGGGCAACACAGGTGGTGAAGGGTCTGGAGAACAAGTCTAATGAGAAGCAGCTGAGGGAGCAAGGAAAACACTGCCTACTGAAGGTCAGGCATTGGAATAGGCTGTCCAGGAAGGTGGCGTAGTCACCATCCCTGGAGGTGTTAAAAAAATACATGGACATGGCACTTTGGGATATGGTTTAATGGTGATGGTGGTATAAGGTCAGTGGTTGAACTTAGTGATCTCTTCCAACCAAAATGATTCTATGATTCTCTAAGAGCAATTTAACATTTTCCTAGAGTGAGGTTCTTAGTTTGATAATTTAATTGTAGGTTTTGCACTAAACTTCTTTTTAGTAGTTCTGTAACAGTTCTGTACAGCTCTTGATTTACAGTTTTAACAGGCTTAGTCACTGAGGTCATCTAAGAATTAAAGGTTGCTTGTGCAGTGCAGGCTGGCTTGCTCGGTTGCCATTCAGAACCTAGAGCCTGTATTAGCTTCCCAGTAACATTTTCTTAGATACATAGAATAAATTCACCATAAAATAATTTTACGATGGCTAATCCCTGGCATAGCCTCACAGATTGTGCAAATGACAGCAAAATTATTACTTTGTGGACTTTTTATTACACAGTGAAATTACAAACACAAATTTAAAAGAAGAAAACAATGTTTAAGCCAACATCAGATAATAGGATTTGTTTGTGGAATGCACAGTAAGCAGGCATGGCAACAGAATGATGCTCAGTTGTTTATCATGGGTCAGAAGGAGTTCTGTGTTTGAAAAGCTACATGCTTTTCCATGTGATTCTACAGAATTAGAAACATGTTTGATTCTGATATTATAATTCTGTAACTGTATCATCAATGTTAGGCACTAAGGCTTACTTCCAACTTTTTATAATAAAACTCAGTTTCTGTGCAGCTGTGTGCTAGAAATCTAATTAAAGAAACCAGTTTCTAGGACATATCTTGTCTATTAACTTACTTTTGCAGACAGAATGTGCTTATTCTGAGGCTCTATTGCATATCAAAACTGAACCTACTGTTAGCTCCTACTTGAAAAATTATATATGGCAATTTATTTTTGCTACATCTTAAAACTTGTTTTTTTTCTTTTTATTTTTCTTTATGGTAGCAATGACTTCCTGCCCAGTACTAAACAAAAGCCTATTGTAATCCTGGCCTGTGAACAGCTTGAGGTTCAGCATTCCTTCCTCTTCTGTGTCAGGTTTTCTGTCCCCATCACCGTAGAAGATTTTGTTCTATAAGAGGTAGTGAGTGGTGAATTGCTAAAATGCCCCACTGGGTCTTTCTGTTCAGAGCTTCACCTTTCTAGAACTGGAGTCCAACACTTTAGCAGTTTGTTAAGTTTCAGGACTGTGTATATGTAAGATTGGACAGTATGTGTTGCACTTGAGTGTTTTGATGGAGATGCCAAATTTTACCTTTCTTTCTATTTCTTACATAGGTCTTTTATATATCTTACCTGTCTGTTTAGATACATATATATTAGTGTGAATTGTGCATCATACCTATGTTAAAACCTGGATTATTTAAGTTCCTTCCTCAAGATGTTTGTGTATAATAATACACAATATAGTATGTGATTTAGATATCCCCCAAATAATTTTTTCTAGGTAGTTTACTAGAATGACTGCACAAAATATAATAAATTTGAATATGAAAAAATTCATGGCCTTTGGAACATTTTTAACTGGTTTTCTGTTGAATACTTGCAATGAGTTTACAAGCGGTCAGAATTTCAAACCTGCCGAAACAGATGCAACTTTGACATTTATTTTCACAAATTGTTTTCCCGTTTGTCAACCTGGTATACTGCAAGATCTTCACTGGGTCAAGTGTCAATGCTTCTGAGCCTGCCCTTGTTTGTAACAACTGAAGACAGCTCTATTTCTCGGGGACAATGAGGCACATAGTTGTCAGGATAAAACTTGCACAAGCTTGAAATGAAGCATTTGTGCTTCATGGTTCTTTAACAATGGAAAAAGGTAATTTTAGGAGAAATGATTCTTCAGTGTATTACTGGCATCAGCTTTTGCAATCACCTTCAACAGTGACTGAGGACAAGAAATCACATGCTCCTGAAAGAAGCAAGAAGTAGAGCAGAAAGGCCTCCTAACATCCAAAGTAATAAACTAGCAATATGACTTAAACTGAAAAAAAAATGGAAATTAAACTTAAAAAATAGTTTTAAGTACCACAACATATAAGTATTGATGAAGACATATCCCACTTCATTGTGTGCTACAACTCCTGTAGGTCTAAACCACAGATGGTTCCTTTACCTCTTTCAGCTGTTACATGGCTTCACTTTAATCTTGGTGTCAAATTTATTAACTATGACACAGTACATCTACTGGCAGATGATCTGGTTAATCTGATTTTTGGTTTGGTAAGGTTAGTTTTCAGCTGGATCAGCTCCCTAATCCAGCTTGCATGAGAAATGTTGAAGTATGACAGAAGGGAAGAACAAGAGTGCTTCGTTTTAAGAGCAGGCCACGGTTAGCTCAAATAAGTACAAATAAAACTTTGAAATGCCATCCTTTATGGTGGAAAGTTCAGTAGATAACAGGTAATTTAGACCTGAAATTTTTGAGTGGGATGCAGTTTGTGCCATTACTTGTCCTTCAGATGTGTGTTTACTTCATTAATTACAAATACTTTATTCAAATTTTGCTGTTTTTTGGTTTGGTTTTTGTGGAGGAGGTTGTGTTTTGTTTGTTTGTGGCTTGGGTGGGGTTTTTTGGGTGTTTGTTTTTTTATATTATTTTGTGGGTTTTATGCTTGTTTGTTTGTTGTTTTGTTTTTTCCTTAAAACAAAGCAGATGAACCTAAGCTTGCTATTTTGTTGTTGTGGTTTTTTGTTTTTTTCAAATGTGCTTCATCTCTGAACAAAGTTCTCTAATGTATTTGTTTCAGTGAGATAAAAATGATTTGATTGTAGCAGTATGCTCCATGCTTATACATTTTGTTTGTTGGTAATGTTTTGGCTACTTTTTTACTATGGATCAGCAGTTTTCTTCGTCTCAAAATGATGTTGGATCCATAATATTTTGGTGGCTGTCATTATGATACCTCTTCTTTCTTTCATACGAACACCCCTTTTCCTCAGTCTTTTTTCTGTTTCCAGCAGCACAGCAACTCATGTGCTGGAATGTTTTCTTTCAGGAATTCAGCAGTTTACTTACACAGTAGAAAACCCTACGGTTTTGTGAAAATTTAAGTTAAGTTAACAAAAGGAGATAGCCAACAAGTACCAGCTTGCATAAACAGCATATGTCTTTACAGGACCACATGGCCAGGAGAAGAGAAGGGGGCAAAAGGAAGAGTGGACCTTTTCTCTTTGATGATGCTGTGCTATTTAATCAGCTCACTGAATTAGAACACTGTGATTGTTATAAAGTCAGAGCACTGAATTTGTGGTATGCTGCAGCATTCTAGGTGCTGCTCATGTTTTCTTCTTCAGGTATCTTACCATTGCTATCTATCGCAATGAAGTGTTACAAAACCTGTGAAAATGTCTCATGAGTAATTTTTAAGTAACTAATTACCCTAAGTTATTATTAAGACAACTACTTGAAAGAAAACACATTGTAGTAAAGTTTTAGATTTTACTTCTTTAATGTTTATTACTTTTTATTATTTACATTATCCAGAAAAGATGCAAGAAAAAACAAGCAATCATTGTCCTTAAATACAGGAAGGGGCTATGATTATAAGGCCTCACTAAGCACGTCATCGGCAGCAAACGGAGGACTAAGTTTTACAGCTGTACAATTTCTCATATATTCATAGCAATGATTCTTTTGTCTGCATAGGACCAAAATTTCACCTGAAGACCATCAGGATCAATTGTTCTCACTTGTCTTAACACAAGTCAGAGAATTTGACTTAAGTTTCAGACCTACGATAACCCATATCATACCATATTGATCAGACAAATTTAACATAGTCAAAGGCTAAGTTACCATGACCCAGGTGGTGTTAGATAACCACTGTGGTGCAGTGATTTGAGTTTGAGCCCTCAATAATGCCTTTATTAAACATATAACTTCTTGATGAATTGGCATACAGCTTTTAGAAAGATGTATGTTTTATTTAAAGGGCAAAGAGATGGATAATCAACAATTACAATTTTTTCAAGTAGTTAATTATCTATATAAAATGACCATTTTTTTAATAATTAAATTTTTCATCTCAGTATTTTGCCTTTGGATTTTTTACTACTTTAGAGATTAAAGACAATTTTACACATACTTTTAATAATTTTACATTTTTTACAAGAATTTAATTAAGAATAGATGCTATTACAAACCTTTTCTATCATAGCTGATTCTGCTTACACTTGGCATTTGAAATTTAGCAAAATCATTTATCATTGGCCTATATAATATATCCATAATTCTTCTTTTATTGTTATTAATACTTGTTTTAAGGTTGAGATGTAATTTTTGCTAAGTTTCACAGCTGTTTGCTAAGTTTCACAACAGCAGAAGTTGCTCTTGCAACTGAACATAGCTTGTCATTAGGAAGACCAAGAAAAATTGCATTCTGTTTGTTTAACAAGCTTAACTGCTTGTTGTTCATGTTTAAAACAAAAACAAACAAACAAACAAAAGGTATCTAACAGCCTTGGCGTCATTTCTCATTGAGAACTAATTTGTCAATATTGATTTGTTTCTTCTTAAAGGTACCTGAACCTCAAACCACCGCACCATTTTATCACTAAAAGAAGTAGGGGATATGTAAAAGTGAAGAAGAGATATCCTTACCTCCAATCACAAAAACATCACTCACAAAAGAAAGCAGAATGATTTCTGATTTTCATCAAAAAGTGAAAAAGAAAACTTTTTATTTTTAGTAAAAAAATGCCAGTACAGTCACTTTCTGACAAGATATATATGTTGTTCATTTGGCTGAACCACATCCAAAAGGAACACAGTGAGAAACCCCATAGCTTTTTTTCCCCCTTCCACTGTGTTCTGTTAGAAGCTGTTTTTCTTAATAAGTACTGTTATTCTTAATGAGCACTGGTAGTACATGTAATGAAAATTAATCCCAGATTGTGGAATAATCCTAGTAAAGGAATTTGCTTAGTTTTATTTGTTTACCTTTTACAAATTTGCTTGCTAATTTGTAGTTTGAAATTTGGTGGAAGTGGGGTTACACTGTGCTTGAGGACCTGAGTATTCTACAGAGAGAAGCACACAATATACTCTGTACTTTTAACTATGATTTAAATAGATGTCATAAATCTTTTCTTTAAGTGCCCAAGAGAAAATTATCTTACCATGCTGAGATGACAGCTATAATCCTGCTGTGAATGTGGGTTTTTTTGATTTGTAGGGGTTTTTATTTGGGGGGGGGGGGCTGTGTGTTTTGCTTTTATTTTTTTTTTTTTTTTAATTCATAGCAAAATATACATACAAGCAGTGAATTAATGTTTGGGCTTAACAGCTGGGCTCTGAGCAGAACAATATCTACAACTTTCATACCAGTTTAATCAGAATTCTTGGTTTGCATTAAGTTCCCCTTATCTGCTTCAGCATAGTATGAACTAAATTTCTTCCTCCTGAAACATCCTCTGTGCTTTGCTGGTTGCAAAAAAAAAAATTAACTAAGAGGATGAAAATGTGAGTAATGGTGTTTTTAAAGAAAATATCAGACTGTGATAGGCAAGGATGTGCTCAAGTGGCATGAATACTTCAGTTCCAGATGGGTCAGCTTTAGGGGTCAAGTTGTGAAGAGAAAGCCATCACACACACTTCATCAACACCGTGGAATGAGAAACCAGTGCATTTACTGAGCAATGGATTTCCAGTGAGCGTATAAACTAATTGGTGGATGAACATGCCCCAGGAGCAATGATTTTAAGGTCATAGCAGGCTCAGTGAATTGTGCTGACTTACACTGTGTCTCACTGATAGCTGATCTTACCAATGAGCAGTTTAGAGGCATTCAAGCCTGAACTCTCTTCCATGTGCCTTGAATGGCATGTCAGCGGTCACTGTTTCTGACATCCTTTGTATTTGTCCAGTCAGCTCTAAATCTTTAGGTTGGGCTTCAGCGTACTCAGGAAAGAAAGGAGAGAAGCAATTATTTTCAGTCATTGAGTTCTGAAGATCCTCGTGTTAATTATGCCAAACACGGCTGGTTCATCAACAAACTAGAAATGTTAGAGAGAGGGAACCAATATTTTTGGTGATCAAAAGTATCCCATTATAACTTTCTGTTTCTTAACTTTTATTTCTTCTCATTAATTTCCTATTCCTATTTGAGAGATTAGTTGAGCAAATACAAATTTTTATATGACATGATAAATTCACAAGCTGAAAAACTGCAGCAAGATTATTTAAGAAATGAAATAGTGGACAGTCCCTATATCCCTTCCCTGCTAGTGGTATGTTGCTTCTAATGTGAAACATTTGTTTTGGATAAATGTTTACCCATTCTTTGTCTGCTATGAATACAAAACAGAACCATGCAGAGGTCCTTTTAAATTAGCAATCAATTAAGGAATGCTACAGTAGTTCCAATTCCCTTTTTTTTTGGAAAGGAGAGAAAAAAAGCTGATGTGTTTTATGATTCTTAAGCCTGTGCTTAGAGTGGTTAATTTTGATAGGAATTAAGTCGTTTAAAAAAACCTTTGTTACTGTTTTTTAGGTAAAATTCAGCAGAAGGTCTTGGAGTGTGGAAATGTGTTCCATGATCCTTATAAAGTAAAAAAAAAAAAAAGAAAAAGAGCTGACATCCTTTTGGCCTAAGGGTTTCACTTCTAATAATGGAGACACTCAGATAAAATAATTTTTAACCTGAACTTTCTGTAGTGCTTAAGGGTTTGTTTACCTATTTATGCCTATACTAACCTCTACAAATATATGCATTCCTTGAGAACGTGGACTGAAAATAATTATACAAAGTTGTATTACTGATTTTTGAGACAAACCACCTATCCTCTGTAGGGAGTGAATAGATGTGAATCTTCTTTGTCTAGGAAGTTAGGTATTCAGCATAGTTAATTTAAAGACAGAAAAAAGCTTGATTCCATTATTTGATGTAAATAGTATGATTTACACAAGCGAAATGGCTCTTTATGGCCTTCCTGTACAACCTTTGCCATAGTAAGTAAACAACCACAGACATTCCTACCAGTAAGAGTTAGAACAAGCAGTAGGGCTTGTTAATAGTCTGTTATATAAGATTAAAACTTTACAAAACTGATGTCTTTGGCATTTACTGAAATATTTGTGTGCAGATTTGTTCTGTGCTGCTAGATACCTGCTAGATGCTGGTCGGTGGAAGACCTAGCTTACAGGACTCATGTTTCATTCAAAAAGTCACAGAACCTTTTAAGAATACTTTACAGTTGTTTAGTAAAGAGAGACCTTGAATATTCTTGGCAGCTCTCCTTCTCTGATTAACAGGAAACAATCAGAGTTAGAATCAAATATGGAATGAGTTTATATCCTTGCTGTGTGTATTAAAGGAAGCAATATTGTGATTAAAATGCAGATAAACATTGTGGAAATCACGTGTAACTGAAATAGGTTGTCCTCGTCATGTGATTTCACTTCATTATACCCTATTACTTTATCCTCTTGCTGTGTCTCTGCAGCTGCTTTGTTGGGGGATATCAATATTCAATTATAAAAATTAAGTTATCAAATAATTTTTTCCAATTTTTTTCCTACATTTTTTTTCTGTATTAAATAAACAAATAAGCAACAAGGTAACCCACCATGTTTCTGCACAGAGCCAGAGCATAACTGCTTCAATAACTCAAATGTCACTATTGGCTATTATGACAGTTCTCTGGTGTTTTGAGGACATGTTAAAATATTAGTGCATATACATCATCCTTAATGCATGAAGAACATTTTAATTTAATGTTAGCTGCCAAAACCAGGGGAATTATGGCAAAACTTCTTATTTATTCTTAGCTATTCATCTGAGTAGCATCAGAAATGTCTCCAAATGGGGGTATGTTTCTATGTGGTCTTGTATGTTATATGCCATTTTAACTTTTGGGTTTGCAGTGCTACTGTCTCTCATAGTGTGAAGCAAAACCAACATCTGTGTGGTGTATGAGTTTTCTGTGCAATGATGAGGAGAACAATAGATCATTGTGGGATTAGTGAATATCACAATATCTGCTCAGAAATTAAGAAAACCAGTACTGATAAAAGTAGCAATAAATCTGTAAGTATTGATATTGAATATGGGAGAAGGCTAAGATATGAGGAAGAAATGTATCAGCTGGTAGAAGTTTAAAAATCCTGGATGATGAGTGAAAACCATTGTCAGGATTACAAATTGTACACTTGACATTATGGTATTTAGCAACCAAGTCAGTACCAAATTTATAAGTGTAGAGAGTACAGAAATGGGCAAAGTGCTTGTTTTTATGATAATGCACTAGCTGACACTGGAGAGAGTAAGTCAATGACTCAGAGGCAGGACTAGGAAGATGGAGAGAGCTCAGAGTATGCTGATAGAGGAGTTAATTTGAATTTGCAGATAGAACTACTGAGAGAGAAATTTAGAGAAAACTTTAAAGGATTTTGACAAAAAGGATGTGAAAGATTCTACTGAAATCTCCAAAAAGAACCTTGTGATGTAATAAGAAATCAATACCTCAGTATGGGAAAGAGCATACTTTGTAGAGATTCTTACGAACTCAGAAGAGTGAGAGGGAAAAGGGTCATGAGCTGTGGTGCAAAAGTATATGGAGAGATCAAAGGTTGAAAACACAGAAAAAATTCCTTTCAGTGTAAGCAATGTGTGGAAAGTATGGAAATTACTGGACAGTGGCAGTGAAGAAGGAAAAGTAGTTTGACTAGGATAAACAGAGTGACCTGAGCTGAAAAAGAAGACAAATGGAATCGTAGCAAGAGATGGGGCAAGTAGAGTGGTATAGTAGGGCATAGAGCAACAGAGTAGTAATTGTGCTGACATTTGCTGTGTTTGAGAAACTCAGATCATAAATTACAAAATATCTCTTTACATGACTGTTTCCTCCTCTTTATCCCTTTCTTTTTTTTTTTTTTTCTTTTCTTTGCTCATAGTTAGCAAATGCATGACATCTGAAAGCCTTAGACATATGTATGGAAGCATTCCATCCACAGGGTATATTGGGAAAAAGGAGGAGCTATTGAAAACTTGTGTCTTTATGTCATGGACTGATAATGTTAGACTTAAGAGAAACCCTTAATTTTTCTTATTTAGAACTATTTAGTGCAAAAATGTTAATATGATTGAATGACAGCATTTACTGAGAGATGAAGACCAACTTAAGACAAAATCATACATCATGTTCTGTTAAATGTGAAAAAGAAGAAAAAAAAGAACTGGAAATAAGTCATAAAGACTTTTTTTATGTGTTCTACAAATATAAGTGCAAGTGGTTTTCGATGTTACCTTGCTCTTAGTAAACCTCACTGAGTGCTGTCCCCTGCATTATATAATCTTTCATTTTATCTTTTCATTCCATCAAGGCACAGCATATCTGGCTAATCCATCAGAAATCCTTTTCCTTATCAGTCACTCATGAATGCTTATACTGTACTGTATGACAGCATTAGACATCATTTACCTTCCTAAACTACAGATTACTTGGGAGAAAAGTATTTTTTTGTGTTTGAGGATGCCCTGACTTTATGGTGACTTTATCTGTTGTTTCCCTTGTTTTCTGCATTTTCCAAAATGACTGAGGATGAATCCTCAGTATCACAAGGATACTTGTACATTACTCTACTAATATACTTTTATAGACTCTTTTTTTTTTTTTCCTCCTGACTTCTGGATATCAATATTTCCCCCCATTGTTTATTTAACATAGTAAAAGTCTACTGTTATTTAAGATAATTGCCATCTGTATAGATGAGGAATTTTGAGAATACTTTCATATCTATCATGGAGGAGAAGCCTTGTACATTTGGACAACCTACTTGAATGGAATTTTTGACACTGTAGATCAGATCACGGCTGCCTCTTTGGAGATGTTATAAGATACTGTGTCATGTTTTACTGTGGAGCTGTGCAGTGGTTCAAGCCCCAGCTGGAGTTTAATCCACCAAAAAATAACCTGGAGTCAGTTTGGAAGTAGGAGAAGCAAATTAAAAAAAAAAAAAAAAAGAAAAGTGTGTATATCTATATCTATATATATCTATCTATCTCAATAACAGGGGGGATTTACAGGGGTAAGGAATAAGGGTGAATAGGAGAATATACAAAACCAAATTTGGATGGCCTTCTATCTCCCTTGATGTATGTGGGTTTCAGTCCTTTAGAGAAGCGTGGATGCAGCAGGGAGAAGATCAGGCCTCACCAGAACCAGGAGGCCAGCAGCAGCTGTTGGTCCTTTCATACAGGTGAAGTGGGAACAAAGAGCAAGAATATCTACCACACCCTCCCCTTTGTAGTCTTGCTGGACAGGAAGGGGGAGCGGAACAGACCAATTTAGACCTAGGGGGACCACTCCTCCTACGATGGAGAAACCTGGATCAGGTTTCTTTTGTCCCCTGGGGGAAACAGGGCACTTGCAACTCTCCCCCCACCAAGGGTGGTGTAACCCAGCACAAGCTGTTGATGGACATCTGACACTAGGACTCTCAACTGATGATGTGCCACATGGTACAGAAGTATTTACTATTGTACAATCCTTAAGACAGATTAAAATTTAGTATTATACCTTCAATATCATGCTGTATTCCAGACAGATTGTAATAGAATCATAGAATGCATCAGATTGGAACTGAATATTTGATTTATTCTGCAATCATTGAATGGATGTACTAGGGTTTGCCCTATTTCAGTAAATGATGATAAGAAGAGGGTCAGAGTGAGAAACTTCTAAAGCTCCCAGGCTGAAGATACTGTTATTTAAAGTACAACTTTGCCATAAATAAATAACAATAGTAAATGTAATATAATAAAAATAGGTAATGGATGTATTTGGCTTTGTCAACAAATCATCAAAAACAAAGTTCCAGTGAGGAACTTCTACATTAATTAATAAGAAAGGCCCAGCTATTGGAGAAAAGTTATGTCTTCTGTGCTGTTCAAACAAATGTTAGTGTCCTGAGTTCTGCTGAGTCCATACTATTCCTTCTGCTTTTTAGATAGTACTAAGCTCTGTTGGGCATTAGGCTGTGTATAGCTCTTGTTTTTGTGAGTTTGGCTTTCGTTCTTCTTCTTGACTCTAGGCAGCTCATAAACAAACACATACCAGACACAGAAGGATGTACAAAATGCACTGAGCTCTCCACATGAACTTCAAGGGTTTTGAGGAATGTAAGAATCATGTATTACCTGTGGAGAGTGAATGGGGAAAAAGTTTTCTTTCCTTGCAAATCTTATCACTGTTGATGTAATTATCTAAATGTCTTCTTTCATGAGAAAGTAGTGGTGCTTTATTAATTTAATCTATTTGAAATAGCTAATCATTCAAAACTTGTGGTACTTTTGATGTACTTGGTGAGGAAGGCGCATAATACCTATATGAATTGGCCAGGAACAAGTTTTCAGAAGAGGAATTGTCATTTTAAAGTAAATAAATAAGAGTTGATTATTTGCAGAGTGCTGAAAGTTAGCAGCAATGGTTCTCATAGATTTTATTGTTCACTGTGTATCCTGATTTAGTGTTGGTTTTTTTTTAAAGAATATTCTATAATATTTAGTGGGCATTTAAACTAAAAACAAATACTAAAACAAATGAGGAGGGAGGGACTCAACCCAGGAGACTCAACTTAGGCCAAACCCAATGGTCATTCAGTGATACTACTTTTCATAGCTTTTGTGTTATTTACACTGTTGCCTCCTGCAGAGTCTTCAGACAATTTTCGCTGCTTGAGCTACAAAGCAGAGAAGCACTGTTACTCCCATAAGGCACCTTATGTTTGGAAAGATCACTTCTTTCTGCATGTCTTTCTCGTCTCAAGAAAAAAGGGTTTGTTTCCTGTTTTGTCATGTTGCTCTTTATGTATTACAAACCTGTCTTTTAAAAAACTTTTAACTCATTCTTTTTTACTTTGATCAAAGGCCTCATACCAAAAACATCACTGAGGGCTGTACAGAAGCATAATTAAAACATATATACAAAGAAAGTGTAAGTCCATTATAATGTTATGTTACTTTAAAGAGGAAAACAATGTGATAAGTGCTATCCAAAGGTCACCTTATTGCACTAAATACTGCAAAGATTATTTTACCAATACTGGCACTGATGTCAAAACACATGAAACTCACTGCAGTTGAATAGTCTTGTATGATTATGAACTCATTTTTGTCATGTAGGATATTGTGTTCAAGCTGTACATTTCTATTAACTAAGAATTCTATTATTTATTAGTTGCTCAGAACCCCGTCCAACCTGACCTTGAATGTTTTCAACGAATGTTTTCATCTACCACCTAGTGTTTTACCACCATCATAGTGGAGAAATTCATCCTTATATCTCCCTATTTTAGTTTAAAACCATTGCCCCTTGTCCTCTTGCAACAGACTTGGCTAAAAAGATGGTCCCCATATTTCTTGCAGGCTTGCAGGCATATTTCTGGCAGGTCACAACAAGGTTTCCCGGGAGCTTTCTCTTCTCCAGGCTGAACAAGCTAAACTCTCTCAGCCTTTACTTGAAGGAGAGATGCTCCATCCCCCTGATCATTGTTGTGGCCCTTCTCTGGACCTGCTTCATGTCTTTTCTGTACTGAGGACTCATAGCAGGATGCAGTTCTCCAAGTAAGGTCTCACTAGAGCAGAAGGGCAGAATCACCTCACCTGACTTTTGTTATTAGCTGCCTGGGCTGCAAGTGCATTGTCGGATCTTGTCCTGCTTTTCATCTACCAGAATATGGATTATGATACATTAATAAGGAAAATACTGTATTAATAAAATATTAATTATTATTTATTAATAGGAAAGACGCCAAATCCCTTATCAATAGATTTGGTATATGGCTGTAGTATATTTGCAATGGATGTGTAAGATACATAGGCAGTGTTAACAATTTAAACAGTATTAAGCAAATGGGGAAAGTAACACTTGGGAAGAGGATCTGCTGCTTGCTGTGCCATTTGTCCACCAGGGGGAGACTCGACGGGAACCTTGCCAAAACGGCAGCAATTCAAGACAGAAACTTTTACAGAGGCTTTATAGAAAATGACCAATTACTCACAATATTTTTGCCCTGGAATCTCTCCGGGGCTGCAATATAGTCCAAGTTACACAGAGCAGCAGGAATTCCACCTGCGTGGAAGGGGTGCTGATGCTGTACATTAGCCAGTAAAGACTTCTGGGGCGCATTTGGGCGCTGGTTGCTGGCAGGGTTGTCTCACTGTCCCGATGGCCAGGCTGGCTGTGACACGATGGCAGGCACCTCTTGACACCTCCTAGGGTTGGCAGGCTGTCTCAGGGTTCCAGGCTCTTGGCCATAGGCAATAGCCTGTTTCTCTTGGCACTTTGCTGCGAGGTCTGGGTTTGAGAAATGGGCACTTAAGCTGGAAGTGACTTTACACTGCAAGGGGATAGTTCCCAGGGTCTTGGCTCACCCAGGATTTGTCCCCCTGCCCAACAAGACACATGTCTGCTCCTGGGCTTTTACAACACAGATAGTCTGACTATGGTTTCAGTGCACCTTATGCAAAGGGGCTTGCAGATGCCTTTCTGGGTAAACTGAGGCACTGCAAAGATTCTGAGTTGCAAGGCTTGTGGCTTCTTTTCCCAGCTGCCTGGGCCCTTTGTCTTTTCCCCAAGTTCCCTGGACCCTGCAGGAGGGAGAGGGGGATCATGCCTGGACATGCCAGGATTCGTTCTGGGTTTGTGTTGGGCCCATTTGGCCCTACCATCACACCCAGTACTCCCACATCCTTCTTGACAGGGCTGCTCTCAATCCTATCATCCCTCAGCTTGTCTTAGTACCAAGGCTTGCACCGACCCAGGTGCAGGACCCTATACTTGGCTTTGTTGAATCTCATGAGATTCACATGGGCACGCTTCTCAAGCTTGTTCAGGATGGCATCCTGTCCCTCAAGTGTGCCAACTATACCACTTAGCTTGGTGTCATCTGAAAACTTGCTGAAGGGGCACTTGATCCTACTGCCTTTGTCACTGATGAAGATATTAAATATGGCTGTAATTAAAATTAATAGATTGGGATTTTTTTTCCTCTAATGCTGAAACCCAGCCTGACAAACTCCAATACATAGGAAATGTACTGCAGCCAAACTGCAAACTCTGGGAAATAAAATCTTGTGCTGGAAACTGAGAACCTGTAAAGCCCAATGTTGCTATGTAAGCACTGAGTTGCTAATGATGTTTTTGCCTTCCTAATCTGGAGAAATAATTTGTTTTCCCACAAAACAAGGAAGATACAGATCTTTTTGCACATTGTGAGGGGTTTCCCCTCCCTTTATTCTGCTGTTTTGTTAATGAAAATAAAGAACTCAGTAATCTGGCCCTAGAATTTATTATTTATATTTGCAAGTCATCAGGTCTTGGTTTAGTCTTTGTTTAGGTTTTTTTTTTTTGACAGCTGTGAGCCATTCTGGCATGCCTTTAGGTTTATGACATCCTGCTGTGTAAGGATATATCAACTGTGGTTCCTAGATGCCTTTTTATCAATGGTTGAGGTTTTTTATGCTATGCTAAATTATATCACAAGCTATTAAGACAGGTTATGCATTTGTTAGTTTAAAAACATCTCTAATTGCTACACTGTGCTAAAATATTATCGCGTGTATGCTTCAGGCATGATTTCTTTGCTAACAACCTATTATGTATTCATAGGAGCAACAATACCAATTCATACCGTGGGGAATATTATTTAATTTGGCAAATAGAATATTTTTATTATTCATATGTTGTTTAGAGTAAACATACCCATGAAAGCAAACACAAAGATAAATACGCTATGTGCTCACATTTTGGTAAACCTTTTGTTTTACTTCCATCAAGGTCTAGATTAGTCATGTACAAATGGAAAATCTCTAGTAGCTTTTAAGTAAAATAAAATTGGTTTTGATTTAGTTCAAGTCAACCATCTCATTTAAAATTAGCCCAGAGGTCTTGTAGAAATGCTAGTAATCTAAACATAATAATGCACATTGCCCAATTGCTTCTGTATATGATATAGGTTCAGTGCTGTAGTGCTTTGACAGCCCATTACTGAATGTAATGAACAGCTATTTTTAAACAGAAGAAATTCAAGTTGACAGCTTGGCAATGAAATTCAGCTAGTGGCATAATTTTTGTCATCTTCGGTATAGAGAATGGATTTCAGTTTAGTTTAAAAAAAATAATGTATCATGGACTTCGTGAAGCAAGAAATTTTTTGCTTCAGTTTACTAAATACTTTTTGAAGTGCTTGAACTAAAAGCTGCATTTTCTCCAGTCCTGAAACCTGTGCTCCTGTCACAGTAGTTCTCTGTGAGGACTCGGTGATTAATAAAAAGAAGTTGAAATCTTAATGAAGAAAGTGTGCCGGAACTGAATTTATAAGCCCAAACTTTTTTAGCTTTTAGTTTAGTAAGTGAAAACTACTGTAGCTCTGTAAGCATTTCAAGAAGGATTTAAGTATGAGTCAATAGGAAACTATGAGAAGGGACAGAGAAAGTAGTTGCCAAATGTCTCGGTCCAGAGAGGGAAAGAGACTCAGTTCTTTTGAATATTCCCATGTTGTGAAATTAGAGGCACAACCGAGGCCATAATATCAACAGCTAGACTATTTATTACATAAATAAAGTGGATGGATCAGAAGTGGGGAGAGAGAGAAAATAAAGAGAGAGAGAGAAGAGGAAAGGAATTATTTTACCACACCCCTCACCCCCTCCCCCCCAGAAAGTTTGAGTCTGTGGAGGAAAGGTGCTGCAGGAGATGTTGGGTCTGTAAGAGAAAGGGTGCCGAGGCTTTGGCTGTAGAAGAGATGTGGTCCTCTGGGCAGCCTCTTCAGCTCCATGAGTTGCAGGCAGAACTTAGGACACGGAGAGAGGGTTCCAGGCTCCATGATGAGGTCTCTGTCATTTTTCCTCTCCTGGTATTCTCTCCATTTTCCTTCTCAGCAGCATTGTATTTCTCCTGTGTTCCTCTTCATCTGTGTTTTCCTTCTGTGTTTTTCTTCATCTGTGTTTTTGGTTCTGTGTTTTTCTTCTCCTGAGCCAGTAGTTGCTCAAGTCTTTTACACAGTTTTTTAGTCCTTAGCTATGTGTCCAAGTATTGTCCCTCAGGAAATCAGGGGCCAGGTAGTGAATCCATTGTCTCACCATCCTCCCTTTCTGGGGTACCTGATGGGTCTTGTTCTGAGGGTGGCCTCGGTCCATTGTTGTGAGGCCAGCTGTGGTCCAGTGAGCAATGTTATCTTTGCACCTTCCCAAGAGTCATTATCCAGTGGCTCTGCCCAATACACATCAGCTATTGTCTGGGCAAGCACCAAAGGTGATTCTATCTTTGTTGAGTCACACCAGGAGAGACAAGCTTTAGTCTCTCACACCAAATTGCAGGTATTTTGTGGTAGAAATCTAAAAATTCAGGCCAGGCTCCCATCTATCATTTTCCTTACCTCAGCTGACTACTGCACTGGGAAGCTAAGAAGATTCTGCTTTCTTTCAGTATGTGTGAAGTGTCATTCACTCAGGGCTTTCTTAAGCGGCCTGTGGTAATAGCATATATTGGGTTTGTGTGGCAAGGTTTTAGTAGTTGGGGAGGACTACAGGGTGGGCACTTGCCATCCAGATAAGCTCAAACCACCACCCAACACTGAGCCAACACCGATGGATGGACTAGCAAAATTAAAAAGTGATTTTGCAGCTGTCCCACCCACCTGTCCCTGTTTCTTTTGCTCAAGAAAAGGAAAGGTACTCTTCTGGCCTGCTCTGCCTTCCCTGGATTTCTCTATGGTATTACATTAAGACAAGTTTAAAGTTTCTGACTCTTCTCAATTGAGGTAAACAAAAAGAACAAAAAGATTCAAGCAATACCTCTTGGGGTCATTGGTGAGCAAGCCTAGGTTAAGGAGGAGGACACTCCTTTTGCAGGGACTAACTTGTGTGCTCCTCCTGTTCTTTTCCTGATGGATTGTTAGGATCCTGTATTTCTGTGACGTGATTCTTGGAACACCTGACAGCTCTGACTAGCCCCCTCCTTTCATATAGGGCTTATGAAAGCCTACTGGACTGAGCACCATGTCAACTTTAACATTCAAATTATTTTTGGGAGGTGCTGATAGGGGTTTTTCATGTGCAGTTTTGTCTGTTGATCTCATCATGTTTTCACTGTGTTGTGCTGAACCTGCTGAAAGACCATTCATTTGTCCAACATTACTTTTAAAGAGAAACCCTCACATGGTTTGTTGGCAAAAAATGCTGGGGAGTGCTTGGTGAGAAGGGGCCTGTGACACAGACAGAAAGCTCATTCTGCAGAGTTACAGTTTATCAGTTCCCACAGGATTTGGGGAAAAAAGGACAAACTAGTAAAGATCTATATAATAAAGTGGTATGCGGGGATGATTTAACAGGCTTGTCATTTGAATTATCCTTCTGTGAAGTGCCCAATAATCCCCAGCTAGTCTGTATTCTTTGGTTTTTTCCTATTTTAATTCTTATTTTAATGTAAATTTGTTTTGAAATGGAATCTTCTGAAAATCAAGGAAGGCCAGATTTTAATTTCTCATTTATTTGTGCATGCAGGTTGGCTGACCCAAGGGAATTATTATGCAGGAATGATAAGAGTAAAGAAGTGTTATTTTTCCTTTCTTGATGCACTTTCAAGCACTAGGGTCATATTTTTCTTTTAAGTATTTGGAAATGTGTCTGACCCCATAATATACTGAAATCCCCATGTTAGTGCTTGGAAAAAAAAAGTGAAGGGCATGTTTGCAGTGCATCTTCCTGCAGGTTAGGTTTTTACATCATGTGGAGTACTACAGTGTGCACTAGTTGGCACCCTTGTTGATAACTTCCATTGAAAGAACAAGGATTAAGAACCAAATTGCAACCTCCCTGAAGAAAATCTTTAAAAAGAATACTTGACTGGAAGATTCTGTTGGCTGTGACTTTCTGCATTTGTCTGATGTTTTTAGGGGAACAAAACATAATACTCTTTCCTTTTCCATTCAAAGGCATGAATTTTCAGTGTTTAGTCAGGGTCATATAGAACAGGCTACCTAGGTACGTGTCCAGAGAAGGGCAGCAAGGCTGGTGAGAGGCCTTGAGCACAAGCCCTGTCAGGAGAGGCTGAGGGAGCTGAGGTTGTTTAGCCTGGGGAAGAGGAGGATCAGGGGTGACCTCATTGCCCTCTACAACTGCCTGAAAGGTGGTTTTAGCCAGGAAGGGGTTGGTCTCTTCTCCCAGGCAACCAGCACCAGAACAAGGGGACACAGTCTCAAGCTGCGCCAGGGAAAGTTTAGACTCAAGGTGAGGAGAAAGTTCTTCACCGAGAGAGTCATTCGTCATTGGAATGTGCTGCCCGGGGAGGTGGTGGAGTCACCATCCTTGGAGGTATTCAAGAGGGGACTGGACGTGGCACTTGGTGCCATGGTCTAGTCATGAGGTCTGTGGAGACAGGTTGGACTCGATGATCCTCAAGGTCTCTTCCAACCTTGGCGATACTGTGACACTGTGAAATGTCTTTATCTCAGAGAGATTCCTAAGTGCAGAAGTGTGCCAGTATATGGCTGAATAGGTGATTCACTGAACCTCATTCATAAAATGATTCTTCATTTCATTAGAGCTTAAATGACAATGCTGGGAATATAGTTCTACATTCTTCTGTTAATCATGCTAACCCATTTTATTGGATATCTGTAGATGTTTTAGTCTTGAGAGTTATAGCTTATTTCGGGTTTAGAGACCACCTAGTAAAATACCTCACACACTGCGATTCCTAGTGTAGTAGAATTCTTAAATATGCCCCTAACGTAAACTACATAAACTATTTCATAAAGCTTTTTTACTATAACTTAAGTATATCTTTCTTCCTACTATAACTTAAGTATATCTTTCTTCCAAAGCCAAAGAAGATTGACCAAAATGGACGAATGGATGATATGGTCAACAACTAGAGCAAAACAAGAGGGTGTTTTCATGGTGCTGAACAGCAAGGCCTCATGATCAATGACTGAAAGAATTCTGACCACATTTTAGTTCTGCCTTCTCATCTGCGACAAGACATACTAACAACAGATGCCTGTAGGAGGTTGTGACCAGAGGAACTTAACCAGTGAATTCCGTACTCCTTAGTAGGCACTGCCTTGGTTGAGCGACCTAGCTTTTCTCCTTCACCCTTCTATGTTAAACACTAACACATGCATGGAGTTATCTCAGGGTGTGAATGGCTGACTAGTAATTTATGTGGTGTTGTGTGAAAGGAAGAATATAAAGCAAAGGACAAGTGAATAAGGAATCAGAAATAAAAGCTCCTAAATTAATTAGGCTGTTGCTACAGTATCTCCTGAGCTAGCAAATGTCCAGAAGAATTTTTGGAATTTGGTTCCTCTTTTTGGGGAACTTTCTAATTAGAGCCTGTGCTGTTACTCTTCAAAAACTAATACTTTGGTTATGTCTGCTCTTGCGAAACCACTTCCCCATCACTCTTTTTAGCATCCACTGCAATCGTAACACAAATCCCTATTATGATGGGCACGTAACTCATTTTCTGTCTTTTGCTAAAGAGCAAACACCAACACTGCTTGATAGCTCAACAAACAGTTGTGCTGGAAGGCAGATGTCAGTCTGCCTTAACACTACTTCTACCAACCTACCGCAAAGTAACTGTACTGCTGCATTTGGATTTTGTGGTTTGTAGACCCAAGTGTGGTTGTTACTCCACAAACGAAAGTGTCTGCATTCTGCCAAGAAAAATATTTTAAAAGCCCCTATTGTTGTAGTTATTCAGAACAGTGTCATATTCTGAAGCAAAACAGAAGACCTTATTTTCAAAATGTTTTATATGTATAGTTACAGTGGAGTTTTGCCCTAAGGAGCCCTTACAAGTATTCATTTGGCTTTGTGTAGTTTAGTTCTTTAATGCTTTTTTTTTGGGTATTACATTCCCTTCTTTTCCATAAGTAACACCACTCATGAAACATTTCTGAAAAGCAGTTTGTATGTCTGAAATACCATGAACTTCTGAGGAGCAGTTATTTTGATTACCCTGACTGCATATGAATATATGAAATTTACCCAAAAGAGAGGAGTGAGGGAACCCTTATACAAAGCATTGTAAATCACTAGCAGTTTTGGGCTTTTTCATGCTTTCATCTTAGGACAAGTTAGAATAATTCCTTAAATGTCCTTAAACTGATACCAAGACTCTAACTTAGAGCTGCTTATAACACATCAAGTTTCAAACTCAAAGCACAAAATACAAGCCTTGTATTTCTGCTCTGACTGCCTGAGAGCAGAAATGGGTGCTAACAAATCTCCTGCTTACATATGTGTCCTGTAGGCTTACTGGAATAAAAAGGGAGCTGCCTCATTTGGTTGGAGGCCAGCCAGCTTCATTGGTTTCCCTGTGCTGCAGGATCACTGCAAAAAGGAAGATCACATCTTCTCTACACAGATGTCCTCATAATGTACATCCATTTTTTAAAGCTTACTGCCATTTCCTTACACTCACTTTTTCTTCTGTGCCACTGACACAGTTAGCAGTGCACATTCTTTTCTTTTTAGTAAGAAGTAACAGCCTGTTAAGTAGATTTCAGTTGGGGTTTTGGGTAACCACATTCTGCCATTCATCAATATCAGCTAAGAGGGTAGAAGGGCTGGGACATTATTCTGAGGATTGTTCTATGATAATTTTTGGCATCCCAGCATATCAGGGAGTGCAAGAGGGAGCTGGACTGGTGGAATCAGACTCTACCTCCCCTCAAACAGTCCCAACAGCCATGCAGAAGTCAGGAGACTGAGGGGTCCCTGCTCTCTTGCCAGCTTCCCAAACAGGATGACTCAGAAGCTGGAGATCAGTGGAGACAAATTCCTCCCAAGTGTGGCAGGTGTGCCACCCCAATAGCTACTGACCACCCCACAAGTGCCCCTGAAGAACAGATTTTCTGTTCTTGGTGAACCTGTTTTTACCAAAAGCAAGGTTCTGCAAGGGAAACCAACCAACAGCAGCTATGACAGCTTGTCTGGTATATGTCATTCAGAGAGGCTAGGAGGGAGCAAAGCTCTATTAAAACATCTGCAGTTAAGAAGAAAATACAGGTGCTTGTCCCTGGGGACTCGCTTCTGAAGGGCATTGAGGGTTATCCTATATGCAGACCTAATCCATTCCTTAAGGAAGTATGTTGCCTCCCTGGTCCATCCAACCCATTGATGGTTTTCCAAGTAGGCAATGATGAAATCTCAACAAGAAGTTTGAGAGTAATGAGGAAAGACTTCAGAGCCCTGGGATGAATGGTGAAGGGGTCAGGAGCACAAGTAGAATTTGCTTGTCTCCCACCATTAGCTATGCCTGATGAGGGCATGAACATGAAAAGCCAGAGATTAATGCCTGGCTACAGAATTAGTGCCAAGGGCTACTCTACAAGACCCCAGGCCTGCTGACTATAGATAGGAGTTGCTTGTCTCAAAGAGAAACTAGCAGGGTCTTTAAACTAATTTCAAAGCAGGAAGAGGGGAAAAACTAGGCTTACTGAAGACAAGTCTGGGACATTTGTGAGGCAGGGTACCAGCTCCACTGCTATCCCAGAGGCTGTAGGGAATGGTGGATGATGTGATACCCACAGTGGTAACAGATGCTCCTCTCTTAAGTCTCTGAAGTGTCTGTATACCAACAAAAGAAGCATGGGAAATAAGATGAATTAGAAACTAGAGACGTGGATCAAGATAGGCTGGAGAGCTGGGTGAAGGCAAAGCTCATGAAGTTCAATAAGGACATGTGCAAGGTCCTGCACCTGGGGAGGAATAACAACAGGCACCAGTACAGGTTAGGGCTGCCCTGCTGGAAAGCAGCTCCACAGAGAAAGACCTTGGAGTCCTAGTAGACAGCAAGTTCGCCATGGGACAGCAATGTGCCCTTGTGGCGAAGAGAGCCAGTGGTATTCTGGGGTGCATCAAGAAAAGTGTGTCCAGCAGGACTAGGGAGGTTCTTCTCCCCTGGTGAGACCACACCTGGAGTATTGAGTCCGGTTTTGGGCTCCCCAATTCAAGAGAGACAATGATCTGCTAGGGAGAGTCTAATGGAGAGCCATGAGGATGATTAGAGGACCGTCAAAAGGATATAATATTTCCCGTATTTATAAACAATATAGACTAGACTAGAATTAACCAGGTTGGAAAAGACCTTTGAGATCATCGAATCCAACCTATCACCCAGCACCATCTAATCAACTAAACCACAGCACCAAGTGCCTCATCCAGTCTCTTCTTAAACACTTCCAGTGATGGTGACTCCACCACCTCCCTGGGCAGCACATTCCAATGGCCAATCTCTTTCTGTGAAGAACTTCTTCCTCACCGCCATCCTAAACCTCCCCTGGCACAGCTTGAGACTGTGTCCTCATGTTCTGGTGCTGGTTGCCTGGGAGAAGAGACCAACCCCCACCTGGCTACAACCTCCCTTCATGTAGCTGTAGAGAGCAAGAAGGTCTCCCCTGAGCCTCCTTTCCTCCAGGCTAAGCAACCCCAGCTCCCTCAGTCTCAATTCACAGAGCTATGCTCCAAACCTTTTATTAATATGAAAACTGCCAAGCAATTGCCAAGGTTGGATGTATGGTTAGAATATATTTACCATGGGAATGTGCAGTATCTGGGCAACTATAACAATTTAACCATTTTATGCAAACCTGGAAGAATATAACAGAAAGAGAATACCCCAGGAGTGAAATGGCATCAAGCACATGGGGGAGACTCAACAAGAACTGTTACGCCGAAAAGGCAGTGAATTAATTACTCACAACTGGTTGTATCCAGGTAGGCAGTGCTGCTGCTGTGTGTTAGAGGCTTTGAGGCACTCACACACCAGGCACAGCTGGTTGCTGGCAGGAAGGCCACGCAGTCATTGATGGCTGGTCCAGCTTCAGTGAACGGCTAGGCTGTTAACACTGCTGTCGCGATGGGAGCTTGCTTTGTGCTGGGTGAATTGAGGCACGGCAAAATCCTGGTCAAAAGGGGAAGCAGACTTGACTCCAACTCATGGCTTCTCTCATGGCTTGTGGTGTGTATGCTTGTGGCTTTATTCCAGATGCTGGACCAAGCAACTCGAGGCTATGCAACTCGAGGCAACTTCAAGCCAGACAAGGTCCAAGCAGGTTCAAGCACACAAGGCTTGAGCAAGGCAAGAGCAATGCTTGAGCAAGGCACAAGCGACTAGAAATCAGCCTGTATGTAAATCTTGCCCCAGATTTGATTGGGCCAATGGGGCAACTGAAACCAGCACATAGTTACCCAATGGGAAGGGGTTCTGCCAGGCTGTGGCCAGCACACATGCCCTTACCATAGATACAGGGTTGTTGACCAGACATGCATGGTCCTGTCCCCTCTGTTCCTTTTCCCATGTTACCCTGGCTTTCTGCAGGAAGGAGCGGGGAGACAGGGATCACGTCTAGACACCTCAGTGTCTGTCTGGGTTTGTGCTGGGGCCGTTTGGCCCTACCATGACAGAGACTTGAGCATCTCCCCTATAAAGAGAGTCCTGGGCCTGTCTAGTCTTGAGAAGACTGAGGGGGGATCTGATCAATGTGTATAAATATCTGAGGGGTGGGTGTCTGTCTCGGTCCGGAGAGGGAAGGAGACACAGTTCTTTTGAATATTCCCGTGTTGTGAAATTAACGGCACTAAACAAGGCCAAAATATCAACAGCTAGACTATTTATTACATAAATAAAATGGAAATAAGGAGGGGAGAGGGAGAAGATAGAGAGGGGGAGAGAGAGAGAGAGAGAGAGAAGAGGAAAGGAATCATATTACCACACCCCTCACCCACCCCAAGACAGTTTGAGTCTGTGGAGGAAAGGTGCTGCAGGAGGTGCTGGGTTTGTAGAGAAAGGGTGCTGAGGCTTTGGCTGGAGAATAGATGAGGTCCCTCTGGGCAGCGTGGGTCAGCTCCATGAGTGGCAGCAAGCGGGACTTAGGACACGGAGAGAGGGTTCAGTCTGCTTCCTTCTCAGCAGCATGGTCCTCCTTCAGCATTTTTCTCTCTGCGTTTTTCTTCCTCTGCGTTTTTCTTCCTACTGAGCCAGTAGTGGTCAAGTCTTTTATACAGTTTTTAGTCCTTAGGTATGTGTCCAAGCATTGTCCCTCAGGAATTCAGGAGCCAGGAAATCATAAGTATCCAGATATCGTTCCCCAGGAAGTCTTTTTGTGTATTCATGTGAGTTTGGACAGTGGTCTGGATGGAGGGCGGGGGGGCCTCTGCCTCCTTCCTCTCCATCTCCCTGCCTACCCACTTATCACACATCAGGAGACAGGTGGAGAGTCCATTGACTCATCACCTTCCCTTCCTGGGGGTATCTGATAGCTAGGAATGATCTTGTCTTGAATGCGTGATGGCTGGGTCCTTGGGCTGTTGTTGTAGTCCAGCTGCAGTCCAGTGTTATCTCGATGCAATCGCAAGGTGATTTGCATCCAGGATTGGTATTGTCTGGGCAAACAGCAAGTGATTTTATCTTTGTTGACTCATACCAGGAGTTTAGACTCTTACAGTGTCAAGTAGAGGGGGCTTGTTGCAGCCACTGTTCAGAGGGCAGCTGCTGGACATGGGAGAGGGCATGATTCCTTAGCTGATCAATTCCTTAGCTGCATAGAGCAAAACAAAGACATTCCATGTGTGCCAAGAACAACAGCCTCACGTTGGCACCCTTGGATTGGAAAATGCTGCAGGACCACCTCCTTGACATGCTGGCACCTCTTATTGGGAAAAGATTTTAGCTTATATTGCATTGTACTGGTTAAGGGATTGATTACAAAGAGTATAAAAACAGCCACTCTGAGCAATAGGCACTTCGGATTGGGATCTTTAGTCAGGGCTTTGGTTAGGGACTTCTGTTAGTTAGCTACTTCTGGCTAGTGCTTCGGTGTAGGGATACTGCTAGGGATATGCTCGGGACTTCTGTTAGCTGCTTTGTCTGTTAAGGGCTTCCAGGACTGCTTCTGTAAGTGGAACTCTGGGACTCTGAGACTCTGTAATGCAAGGGATTCTACAACTCAGCAATAAAAGACTTCTGGGAGGACTTCTGAGCTTCTCATTCAAGGTCAGACTCGATGTGGCCTTGAATGAGAAGCTCAGAAGTCCTCCTAGAAGTTCTCTGCATTTCTGGAATCTCATTGCTGTATGGCAATGGGGTTCATGCCTTCATTCGTCACCCAATGGCCCCTGAATCAGGAGAAAAACAACAGGGGCAAATCTTTCGGTGGTGCACAGTAATAAGACAAGGAACAATGGATACAAACTTGATCATAGAAGGTTTCACCTCAGCATGAGTGAGGTGACAGAGTACTGGAACAGGCTGCCCAGAGAGGTTGTGTAGTGTCCTTCTCTGGAGACCTTCAAAAGCTGCCTGGGTGCAGTCCTATGCAGACTACCCTAGTTGATCCTGCTTTTGGCAGGGGGGTTGGACTCAAGCATTTTTGGAAGTCCCTTCCAGCCTCTAACATTCTGTGATTCTATTAAGATGATTATACAATGTGTGCCTTTTAACTTTCAAATTTTTTCCTGTTATAATGTGATTTCAGTGTGCCGTTAAAACAGTATTTGTAACCTTAATGTATTGTGTTCAGGTAAAGCAAGATACTTAAATCAGCATGTTTTGAATGTTATGATGCTGAAGTTTCCCTGAATGGCTTCTGAACAGAATCAAACCAGCATTTTAAAAAGATCACACTGTAAAAATAACACCTAAACCAGTAATAACCTGCTGTTCACCCCTCACATCCCCCACCCCCCCACATTTAATCAGCAGTCTTTTTAGCTGATAGAATCCTAAGTGATTTTTCTTTCCTACTTAAGGCCATTCTAGATATGCCTGCTAAGTGGGCCTAACAGTACTAGCATATAACTCATGATAGAAAAGTGCTTGAAGTTCAGGGGGCATTTGTCTCCCTTCTCACAAATTCATTTAAGTACCAGTCTTGCCATAGCTTTAACTGGGGCAGACAACCATACAAATGACTTGAGATAAAATGAAAATAATGGACTGAGCTAGGTGCCGGGGGTGGTAGTTACACTGCATACACATCAATAAGCATTGAGTGTTATTCTATGCTAATGTAAGCCTGATGGATCAGCTTTCGCTTTTAGCCTAGAGGACCATTAAGCACTAGAAGCTGGGTCAAACTGATATAGTAAGGCAGACCTACCCTAACGGCTGGCAACGGTAGTTAACAAGCATTAATTTGCTGTGTGTGAGACTAATACTGTTAAAAATCTTCATGGTCACAACAAAGATCAGAGAAAGAATAATACTTCTTTGTTTAATTTGCTTTTGTAAACTATTCATTTTAGAAAAAAGCCCAAACCCCGAAGATGCAAAAGATGAATAGAGCACCGAGCAGTTCTTTTGGACACAGTTCATGCACTATTGCACCTTACACAAAATGAAAACATTTCGTATGGTTTTCAAAACATGTTTATGTAGATCTGATTCCAAAGAGAGTTTTCCCCTTATCATCTCAAGAAGACCATAATAAAGAGTTATGTTTATTCAGTTACTGCTTAAGTAGGTGGCCAGACTTAGCTAATATACATCTAAATTTAGAAGAGTTATTTATTTTCCATCTGTTCTTTAAAATATTTTTATTCACTTTTTTCCCCCCCCAGATTTTATTGCATGTGTAGAACTGCTGCTGATAACCAAAATTACATTGGCAATGCTGATGAATATTAATAAAAAGCAATATAATGTGTTAAATAAGGTATATAGTTGTTATATTTTAATGGTATGTTGAGGAACTAGGCTGTAGTTATTTTAGGCTTTAATATTTTTGTTCTGATGGTGTGGCCTTATGCACTCTGAGCCTTAGCTTTGTTGAGGTGTATTCACAATTTGTGCTGTCAGGGCCACAGTTTGTGGTTCCATATTGTGTTTCATCTGTCTTCTATTGGGTTGGGTTTTTTTTCCTCCTTGCTAGTACAGCAGAGCTTGGTGGGGGCAGATGAAGTGTTCCATTAGAGTAATACCTTCTCTAAATTTAGGAGATTTCTCTTGCTTGTCAGCACTCCTGCATAACAAAAACATTGTAATATTGAGTAACAAGACATGGGTCCAGATTACCCGGCCTTCAAATCATCTTTGTGTTGTCTGAGTGATACAGAAATAATAGCTGTTTACTATGCTGGATCTTGGAATAAAAAATTCTCTCTGTCACTCATCAGTAACAATATTCCCAAAACCTGTAGCAGGCTGTTTAAAGTTTAGGGATATAAACAGTGTGCAGGTAAGGCCAATTTGTTTTCATTTCCACTTCTTTGGGAACTGCTTGTCTAGTAGCTGTGTAGTGTGGGGTATTTTGAAGTTTACAAAGGAAAGAAGTTGGCTCTAGGTGTATCTCACTTAAAATGTCTTTTTGACTGTTAGCCTTTCCTTTTAACTTTTTGTACTACAAAAATATAAATGTATATCTTATGATTAAGTTTAGCAGCTTTTTCCCTTTGTGATGCTTTTGTGTCTGTGAGTTATTTTTGGTCATGTCATAAACACGTTTGAAATTCAGCAATATTAAAAAGATAAACCTAAATCAGAAATACTTCTTTTACTCCAGGCAAAATTTTGTTTATTGGAATGGTTTGGGGTTTTGATTGGTTGGTTGGTTGGTTCTTGGGTGTTTTGTTTTCTTCAGTGCCTGGCTAGCCTTGATCTTTTATGTAGAAGCACTGTTAGAAGTTAGCTTGGTGTAGCATAATCGTATTGATTGAAATGTAGTTTACTTTCCTGACCATGAAAACAGGATTTTATCCTTTAGCTTTCCCTTAATTAGAAGAATATTTGTAAAACATTGTGTATAAACCACAATTCAATTCACAGAACAGTGATCTCGAAAAGGTAGTTAGGTTTTCTTCTGGTTTGGGGCACGTTAAAGGAGATCGAGGTCTGTTCATTGCTGATGTCTTTTCGTAGCAGGGGTAGTACTTTTGTATTACGTGTTAAAAAAAGGGAGAGTAACTCCTCACAAAATGGGATTGAAAGTCCAGAAATTAGGTATATTTTTGACAAAATTCTAAGGAACAAAACCTCAAATCAAAACAAACAAACACCCCAACCACAAAGTTTGTGATTTCATTTCATTTCTAAGGTCCTAAGAAAGGATAAAGAATAATATATACTGAAGAGCTGAACAGCCTGTCTGTGATAGTGCAGGATCTGCAGATGATTTTTGTAGAGGATCTAATCTACTACCAGTGGAAAAACTTTAGCAAGTTGTAGATAAAGGATGGAAATGAATGGAATATGCATAAGGGATTGTTTTGTATCACACCTATAAAGGTGTTTTTTGCATTTTCTGAAGCTTAGCTGTAGCAAGCAACAGCTTCAGAAAATGTTTCATGCCCATTTCCCCAAAGGCAAGATCAGACTTCAGTGTTTCCTGTCCAATCTGTCATCAGAAAAGAGCATTCACCTTGAGTAGATTTCTGTAAGAGTTTAGTGAAAAGAGAAAATGTGGAGTACTGGCTTTGTCCCTTTCTAACTAAAACAACTTGGCAGACATCGTGCCAGTCTTTGAAGAGGCCCTATAGCAAAAAAAAAAGTATTGGACTGTTTAGCATCTCAGGAGAATTTTCAGCAAAACTTTCAAATGCTTCTTTATTCACTCAGGCTGTGCTTAAGCTTCTTCACTTGGTCACTGATGGATTGAGTTGCTGGCTTGACTTTTCAGCTGAAGTCAGCCACCTTGACAGTAGTTAGCAAAATCAGCATTCTAAGCACATGCCTATCTATATACTCAAGATGACACAAGTTTAGATGAGCCTGAACTTACTGTCTACAATGTGGGAAACAATTTGGAGAATTATATACATGGTCTGATGTCTTAAGTAACCACCAAGACTGCAACCCTATTGTAGAATTGATAGACTTTCAGGGTGAGAAGTTCCATCTCAAGAAACTGCTTCCACATTTAAATAGGTACCAAAAAAATTTATTGGACATATTTGACAATTAAGAAAGAAACTGTTATTAACAAAGATATTTTACCTGGCTCTGGTCAGATCTGCTAGGTCTCATTCACATTTTATTTCTAAGAAATGAACTTGAAAAGAACTAAAATCATATTTTTGTGAAACGGTATTACGAAACATCTGCTATGAAGAGAGATGCAGTCTTTCTAAGAGGCAGATAATACCAGGTGATCTGAAACCACTAATAATATCAGTTCTTATAAACTTTAGCATGAGGCAACTTGCCTAGGAAAAGGGCTGAGATGCTGCAGGTGACAAAGCTTATTAAGATTATATGTGTTGATGGGGAATTCCAGGCATATACCTAACTTGTCATTCCAATATAAATTGGTGACTGAGTGAATTGACTCTGGGTCAGATCTCTCATTCATTATCATGACCTGTTGTCTTGTTGATTGGCTGGGAACAGACTCGAAGGCGACTAAGACTTCTAGAACTTTGGAATTTGCATCCTAAACTGCCCACAGAAAGTAAGAGAAAGTGAAAATGCTTTGGATATTGCTGTGGAAAAGAAGAGGTTAGAGAATAGGAGGAGTTTTCATTAAGATGTTGGGGTTTTTTTTAGTGTTTGCCCTCAGTACAAACAGACTTTTTAATTGTGCAAGGAAATGCAGATTAATTCTCACCATTTACTCTGAGGCCTGTGACTTTCTAACAATTTGGCTTTAATGAAAATGAGAGTGGTTTGGAGAGGAATGAAATTTTTCATTTGGGGCCTGTACATACATGTAGGAAACCCAGGTTAAAAGGCAGGCTTTTTCCATTCTTTGTTTGACTTAACAGGGGGAGAAATAATAAAAGTGGCTACTGTGAATTGTGATGGGAAAAGAAATATGAATTGAACTTGTGCATTGGTACATACATAAACTCAAAACTTTGACAAGAATTTTGAATATTTTGGTATAAATTTGGGCAAATAGATTCTGTTTCTCTTTGAGAAAGTGTTTCTGAAGAGGAGGACAAGATATCCTAAATATGGAAAAGGGTGTGTAATTTAAAATAGAAATTAAAAAATAGTGCAAGTTTACAATTAATCACATTTGAATGAAAAAATCTTCATAAGACATTTCATCTGTTCTTTTCAAAATAGTACTGTAGGTCTGCAGTGACTATGTAGATATTGTAATACTCTATCTTCAAAGAAAAACACACTCTAAAAGCTGTTTCTACCAAATATACAAGCTTCTAGAATTCAGTTGATATAAAATGGAAGTACAGGGATTTAATAATTCTCTGGAGCTCAAGAACTTTGAAAATTGGAATGATGTACATCATGGTCCATGTGGTTCTCATTCAGCTTTTTCTGTTCTAGTCAGCTGAAGTGACCTGCAGTCTGTGAGCATTTGCAATCCATTTATTCTTTTAATAATTTTGCGCAGTACATTAATAGATGTAGTTTACTTTCAATGTGCTTTGTGTAATGTCCTTAAGTAAATTGAGAGATTGTAGGAAATAATTGCCTATTGTATTTTTTATTGTTTTGTCCCTTTGAAGATACAGGGCTTCATAATCACATCAAACTATTAGTGGTGACCTATTCTTTTAAAGTAAGTCAAGTAATCATATCCACACTACCTAATTACATGATTTCAGTAGAAAAATAAGAGGCTGCAGTGGCAATGGGAGATATAACAGGAAGGGAAGTATAATAATTTCCTTTTTCTTGAAGACTGGATTCAAATAAAATTCAGTCAGGAAAAAAAAAGAATGTTTTAATGTATTGGTTGGACAGGATTTTAGGGCATATGTAGGATTATTACATGACTTGCAGAATTGTTAGGTTTGATTCAAAGAGGACTGGGTTTGGTCTACCTGGACTATAGAAGTGAGACAGGCAAGATTTTGAAAGTGAGATAGGTTATTCAGGATATGCTGAAGAAAATTAGTAGTTCATACCTATGAAATATGATAATTTAGGGCATGGAAATAATACTACAGATTATAACATCCATGACATACCCTATTACTGAATGCTTAAGCACCTGGTCCCTCATGCTTTGAGGTATGTATGATTAGTGATATGCAAGCTACTTTAAATACAGGGTGTTACCTACTGAGTCAGGCACTTTTTCCTGGCCATGAGCTGCTAGAATGAAGCAGAGAGCTGCTGCTGTTGCAGCTTCCCTACCTGCACTTTTCATTTTGGTAGTAATCTCTTCAGTGTGCACTTTATCTCACCCCCCATTTTTTTTTATTTAATTATTTTTAATTTCTTGCTTGTATAGCAGCAATGAATACATGAATATAATTACTTACCTACTTACTGTACTAGCATAAGTTGCAGGCAGATGGTGAACAGTGAGCTGGGGATGATTATATGGTAAACCCACTGATCTCTATAAAAAACATCCTGGGGAAAACATATAGGGCAGTTATGAAGAAGATCTAGATGATCAAAACAACTAGGGAATGGAAGAAGGCTGAATGTGATTGGGTGACTTAATACAGGGTTATCAGAAGTAGGAACACTTCCTATATAGTTAAGTATAACCACCTGTTTTGATTCTACAAAGGCATTTCAAATCAGTAGGAATACTATTTTTAAAGCTTGTGAGATTGTTCTTACAAAACACTTGGTTTTGACTGAATAGTATCTGGAATGGGATTTTGGTCTCTAAAATTAGAGAGACATCAAGTTGACAGGTCCAAACCATGAGTTACTGCAGTAATGAGCAGTAATGAAATATTTTAAAGCAATATCCATTCCTGAACCAAAGGTGAATAGGAACTTTTGTAAAATTATGGGTATTACTGGCAGAAAAGCGTTGATCTATTTGCTGGATTGCTCTGCCTAAATAGGTAGCCTATTGGGGAACAGATTTCCTTTCCTTTGAAAATTAAATTTAAAACTGAGCTTTCAATATGTCTGTTTTCCAGCCTGAAGGGAACTATTCAAATCATGATCATTAGAGCAAAACAAAACACCCATAGGAGAGAGGCAAGAACATTAAGCTCTGGTGCCCCAGACTTTCTTTTTAAAAACCACTTGTCCCAAGCGTGTTATGTTTGGTTGTTTGGAGATTATTTATTTATTTATTTATTATGTGCATGTGTGCTTATTTCCATGCAAGCTGTAAAGGCCAGGGAGTGGTTTCATGATGTTAGCCCAGTGGAGGAGAGTGGTATCTCCCCTTTCAGTGGCAGCAAGGGTATCAGCTTCACGCAGTACTTGATCTAACTGCCCACTGCTTTCCTGTCCACTTTGCTAGCCTTGTATGTCTGTCCTCTCTCTTGTGTTGGGTAGAACAGCTATGTCTGATCAATTATTCACTATATTAATCTAAAGGGCAAATTGTTTTTGTTTGTGTGTGGATTAGCCTTTTGTTGGTCTTAATGTACCAGTATCACCGAATCCAGTGCAGAAGTGGCAGTAGGAATGTGCTGTCATGACCAGGAATGAAGAGGGTGAGGAGAGGAAAGAGGCATAAAACTGCATCTCAAACTAGTTTAGATCCCTGAAAGTAGAAGTTACACTTAAGACAGCAGACCCAGGTTCATATTTTCGCTGATTCAGATAGAGAAAAAGCTCAAAGCTGGTGAGATTTGACAGTATAGTTCAGTCAATATAAGGTCTAACTATGCCCAAAGATGGCTTCTGCACTGCTTGGTACAAACCCTGACTTGCATTTCCACCACTTCCCTAGTCACCAGCATGGTCACTGCATGATGTCAAATGACACTGGGGCTGAATGGGGTGGGGACTATTGATTTGTTAATAATGGTTAGTCTTAGACATTAGGAAAAACTTCTCTTAGACATTAGGAAAAACTTCTATACCAAAAGGGTTACCAAAGACTGGAGCAGGCTGCCCAGGGAAGTGTTTGAATTGCCATTCCTGGATGTATTTAAAAGCCATTTAGATATGCTGCTCAAGTATATGCTGTATTAGTGGCCCTAGTAGAGTTAGATAATAGTTGGACTTGATGATCTTAAAGGTCTTTTCCAGCCACAGTTTGTGAAATTTTTTGTAGGTCTAGCATTGTAAACCAATGAGGTTTAGACTCTTCTCTAGGAGACTCAGTCATGGCATGTGTTTGGCTTCTGTTTTCTTTCAAAGGAGTGGGGGAAAAAAAGTATCAGCTTCTGAAGTGAATTGAATTGTGCTTTATGACACTACAGTAGTCTTTTTTAATAATTAACAAACAAAATTGAAAAGCAGGATGAAGGATAGCTTTCTGCCACTATTGGAAGAAAGGCTGAGTATTTCTAATACTGCTTCTTGATTTTCAGGCAGTGCTGTATGGCCAAGTACATGCTTATGTCTGCCTTTTTACAATATTTGAGAACAACTGGTGTGATTGTTTATGCCAATCAAAGAAATACTGGTGTCTCAGGGATATTATTCAGATATTTTATCATGTTTCTTTCCTGGTTTTGTTATTTCTTTTGGGTACTGAGTGTTCTGAATAATATTTCTTTATCAAACCTCAATGAATACATCTATTCTTTGCAAAACTCTGACTTGAATAATGTCCCTGTTTTAAGACCTTGCTCTTGTATTATGTTCTTTTTCATTTGCTCTAATCAACCCGATAGCAGAGTAGTATATGGTAGTCAATAGCTGCTTAGCTTTAATCTTCCCGTTATCATTATTCCTCTTGTAGATCTGTGCCCAGTATTTGCTAATGTGTGCTACTTGATAGAGCGAATGTTTGTTATTAGAGTCTCTTTGCTGTAATGTTACTTTACCTATGCTTCTGAATACATTAAATCTAGTTTAAATTTGCCCTTTTGCTCTGGCATCCTTTACTGCCCATGCCAAGTCTCTCAGACAGTAAAGAATATGCCTTTATGTATTCAGATTAGAATTATGATCCCTAGGATTAAACGTAGAGGAGGTAGAGGCTGGAGAGAGAAAGGTGACAGTTTTGTAAAATTAGGTATTTTCTAGTCTTTCTACTTAAAGAATAGGAAAACTTCCATCTTCTTCCTTAGTCAACAAAACTGCACTGATTTTCTACACAATTATTTGCTGTTTGATTAAGGCACATGTATGGATTTGAAAAATCTAAACAGCCAATGTTAGTACTTTTCCATGTCTGTGCATATATTCATCTGATATTACTTGGGACTTTCAAGTTGAATGTATTTTAATGTTTTTCATCTTCTTCTTTGTAAGGTTCTCCTGATGCAACACTGGTGTGTTTGATGAAACTATTGCCTAAATGGAACTGGTCTTATTCTACTTTAAAGTTTGTTGGTTTTATTTCAATGTAGGCTTGTTTGTCTGTGGTCCCACTAATACAGCAGATAACATTGAGTTAGCAACACGGGAATTTTTTGTTTTTCTGCCAAATCGCATTTACTGAACTGAATTAAGAGCTCAGGAGCTGCAATTTCCTATCCCAAATCACCCTGCTACCGCTCAGACCCCAGGCGGAAGCTGAAGTTTGTTTTGGGAAACATGAAAATGCTTTTAAAGTTACGAGTGGGAGGTGAAGCCTGAGCAGAAGTGGGGACACCTGCTGTTAGCCAGCGCCCCTGCAGGCCCCGCCGCCCCGGCCGCGCCGACTCAGCTCCCATAGGTGGCAGCAGCCGCTGCTGTTTGGAGGCTGGCGGCGCTGTCTCAGGTGCCAGAATAAGAGGGATGCTACCGCTCAGTTTTCTGCCGCCAAGTGCTGCTCTCGGGAATGTGCGAAGTGAGAAGAATGCCGCTTGATTTTTTTAGTTTGCCTTTGAGGTTTGACTAGTTATAAGTTACATTTATAATGTGGTTTGTAGAGGGGTTTTAAGTGAGCTGTACTTACAGGACCGTGCCCCGAAGTACAGCTCTCCGAGCAGACCTGAGGGCAATTTTAAAAATGAGCAAATGCTTGTGAATTCTGATGCTGGGGTAATAAATTCTATGTTATTGTGTAGGCTTTTTTTCTGATATTCAGAAGATTTAATGGTGTGAAGTAAACAATATTGCTTTACTTTAGAGAAGCCTGGCTGAAGCCAGGTTGTTTTTCTAAACTAAATTAATATTTGGAACACTCTTTAATAACACAGTTGCTATACTTCAAATTCTCCACATGAAGAAGCCTCAGAACTAAGGTAGCATACTTACTGAATCATTGTCACTCTTCAGAGTGAAGGAAACAAGCTTGCCGTTTGAACTTCACAAACTTAAGAGTTTAGTTAATGTATCACAGCTGAGTGGATATTGGCTGCTTAGAAATATACTTTCTCGTATATGCTGTCAGGCAAGTAGCTGTGCTGCTTTCATTTTTAACCTGTTATAAGTGACAAATTGAATTTGATCTCTTTTTGTCAGAAGTACAACAGTACAAGAAATGTCGTCCCCCCGATGCTGAAAAACTGTTGTGGTTTTTTTTCCTGTATGTTTTTATCATACTAAGTATTTTACCCATTTCAGTGTTGTTGTTGTTTTGGTTGGTTGGTTGGTTTGAATGCTGTTGAAAATCACTGAGAAACATCTCTTACTTGTTCTAAGGAGAAGAGAGTACAATCCTCACTTGTTGTACCATTCCAAATAAAGTGGTAAGGAGTGGGCTTTCTAATATGACAGTGAAACAATACATAAAAACTGTTTACTCCTGTGTCAGTGCAGTTCTCTCTTTTCTGGGTGAATGCATTATTGTAATATAAGTGCGTTCTCCTTAAATAGAACATGTGCTTTGCTAGCATTTTTCTGTCTTAAAGCCTTCTCCGGTTCTCTAGGATGTACTTTCATGTAGATGCCATATAATGTTGGAAGCATCTCCATATTAGTACTTTGTCCAATATCACCAGAAGACAAAATTTCAAAGATGGATATTGTTAAATCCCTTTTACAGTAAGAAAGAAAAATAAATCTCCTTTGTTCTATGTTTAACATTCTCACTGTGCTTTAATGGATGCTTAAAATATAATAAAATTAATGGCTTAAAATGGAACTGTGGATTTGGGATTTTTTGTGTTGATATGTCTGATAGTCCTATGTTAAGTCTATAGAAGAAGAATTTACTTGGGGTTTGTCTTTAGAAAGAAAGTGAAGTTTTTAAATAGGAAAGTACTGCTTATTGCCATGTGCAGTGAGACTCATCTGCTGTTTCTAAATCACAAGTGAGATAAATTATTTCATAGGGCCTTTGAAGATCAGCTGTTTTCAGTGAACTGTCTAAATAGAATTATTCAGGGGCAGAATTAATACATATAGCTTTGAAATAGTCCTTAAAACCTCTGAAAAAAAGGTTTTAGAGGATTGGACCACACCAAAGGAATGAATCAGTCAAATCTAGTTTGACGTATTAGTGACAGTAGCTGTTTGGCAGACTTCTGTGGGCCTGCTGCAGGAATCAGGTTAGCAGGATGAGGACCTTCTCATGGTTTTTGTCTTCTTACAAACTGGCTGTGCATGCATAGCATTCCTCTCTTACTGAGAGACAAAAGAAAACCATATTTTTTCATGTTTGAAAAGGTGAATAGAACTTTCAAGACACTCAAAACATTAATTAATTGCTGCACAGCTTTTCTTCCATGTTGGCAGTGACTATAACTGACAATATTTTAGGGTTATTTTCTTAATTCTCATTGATTATTTTCTTAATTCTTCATCTGCATGTCATCAATTGTTCTTTGCTAAATATTATCCAGTAATTACCCCAGTAAGCAATGTTATGTTAATAACAAATTGATTCAGAATTTCCCATAAAAATGTGATTTGTTATTCTTTTAATTCTTCAGTGTAATCAGTGACAGGGAACAAAATAGTTCTTGCTGTGTGCTTTGTTCTTTATGTGAATGTCAATCACTTCTCTGCACCTTGGAGAGTTTTAGTTTTGAGAATGATAGCATATGACTTGAATTATGTTGAGCATTAAGAATATGTCTGAGAGGTGATGAACACTCGGCTTATGTCAGTGTAAGCAACCAATTTGGCAAGTGGAAGCAGATCATTAGATCAAAGCAATTGGTGCTAAGGCTTATATGTTTGCACTGTAGCGATTTAATATAGGGATTCTACCTCAAACTATTATTAGTTTGGACCGTTGGATTAAATGCTTTCACACCATAGATGTGATTTGAAGTTGTTCAAGGCACCAGTCATTGTTTGGGACTCCTGTGTCACTGTTACAGTCTATCTGCTGCACACCCAGAGTGGAAGTTCATAGTGAATCTCCTCTGGAAAGAATCCAGGTCAACAGACTAAATCTCCTTCATAAAGGTGACACAAATGTGCTGAGCAAGCACAGCAAGGATGTTCAGTTCAGTTTCACCAGAGCATGTGTATAGGTGTAGCCTCAACATTCCCAATGCCTTCAGAATGCTCCAGAGGATGGAAAGACTTGGTACTTTGGAAAGTGTTGGAAGGAAAGAGTTGTTACCTCTGCTAAGTCATCATCAAAATCAAGATGTATTTTGGGAATACAGCCCAAGATGGTAATGTTGCTTTTCATCATAACCTGTAAATTTCTGAAAATTTGTGGAGTGCCATTCCAGGGATGTTACACAACGAAGTTTAAGCACTATGATTATATGTTATAGATTTTTAAGGTATAAATCCAGGGAAGGTTCCAAGCACTTTGCAAGGATGCATAAAGTACTATTTGGAATATTACTGTAAGTTAATTTGGCTACTTTCCCCTATTTCTGTGTGGTTTCATGAGGACCATTCTTCCCCCCCCCCCCCCTTTCTTTTTCATCATCAACACCTTTCATGGGTTTCATGCATACCTCATTGCCTTTGGCTCTATCTTCATGCACCAAAGTTGCTTTTGTTGCAAAAGAGCTGATGTGAATTGTTATCTTGTGTAGAATGCTGGTGGAAATAGAAAGGACAAGGACGTCAGGAAAGTGGTATGTGTATAGTTTCTCTGAACCGTGATTCAGTGACTGTCTTGTTTCCAACAGCAAGACCATTCTCTAGTATTAGTATTTTCTTCTCCTCATACAGCTTCTTCTGTGTTGTCACCCAGAGTGGATGTGATGTCTTTTGAATGATCTTTTATTTCAGTACTACTTATAAGAAATTAGCTTAATGGGACTAAGGAGTAAAATTGGTATGTTTGTTTATTTGAAAGAATATATTAAATGATAAAATTTTCCTCTACTTTTATAGTTAATTTTAAATATCCATTACTGCCTGTAATGCAGACTCTTGTCTTAACGTTTGTTTGGACAGTGGCCAGTATAAGAATATAAGAATCCCTGTATTGTATTAGATCAAAGGTCTCAAAAGAGCTCCTCTTCCAGAGAGCTTATTGAATCACAGAATCATAAAATGCTTTAGGTTGGAAGAGGCCTGTAAAGGTCATCTAGTCCAACCTCCTCACAGTGAGCAGGGGCATCTTTAACTAGACCGGGTTGCTCAGAACCCTGTCCAACCTGCCCTTGATTGTTTCCAGGGATGGAGCATCTACCACATCTCTGGTGACCTGATCATGTGTTTCACCGTTGTCATTTTGCCTGTTAAACTTTAAACTTTGTTGTAGTGACTGCCCTTTGCTGTATGTTTTTGTAATTTAAAACACAGCGAAGTATACATGGGGCCTCTAATTAATGTTGATGCAACAATTAAAGATGGTGCTTTAGCTCAAGACATTACCTAAAAACTGGAAGATATACACTGAGACATCTCAATTTTTAGTCTGTATAAATCTCTGACTGCTGGCAGTAGTGGTTACAAAACTGTTCTATTGCCTATTTTAGGAAGTAAATTGGTTTGGAAAAGTGACTGTCTACTTTCCTTCCCCCCAGGCTGAGGTGAAGTGGTTTGCTTATTGAATACTCTTACCCCTCAAAAGACATGTACACAAGAGTGTATTTGTGATCTCTGCCTGCACTGAAATAGTGATCTGCATACTGTTAAAGGGTATTTAAAGTAAATTCTCTCTGGGGTTAATAACCCTTCAACTATTCACTCTCTAGTCTAATCTTTTTCAGAACTGCCTTGAAAAAAATGCAAAACCAAAATAGCTTGTTACAGTTGTACTCCAAGGAAATTGTTGTGTACTATACTTGAGAATCGAGCATAACATATGTGGCTTTTTCATCTCTATTTTTTTGTCCTCAGTAGTATTTTAAAAGTGCAGTGGTAGCTTCCTTTTGCATTTTAAGCAGAAAGGAAGGGCTCATAGTTCCTCTCCCCCACCTCCTTTGTTTTGACATGTCATTTGCTAATGAAACAGGACACTTGATAAAACATAAATTTCTGTGATATGGATTCATGTTTTGTTTGTTGATAGATATTCAGACTCCCTTCTATACGGAGAATTTCAAATGGACTTTATATACTCAGCTTCCTGAGTACTTTCTAAAATTACATTCATTTCACAGTATTTTTGTAGGCGAAGTAATGCTGTTCTTTCTTTTAAAGCTCTGAAACACAGGCAGAGAGAGATTAAAACCCGAAGTTCCTTGTATTCAGTGCTTCTGCAAATCTAGAAATTCAGAGCTTTCAAGTTGCATACCCAAAGACAAGAAACGGATAATAGCTGTTTTGTGTACTTCTACTAGACAGGAGATAAATGTAATCTAACCACTTTATCAAAGCAGGATCAGGCTATGGAGCTCAGACGAGGTTACTCTCAGCTTTATCCTGTCTGGTCTTGAAAGCATCCAAGGATGAAGGCTATACAGCTTCTCAGAGCAGCTTGGTCCAGTGCTGGACTGTCCTTGTGGTGAAGAAGCTTTTCCTTTTCTTCCATTTGAAGCTGTTCTTGTTCAGTCCATTGCCTATTGTCTTCCTTCCATGCACTTCTTGATAATGACCTTGTGGGTACTGGATGATTATTTAAATCTGTTTTTAGAATTTGGTGTGTTTCAAGAAGTACGGTTAACTACATTTCAATATCTGAAGGGGACTTACAGGAAGTCTGGGGAAAGACTGTTTAGGTGGGCTTGTAGCAGTAGGGAAAGAGGCAACAGTTTTAAACTGGAGCAGCATAGATTTAGGTTGGACGTAAGGAGGAAGTTCTTTACAATGAGAGTTGTGAAGATACTGAAACAGTAGTGTCAGGAATGTGGTTGAGACCCATCAGATTTGATGTGGACCAGGGCAGTGCGATCTAGTTGAAGGTGTCCCTGCTCACTGAGGGGTGTTGGACAGGATGACCTTTGTGGGTTCCTTCTAACCCAATGCAATCTGTGAATGTCTGACTTCTGATGATTATGTTGTAGGGAAAATTTGTCACTCTGTGTAAAGTTTTGCAGCGAATAGTGGTAAAATTTTGAAGATGTCTTACTCCACAGAATCACAAACTATATCTGGTTGGGAGAGCTCAGAGATCATCCAGTCCAACCCTCCACCCAGCACTGGAGGGTCAACACTAAACCCTGTCCCCAAGCACCAGGTCCACACACCCCTCCAGGGACTGTGACAACACCACTGCCTGGGCAGACAGTTCCAATATTTGATTATCCTTTCAGTGAAGAAATATTTCCTCACTTCCAGCCTAAAACTCCCCTGGTGCAGCTTGTAGCCATTTCCAGTTTAAGTTCATATATTTAAACCATTTTCCAAATAGATTTCAGAGATGTCACACAAGACAAGGAAGCAGATTTTCTTTTTTGTGGTAAGAAAGAAGGTGACACTTGGTGGCAAGAATGAAGCAATCTGCTCTCAAAGAGGCATCCCTTTTCATTGTAAGTTTTCTTTAAGTTAGCTGGATTCAATCCTCTGAGCAAATCTAGTGATCTATTAAGACTATGTGTTGTAGAGCTGTTGCTTTATTTTGAAGAATGCCAAATTTTGAATAGGTAGACATGTCGGTTTCCAGAATTCCTATTTGGAGGTTGCTGATTATAGGTTGATCATAGGATCTGTACAGTTTAAATTTTCATAGCCTTTCTCATTAATTTTTAATTCTATTTTGACTACTGTAGTTCCCCTAATATGAATTTTCCTAATCTGTTTTGTTGTTAGTTTAATCAATCTGTGCCTAAAATGAAGGCTATATATACACCTATATTAGAATAGAATAGGAGTAGAATAGAGTAGACCAGGTTGGAAGAGACCTTCAATATCATCAAGTCCAACCTATCACCCAACACCATCTAATCAACTAAACCATAGCACCAAGTGCCTCATCCAGGCTCTTCCTAAACACTTCCAGTGATGGTGACTCTACCACCTCCCTGGGCAGCACATTCCAATGGGCAATCACTCTTTCTATGAAGAACCTCTTCCTAACATCCAGCCTAAACCTCTCCTGTGTCGTAGTTTGGGCTGGGTGCCCTCTGCTACAGGGGTGTTTCCTGTGTCCAGAAGTCCAGCCCAGTGGGTGGACACAGGAAATTATGTATTTCTACCATAATCCCTTGCACCACTATAAATTTTGAGGAGGGGTCTAGCACTTCCTCTTCCCTTCCTCTCTGAGACCCTGTAACTGGGGGAGAGATCTCCCAGCTATGGGCCTCATTAGGCCCAAGGCCATGGGGGGATGGGCAGTCTCAGATCTGGCCAGCTGAGACTAGCCTAGCAGTAGCGGGGGGAAGGAGGAGCCCTGGGGGGTTTTGGGTGCACCCTCAGGTGGGGTTGGGATCTTTCTGGATCTGTTTTGGTCTCTTTCTTGTCACTATGTTTCTTTTGGTACACACTCACTCTTCTCTATTTAAACTTCCCATCACTTTTGCAATCTGTTTGTCTGAGTCGTTATTTCTGCGTGTGGTGGGGAGGGGATTTGTCTCAACCCATTACACCCTGGCACAGCCTGAGACTGTGTCCTCTTATTCTGGTGCTGGCTGCCTGGGAGAAGAGACCAACCCCCACCTGGCTACTACCAAGCCCCATCGTGAGTTCTACTTAGCCATGTACAGAGGAATAACACATTGAGAAGCTGACATCATGTGATGCATGTAATTTCTTTGAAGACCTAGCAAAATAGATTGTGGTTTTAAGCTTTCAGAGGAGGTATGTGTGAGTGATTTGTGGTGCAAACATAGATGGGGAAAATGCATGTATGTATGATACAGTGGAAGCACCGATGCTATTTACAATTATCAAGGACCTCCCTTAGGAGGGACTTGGGAGAGGCTGGCATATATTGAATGATGGTCCAGTCAAGTTCCAGTGAGTGCCGTAGTTGTATTGCTGGTGATTCTGTAAATCATATTTTGGTTTCTGAATTCATTAACTGTGAATTGGTTGATAGCTACAAATGTGTGTTTCTTTTCCTGATTGGTAGGCAAATATGAGATGGAAAGCAGGGGTGGTTGGTGGAAAACCTAGTTACAGCTGAAAACACCTGTCTATAACAGTTCATTTATTTCATTAAGAAGTGAATTCTGTTGTGACAGAATTCCTGAGGTTTAATTTGGGCAACAAGGCTGGTGAGAGGCCTTGAGCACAAGCCCTACGAGGAGAGGCTAAGGGAGCTGGGATTGTTTAGCCTGGAGAAGAGAAGGATCAGAGGTGACCTCATTGCCCTCTACAACTACCTGAAAGGTGGTTGTGGACAGGAGGGGGTTGGTCTCTTCTCCCAGGCATCCAGCACCAGAACAAGGGGACACAGTCTCAAGCTGTGCCAGGGGAGGTTTAGACTCGAGGTGAGGAAAAAGTTCTTCACTGAGCGAGTCATTCGTCATTGGAATGGGCTGCCCAGGGAGGTGGTGGAGTCGCCATCTCTGGAGGTGTTCAAGGGGAGATTGGACGTGGCACTTGGTGCCATGATCTAGTTGTGAGGTCTGTTGGAACAGGTTGGACTTGATGATCCTTGGGGTCTCTTCCAACCTTAGTTACTGTGATACTGTGATACTGTGAAGATATTGGAGTAGGCAGAAGTTCCATTGACAGTACTGGTCACAAGCCTGGAATCAGATGAAAAACTCAACTGGCCTCAGGCACAAACCATGCACTCATTGCTGAAGGATCATCTCTCTTGATGCTACTCTCATAAAATACATGTTATTTACATTGAACCAACCTAAGATGCTTCCTGCATTGCATTTTAAGAGTCTTTCCTCTAGTCTAGAACATTGTTGTTACCTTTCTCTGCCTCTGCTTCTACTTTCTTTGATCAGTTTCCCTACATGAGTTGGAGGTGGTTTTTAGGGGCTAACAGGGATAAATTGGTTTAAACAGACTCAATTCTGTTTGAGAAAACACAAGAGAAGGAAATAAATAGTTTTCAAGTCTCTGCCATCGTTCACTGATATTCCCATATGACACGATCTATGTGCTAGATGTTAGGAAGAAGTTCTTCCCAGAAAGAGAGATTGGCCATTGGAATGTGCTGCCCAGGGAGGTGGTGGAGTCACCATCACTGGAGGTGTTTAAGAAGAGCCTGGATGAGGCACTTGGTGCCATGGTTTAGTTGATTAGATGGTGTTGGGTGATAGGTTGGATTTGATGATCTCTGAGGTCTTTTCCGACCCGGTTAATTCTGTATTCTGATTCTCTTTTCTGTTACATGCTTGGAAGGTAATTGTTTTGCCCTGTAGTTAGTGGGATGTATTGGTTCTATATTCTCTGAAAATGAAGTACTTGCCAAATCTCAGCTAGCTGGCTTTCTTCTTGTGCTTCTGTGCTGCTAGCCATGTATGTTCTACATTTATGCTGCTGTGGTGCCTCTACTCAACAGTCATCTGGGTGTCTGGATGTGCTTAATTGTAAAGAAAAATCAATTTATATTAAAATACTATAAATTATGCAAAACCAATATACATTATTATGATCTAAATTGTCCCCAATGTCATACCTGAGTTTTAGGATAAGTATCAATAATTTTTGTAATACTTCAGAGAAGGGTAGAGTATTGTGGTTTCCAAATGTTTGCCTACAATTGCAGATGGTAGGTATTCCCAGAGAAGTACTGCTCTACTCTTTCACCTCACCTCATGCACAGGAGAGTAGAAAGGTTCCTGTACCTTGGAGTTGTGCTTTTACCTTGCAAAGAATGTGTAGCTACTGGTTAAGTCATGTGGTGGATGGGCTCTGTGTTTAGCCCTCTCCATAGCAGCTACCATGTAGAAAATCAGATTCCACATGAAGCATTACGTGGAGTAGTCAAATCCCATTGTGACAGCCTTCCAGTGCAATTCTGTGCCAAGAAGACACAAGTCCTAAACAAAGAATTTTAGTATTTCCATCCATTCCTTCAACAAGAACAACAAAAAAAAAACCACCAAAAAAATGGGTTCAATCACAAAAGAAGCTGTAACAAGGCAAATGACATGGTTTAGGACTAGCAGCATTTGATTCATCAAGGGTTTGAAGCTTTATCATTTAATTCCGTCACACGAGCAGTAGTTTTTCATACATTTTATACAAACTGTAAGTATTTTTTAACTTACTATGAAATGAGAGGAAATGTGTTACATTAAAGTGCATGTCATTTGCTCGTGCCTTTGGAGGTAGCAGACATTTTATAGCAATTTTGAGTTATTTTTCTGTCAGTTTGTATTCCCATTCAATGAGACATGCAAAAACCCCTCACTTAAAACAACTCCCTTAGGGCTCGCTCCTGGATGTCAGTATAGTGTGGGAGAGGTGCTGTGCACAGCAAGAACAGGTCATAAAAATGTAAACTTTCAGTCACTTACATCTGATGGTGCTGTCTGTTTCTTTGAAATCCTGGATGTGTAATTAGGTGAGGGGGTTGGATATTGGGCTCAGGACACAGTACAGATACACTTTTCTTCTTACTTGTAGATTTTGGAAATTTTTGTGGTTTCTGTTTTTTATGGGGGGGTGAATAGGGGATGTTTGTTTGTTTCCTTTTATTATATCCTAGTTCATCACGCTCTATGCTACCTGCCTGTGACCAGAAGTTTATTGCGCAAACAGATGTGTAGTTACAGTGCAAGGTTATAAAACCTAAGGATGGTGGGGGTTGTTATCTTCTCCCAGGCAATCAGCACCAGAACAAGAGGACACAGTCTCAAGCTGTGCCAGGGGAAGTTTAGGCTTGAGGTGAGGAGAAAGTTGTTCCCAGAAAGAGTAATTGCCCTTGGAATGTGCTGCCCAGGGAGGTGGTGGAGTCACCATCCCTGGAGGTGTTCAAAAGGGGATTGGATGTGGCACTTGAAGCCATGGTTTAGTTGTCATGAGGTGCTAGGTTTTGGGTGATAGGTTGGACTTGATGATCTCTGAGGTCTTTTCCAACCTTATTGATTCTATGATTCTGTGATTCTATGGTTTCAGCTAGATATACGTAGCATTAAAAGCACTGAAACAGTTGTTATTACTGATACATTAGCATCATTGCTTTGGCTAGGAAAAGTGCAAATCAGACAGCAAGCAAATGAGTTGTGGGTATCATTTTGGTCTTGGATACAATGCAATGTATAAGTTGTTCAGATGCCTCATTTTGTTTTGTTTTATCCTTACATCTAACTATACTACAAATACAGCCCTGCAAACTATTATTGCCACTGCAATTCGTGCTCTTGGGTCCTTGCTAAAAATATCTTAGAGGCAGTAAACTATGTAGAACACTATATTCATTAAAAAAGGATGTGACCTGGCGACTTCCATTTTTTCCCAGTATTCCTCATTCCAGAATATTTATAATTAGCTGTCTGAATTGCAGTCTGAGTGATCCAAAACCAGGTATTGGGTTTATTTAATACAGAATCTTTGTGATTTTTTTAAAACAAAATCTGGTAAAAGAGATTAAATTTTTTAACTCTTTCATTTTAATCCAGAAATAGGTTTTCATATTAATATCTTTAAAGTATATAATGTGATATGATAGAGGTTGGCTTTATAGGCTTCTTTACTCATAGCCTACTGTGCATTTTGCTCTTTAGGTACAACCTGTCATTTTAGAATAGAATAGAATAGAATTAACCAGGTTGGAAGAGACCTTCAAGATCATCAAGTCCAACCTATCACCCAACACCATCTAATCAACTAAACCATGGCACCAAGCACCCCATCCAGTCTCTTCCTAAACACCTCCAGTGATGGTGACTCCACCACCTCCCTGGTACAGCCTGAGACTGTGTCTTCTTGTTCTGCCTGGGAGAAGAGACCAACATCTGTCTGTCTACAACCTCCCTTCAGGCAATTGTAGAGAGCAATAAGGTCACCCCTGAGTCTCCTTTTCTCCAGGCTAAGCAACCCCAGCTCCTTCAGCCTCTCCTCATAGGGCTTGTGTTCCAAACCCCTCACCAACTTTGTTGCCCTTCTCTGGACTTGTTCCAGCAAGTCAACATCTTTCCTAAACTGAGGGGCCCAGAACTGGGCACAGGACTTGAGGTGTGGCCTAACCAGTGCAGAGTACAGGGGCAGAATGACCTCCCTGCTCCTGCTGGCCACACTGCTCTTGATGCAGGCCAGGATGCCATTGGCCCTCTTGGCTGCCTGGGCACACTGCAGGCTCATGTTCAGCCTACAATTGACCAGCACCCCCAGGTCCCTCTCAGCCTGACTGCTCTCCAGCCACTCTGACCCCAGCCTGTAGCACTGCATGGGGTTGCTGTGGCCAATGTGCAGAACCCGGCACTTGGATGTGTTAAATCTCATGCCGTTGGACTCTGCCCATCTGTCCAGCCTGTCGAGGTCCCTCTGCAGAGCCTCTCTATCCTCCAGCAGATCAACTCCTGCGCCCAGCTTGGTGTCGTCAGCAAATTTACTGATGATGGACTCGATGCCCTCATCCAGATCATCAATAAAGATGTTAAAGAGCATGGGGCCCAGCACTGATCCCTGGGGCACACTGCTAGTGACTGGCCGCCAGCTGGATGTGGCACCATTCACCACCACTCTCTGGGCTCGGCCCTCCAGCCAGTTCCTAACCCATCGCAGTGTGCTCCTGTCCAAGCCGTGGGCTGACAGCTTGGCCAGGAGTTTGCTATGGGGGATGGTGTCAAAGGCCTTTCTGAAGTCCAGGTAGACTACATCCACAGCCTGCCCCACATCCACCAGGTGGGTCACCTGAGGCTCAGAGGAGACCTTATTGCTCTCTACAACTCCCTGAAGGGAAGTTGTAGCCAGGTGGGGGTTGGTCTGTTCTCCCAGGCAACCAGCACCAGAACAAGAGGACACAGTCTCAAGCTGTGCCAGGGGAGGTTTAGGCTGGATGTTAGGAAGAAATTCTTCCCAGAAAGAGAGATTGGCCATTGGAATGTGCTGCCCAGGGAGGTGGTGGAGTCACCATCACTAGTGGTGTTTAAGAGGGGACTGGATGAGGCACTTGATGCCATGGTTTAGTTGATAAGATGGTGTGGGGTGATAGGTTGGACTCTATGATCTCTAAGGTCTTTTCCAACCTGGTTAATTCTAATTACTCAGATTCAAAATAATGACACTCATCACACAAATGGATTGCAGAAGTGATGGAAAGCTTAAATGGAAAAGCAGCAAGTGTTTTACAGAAGCTACATGCACAGTGACAAAAGAAACCCAAAGCATACAGAGTCCCGTACAGCATACCCAAAAAGCTTCCCAACATTTCCCTTCTTCCTACCTGAGGATAACCCAAAACCCCCAGGGTTCTTTCTTCCCCCCTCCACTGTTAGGCTATTCTCAGCTGGCCAGGTCTGAGACCACCCCTCCCCCTTCTCCTCCTGGCATTAGGCCTAGCCAGGCCTAAGAGGCCTTGAGATAACTTTCCCACCATACCAGATGGGGAGCATCTCTCATGGGAAGAAGGGAAGTTAGGGAAGAAAGAGGAAGTGAGAGCCTGTGCAGCTGGATTTATATGGTGCAGGATATTATGGGTATGAAATATGCAGCTTCCTGTGTCTACCCACTAGGCTGGACACACACCAGAGGTGTATCTTGTGTGGCAGCAGCAGGATGCCCCAGCGTAAACTGCCACAAATAGTAAGATGCAACAGAATGCAAGGGATATGTATCTTCGGCTGTCTAATTGGGTTGTTTATTTCTGATATATAACACTTAGCTACCTCAAATATGCTCAGATGAAATGTGTCAAGTTAATCTATACAGAGATTGTGCAAATGTGAATAAAGCCCTGGAACATGTGGTACTTCAGAAGGCAATCCCTGAGTTGGGGTTTTTTAGTAGAACACTGAATGGGAATGTGAGTAGTGAGATGAAACGCTAGGGAAAATGCACTGTCATTAGCATTTTTGCCTCATTTAAGATGAATGCTTTATTACTGTTTTGAATATTTTGTATACAAGAGTGGCTATTTTTTTCTTATGTGTAGTAATTTTATTGATAACATGGATAAGAATGAAAAACTTTTTAATGATATTAATCAGGATGATTAATTTGTCTGTGATTTAAATCAATTGTCTGAAAGCTTGTTAGCATTCATGCCACATTAGTAATCTGAATCAGATGAGCAGTGAAGTATTTATGAGTTCTTAATGGGTGGTTTTCAAAGGAGCCTGGTGTTTCCAAGCTAAGTGAGAAACCAAACAAGAAAACAGAGGCAAGAAAAACAGTGTGGGTCTTACAAGTGGAAAAAATGAAAATTCTTTATGGTTGTCAGGGGGAAGGAGACGACCTCTCTCAGTTTGATCAAAGTGAAATATAAATGAACTTTGGCTGTTGAACCTGTTGAAGATCTGATAACTCTGAAACATTCAGTATGACCTTTCTTCTAGTGCAAAACCTGAGTTGTCTTTGACCCAAAGATAAACTTTTAGTTTAGTAAAAGATTTCTGCAAGTTTAGTGAGTTGAATTGGATTATTGCCAGTAGCTGTAGTTCAGATACAATGTTTGTATGCAGAAAAAATGTTCACTGTATTGCTTACATGGTTGTAAAAATACATTGCCATGCTAAAAATGATCTTTCCTCAGTGAAAATCAGAACTGCATGTGCTGATTTGACTTCTTGTTCCCCATTAGCTCACTGTGTTCTAGTGCACAAGAATGGCTTTTTTGCACCATTGCCCTGCAGCAGCCAGTGGGGTCTGTTGGAGTTTACTGCAGATATGCATATTCCTGTGAATGTGGGCTACTGGGTTGTCCTAGGGTTTCCTTTGAACAGGTGCTCTTTTTCTGCGTGGAAGAGATATTTCAGTGATGCCTGAGAATGTCCAGCTTTTCCTTGAAGGGATTTGTGACTCTTTCACAGCTGTGGATACAGGAATGAAGGGTTAAATCTTGGAGAGCCGAGCTCCAAGCACTGCTGGACTGGTAAGAGGAGACAGTGTTGGCCTTGATGGCTTGTGAACTATGGGAACGGGGTGCAGCATTGTAGTTGGAGGAGGGCAGATACCTGATTACGAATGGTTATTATGACCTGAGAGTGTAAGACTTCATATATAGCAGACTGATATAAGAGAGTCCCTGGTTCCAGTCGTAAACTGCTTCTGCGTTGTGTTAGCTTTTATAAAGAAGGATTTTGCATAATAAAGTGGACACCTGGCCTGCATCAGGCTGAGTCCCATCTCTTAATCACGGCATTTCCTGAAATTGCTAGACATGTTCCTTTTGCCTGTTCCAACCAGACCTAGTTAATGTGCATAAGAAGTCCTACATTTCTGAGAGGCATTGGACCTCCTAATACACCACAGGTGATAGGGGAATTTTGCACAAATAGCTTAGGATAAACCCTTTCAAGGGAAGCCAAACTGTGCCTCCTTTTGCTTGGCCAGCAGCTTGTTATTTTCCAATGATAAGAACAAGTGGGTTTTTTTCAGCCATTGTTAGCCTTAGTAGCAGTTCTGTTGGTAGGCTGATTTACCTTGACATGATTTAATTGCTTTAGAGGCAAATACTTCAAGCTATGTGGTACGAATGTGCCATGCAAAAATTGTTTTCTCTGTGGTTATTCTAATTTTTAGATTTTATATATTTATTTATTTTTAAATGCTGTTGCAAGCGAAGCAGAGGGGGGAAAAGTAAAAAAAAATACATATACCTACAGTTAAGTAATTAAGAAGTTGTACAAAATGTGTTAGAAAATAGCATTTGGCTTTGGGTTATTCAAAGTACACTCCATATGGCACAAAGTTTTGTTAAGCAACTTATACAGATTATCACCAGAAACTGTCCTGACTGGACTTTCTTTGACTGACATCCAATTGCATGTATCATGAAACTGCTGGGGAGTGAGTGAAATGACATTATTTTATCTCTTGCTGAAAACATGGCTATAAATTGCACTATAGGAAAGCTGTATTTTTTTCTCCAAAACCTCTTGATCAGAAACTGTACTTCACTTACCTCAGTTGTACTCATTTAACATAAATATAAATAGGTGTACAGGTTCATTAGCATTTTCATAGCGTCTGAACTAGGAAAGCAGCATCTTCATCTGCAGAAGCATTTAGTCTTCTAGACAGAGCACTTGTGAAATACTCCAGAATTTTCTTCAAATGATGAGGTATTTTTTAACTTTCCTTTGTAACAGGAGGAACATTCACAAGAGTAATGTGCTAGAAAATTAAGTCCCTTATTCTTGTTATACTGTAATACCATGGGACTATTAGACTGCAGTCTATTAAAATAGACTATGAAAATAGATTTTAAAATATACCAGGTACTGGATGCTATGTTGAGAAATTATGATATAAATTAATACTTAGAATAGAAAGAACAGAATAGGATAGGATAGGATTAACCAGGTTGGAAAAGACCTTCGAGATCATCAAGGCCAACCTATCACTTGATCTTGCTCATAGTATTTTTCTTTCTATTGACCAAATATGTGGGCTTTTTCTATGCATTCTTATCTTTCATCATATCTTTAGTTGTTCTGCTATTTACTGTTTCAATCCAACAACTTAGCGTTTAGACAAAACACAGAAATAGGATGTTGTTTGGTTGGTTTTACCATGATATATATAGAATCTTCACCTTAAAATCGGGATTCTGTTAGATTTTTAGAGCTGTAGTCACAAGTCCTATTTGCCAGCCAGTTAATGTATTTATTAATTTGCTACCAAATTTATTTATTAATTGGCCCCCACATGTATAAAGTATAATAATATTGATATAGAATTAATGTTAATATAATGAATATTATAATATGGTGTTACTTGATTTTACTGTGACTATAAATGTATGATGGTCACATACTGATTTTTGGGCACGGCAGCTATTTCGTTTGGTACCAGGTTCAAATTCAGAATGGACACTCCTATGCAGGCATACCCCCAAAGATGCAAAAGTAACTAATTTTCACACACACTGAAGTTATTTTTTTTTCTTTGCAAAATTAGAATCAAAGTTTTTATCATTTAAAAAAATATACCTGTTTATTTTGGGTTTAGGAAAATTTGAGTGTCTTGCATTCATATTTGTAATGGTTTTGAAATAAAATCTAGTAAGTCTCACAATGTACAGTGAAAAAGTGTATATTTTGACATAAAACCAGTTGAGTAGCTGAGTCCCTCTCCCTATTTTGTTCTTCCTTGACTTCTGTATCCTTTATTTTCATCAATGTCCATGTTGCTTGCATGGATATGAAAACCAGGAAGGCTCAGTTTCCCCAGCTGTTTCATGTAGCACTTATTCGTTTAGAGTCCAGACATTCAAAGAAATTTTTATGTTGAGGCCTTTGTAAACCTGCTCTGGCTAGTAAGATCAGTCATTTTCAGGGTTATTTTGAAGGGAGGAATGGGGATGAGGAGTTCATAATAATGCTGAGGCCACTGCTATAGTTTAAGAATATGAAATATTCTGTATTTCATGAGAAAGTCATGTAGGTTTGTAATAGCATTCCCTCTGGTCTCTGGTCATATGCACAAACAGCTCATTCCTTGTCAATTCACTGGGTAAGGCATTGTACGTATTTCTCTGTAGCATTTTGATTAAACAAATTGTCCTGAATGTCTCAGGTTTGTTTTAGTGACTGAAAGGCTTCATGGGGGCTTCTGGTTTTGTTTCTGTGTGTGTGTATATATATATGGAGAAAATTAAAATATGGAAGTAATTTGAAAAATTGCAACAGTTTCAGCACTAGTGATCTAGAAATTGAATGGGCTGGAAAGACAGTATTCCAGTGCACTGCAGCATATATCAAGTATGTGCAGCATATGCTGAGGTCTTTTTCAAAACATTTACATTAAACCTGTCAGGTATTTATGAATAGCAAAAATTAGTTTCCCCCAGCTCTGTCATCGGTTAGAGAAATGGATTTCAGCACAGAAGACTGTCAGTGTTTCCTACATACCAGAACAGCTCACTTCAATGTCATAGAATTACACCAGGTGGCCTGCTAACAGTCAGCTTAATGTGATTTTAAATGATAGGGTAGAGAATATGAGAGAAATTAAAATAGTATCATACTTATGATTTAAAAGGAAGTTAATTACGAGGGCTTGGTAATAAACAAAGAAAAATTCAGAATGTATTATCTGTTCTGTAGTGTATCAGTTGTGAATGTGATACCATAAAAAGTAAAATTTAACACTGCATAATTTTACATTGGCTATGAAATATTTAATTACGTTGTTGACATGTTTCGCTTATTAATGCATTTTTTGCTTTGAAAAGCATTATTAAAATGCTGGGGCTAGCTTGATTTTTTTTATATTTTCAAACATAGTTGTAGCGTCCTAATTTCTTGTTCCCTTCTCTTGTGCAAATACAAAACCTCCTGAATGTGACCAGTGCTTTGAAATAAAAATATTTATTCCATTGATGTGAAGTAGAATAGAATTAACCAGGTTGGAAGAGACCTTTGAGATCATTGAGTCCAACCTATCCCCCAACACCATCTAATCAACTAAACCATGGCACCAAGCACCCCATTCAGTCTCTTCTTAAACACATCCAGTGATGGTGACTCCACCACCTCCCTGGGCAGCACATTGCAATGGCCAATCACTCTTTCTGGGAAGAACTTCTTCCTAACATCCAGACAAAACCTCCCCTGGTGTAGCTTGAGACTGTGTCTTCTTGTTCTGGTGCTGGTTGCCTGGGAGAGGAGACCAACCCCCACCTGGCTACAACCTCCCTTCAGGTAGCTGTAGAGAGCAAGAAGGTCTCCCCTGAGCCTTCTCTTCTCCAGGCTAAGCAATCCCAGCTCCCTCAGCCTCTCCTCACAGGGCTGTGCTCCAAAACCCTCCCCAGCTTTGTTGCCCTTCTCTGGACACATGTAGTTGGACACCAGAGACTGTAGGGGACGTATCTACTATTTCCTAATTTTTGATTATCTGAAAATTGATCATATGTTACTTCAGTTAACCCCAAATGTCCAAGAAACTGGAAATGCATGAACCATTCAGTTCAGTAGTCATTCAGTATCACTAAGGTTGGAAGAGACCTCAAAGATCATCGAGTCCAACCTGTCACCACAGACCTCATGACTAGAGTAGGGAGGCCACTACTGCCCACTGTAGGCTTGAACTCACAACCTTCCCATTAAGGGTCTTATGTGCTACCAACTGAGCCACACCACGCCTTAAATCATCGCGTCCAACCCATCAACCAATCCAACACCGCCCAAGCAACTAACCCACAGCACCAAGTACCCCGTCAAGTCTTCTCCAAAAAACCTCCAGTGATGGCGACTCCACCACCTCCCCAGGCAGCCCATTCCAATGTGCAATCACTCTTTCTGTATAGAACTTTTTTCTAACATCCAGCCTGAATCTCCCCTGGCGCCAGTGTCAAGGAATATGCCAGAGCAGATAGTATGTCTTTCCATATATTCACAGAATATAAAAATATCCCCCAAAAAATCATAAGGGGGAAATGGAAAGCACAGAAGTGTTTTATGATTATGAGAATTGTTTAAAAATAGGCTTTGGGGAAAAAATATTTTAAAAGCATATTATTTAATGGGAAACATTATTGAGAAACATTATTATACTGGGAGATTGAATGAACTGGGTCTCTTTAGCTTGGAGAAGAGAAGACTGAGGGGTGACCTCATTAATGTTTATAAATATGTAAAGGATGAGAGTCAAGAGGATGGAGTGAGGCTCTTCTGAGTGATGCCCACTGACAGGACAAGGGGCAATGGGTGGAAGTTGAGGTATAGGAAATTCCATGGAAACAGGAGGAAAATTTTTTTCACTGCGAGGGTGACAGAACACTGGAACAGGCTGCCCAGGAGGGTTGTGGAGTCTCCCTCTCTGGAGATGTTCAAAACTTGCTTGGATTCCTGTGGGATCTGTTATAAGTGATCCTGCTCTGGCAGGAGGGTTGGACTAGGTGATCTCACCAGGTCCCAGCCCCTAACATTCTGTGATTCTGTGTTGTAGAGAGTGTCCATTTTTGCACACCTTTGAAGGTACATATACATTACCAGTTACATCTTTCAGTAGCCATGCATTCTTTATTAAGCTTATTGATTTTGAAGTGGCTGAAACCTATCTACAGATTTCTGTTTTTCAAATGATAATGTCATCAAGGTAGTGCTTGCCAAAAGCTGGCTTGCTCAGCTGAATACAGGTAAGATTTCCTGTATGTTCCTGGAACTTGGAAATGTACTTTTAGATCAGACTTCTGAGCTTGAAGAAAGGAACATAGGTATTTCTATGTAGTTAAGTGACTAATGTGCAGAAATACAGACCAGAAGCTCTTGCCTCATCTATATTTATGCTTGGTATACTTTAATGCACAACAGAGGCAAGTTCTTTACCTATGAGTCATTGCATAGCTGCTTATGCTTAGTCAGGCTGTGACAGTGTGACACTGACAGCTAACTTGGGAAATTCTGGCCTTATGGTCATAAAGAGCTGGCTGGTAAGTAATCTCCCAAATATCTCCAGGTCTTCAGTAGGTTTCCTACCCTATCCTGCAGTAATCTGAGGCTGCAGTTCCTTGAGAACTGATCTGATCTAAGGTTTGCCACCTGCTTCCCCACACCCTGCTCCTTGCCAATAGTCTTTCCTCAGTACCATCTCTGTGTTGGCTGGGTCCTTCTGTGAGCCAGTTCAATTACCTGGCAGAAAAATCTAGGAAGCTCTTAAGATGGCTCCAGGTTGAGGAAGTACAGGGCTTGTGCTTCTCCCAAGACGTGTGAGCAGGCTGTGGGTTGAGGGACAGGTCTTGCTCAAATGCTCAGGGAATAGACAATTACCAGAACTGGGGTCAGAAAGAATTTTCCCCTGCGGCAAATTGGCATTGGTCCCCAGGGGATTTTTTGCCTTCCTGTGCAGCACCGAGCATGACCATTTGTCAGGGCTCCTTGGATCCCTTTTGACTGGGATACTGCTCATTCCCCATCAAAGTGGCCTCTCCTGCCTGCAGCTGTGGGGAAGAAGGCTTTCCCCTCCCCCCCCCCCACCGTATAGTCTACAGGGATTTTCTGACATCCTCTGCAGCACTGAGGACAGCCAGGAGCCAAGGTTGACTCCAGCACACACAGCATCTACACCAGAGAGATGAAGTCCCACAGAGCTAGAGAATGGGTGGTAGAGACACAGAGGTACCCACAAAACAGACAGCAGTAGCTACCCAAAATGAGCATTTATCCTAAGCAAAATTCCTCAGCACTCCTTCCATCATAATCCAGTTATAAATTGGGATATCAGTTGGGACTATACTCCTGCACAACCAATTTTTGGGCTTTAAGGAATTTTCTTTCTAGAAAAATCAAAAATGTGCACACACTCACTCATAAAAGCAAAGGGAATCCATTGTAGTTAGAATTACAGGAGACAGCAGATAAGAACTTGTCTCTGTTGACATCACCGTCAAAATAACCATAGGTATCACAGAAGTTACAACTGTGCTCAACAATTTTGGATGACTGACTTTAAGGTCTGTTTCTATCTTTAAGTTTTATGGATTTAATTATGTAATTAATTTTAAAATGGATTAACATTGTCATCCTATTTAGATTTTAAGCTATTTCAAAAGAAGAATGTTGTTTGGCTTGCATGGTTAGTGTATTTCTATGCCTTGTTTGGAATTATTTATAAGTTAATAGCAGTATCTTAGATTCCCAACTAGTTTGTTCTCCCAGGCAACCTGTAGCAAAGCAAGTGGACACAGTCTCAAGCTGCACCAGGGAAGGTTTAGGCTGGATGTTAGGAAGAAGTTCTTCCCAGAAAGAGAGATTGGCCATTGGAATGTGCTGCCCAGGGAGGTTGTGGAGTCACCGTCACTGGAGGTGTTTAGGAGGAGACTGGATGGGGTGCTTGGTGCCATGGTTGATTAGATGGTGTTGGATGATAGGTTGGATACGGTGATCTCAGAGGTCTTTTCCAACCTGGTTAATTCCATTCCATTCCAACCTGGTTAATTCTGTATTCTGAGATGCTTTTGTTGTCGAGCAGCTTTGAGGAGCCTATGTTCTGTCCTTGAGTTAGGAATGTACACCTTATTAGGAACTGAGAAAGACCAGACAGGATTTGGCTGGACATGTTGTTAGCATTGTTTGTTAGCATTAACCAACTGTATGCCTTGCTTGAGCACATGTTAGTAGAAAGGCAACCAATTAGAGTATGACAACACTGCATTAGGTTTGTATAGAAACATATGTCAACTATGTAGCACAATAAATGTCTTCACTTGGAGCTGTGTTGTGGAGGCTGTGTCGTGTCACCACAAATGGTGACCCCAAAATGCTGATCCTTACAGAGATCCCTGACGGGTTGGGAAACGGCGGTTGGAGAGCAGCCGGTGGTGACCCCGGTTTAGCATAGAAGAAATGGCAGGTCGAGAACTGTGCGTCCAGACGAAATACAAGACACCTCTGAAGCACGGTCACAGCAGGAAGCAACTGGGAACTAACTCTCTGCAGGCAGTACAATGTTAAGAAAATATAAAATTTTGAATTGCTTGATTAGATTTTGATGCAGTATTTTCTCCAGCAAAACCACAGTGTTCAATTGTAGAATAGGCTTAATTGCTTTGAATAGTTCAGTGACTGGCATTTCCCAAAGTACAACTCAGTAAGAGTACAACTCAGTAAGATTCCTGGCCACATGGACTATTCCATTGTCCTTGGAGTTAGATTTTCTGTTAGAAGTAATTCTATCCAATTTTAAACTGATATAATCATTACCTAGTACTAGTGTTTCACTTAAGTGAAAGTACTGTGAAAGGAGAGAAAGGAAGAAATGCCATATTTAAGCAAGTAGCAAGGATCTCCAAGCCCTTTGTCTGCTCGACCTACTTGTAGCATTCTGGTTATCTTTCCATACCATGATGCCAGATTTTATGCTAGCTGAGGAAAATGTTAAACTCAGTCTGTGTGAAATGAAGTCCTGAAACACATATTCATTAAACAGAGTGCTGGTTGTGGTGGCAAAGTGTGAAGTCATAGAATTTAAATTATTTTAGCATTATTTGGATTTCAAGACATGCTTCTAACAATCATAGATATGGACTATAACATTGTCTTATTCAGAACATCGAATTGCTGTAGGCTTGTTAAAATTTGTGGCTTATTTAAATTACTATAGTATACACCAGCTTCTTACATGGTCTGAACAACACCAATATTAATGTAAACAGATCCTGAAGGCCAGCAGTGTGATCTCCTCTGTGTGCAAACTAGAGATATGGTTTTGGCCAAATGTGTGTTCAAAGTCTGACTTTTAGCCCTAAACAAGATCTTCTGTGGGTCTGCACCATTGGTTTGCCTTTTCACAGACATCCCAACTTTTAAAACTTATTTTCAGTGGTCAACATTTTTGTGTGATGCTTCTCTTCTGAGATATATGTTGTGCTGGGCTCAGCCTCATTCTGCCACGACTGTTTCCATCACCACAAGTACTTGATCTGTTTCACGTTTTATGGGATCAATAAATCTCATCCCTAAAGAGTCCAGCAGCCCTTTGATTCCTGACCTGACATTTGCTAATGCTATTCCTGATGACCTGCCAGTACAGATCTTCAGAACTGCAGTCTGTGTTTGACAACACTCATAATATGAATCAATATTTAGCATTCAGTAAGTGAGCTGGGGAGTCACTTTATTGCTGCAAAAGGCTACATTGCCCCTGGGCAGCTGTCAGAAATGGGTAGTTATTAATAGCCCTGTCTTTTTGCTTAGCATAGTCAGTAGGGGTCAGCCATGAAATGATTTAATCAGTTTATGATATCTGTGACAAAGAGCTCTTAAAATGTAATCCTAAAATTTAAGGAGATGTGTCCCTGGGCTGTTGTAATGTTTTAATCATTTAATTTGCTTTGAAGTTGGTACAGTACACTTGAAGGCTGACCAAGTAAAAGATCCATGTTTAAAGTCCTTTTTACTCTTTGTCTTAGTCTCTGTATGTCTGAGTGTAGGGGGTTTATGGGAGGTGAGTGTGGAGATAGTAAAGAAAAAGGTAGCATTCCAGAATTTCAGTTAAGAAATTAAGACTTAAGACTAAGAACCCTTCCACTTGACCATTGGTGACTAGATTGCTAAGAGAACATTGTGTGGGGGATGAGACATTTCCACATTTGAAAGGGAGGAGGCACTGTCCCAGACCTTCTCTTCTAATCCTTTAGAAACATTTAAAATACGGAGGTGGCAAATCCATCTTTGGGCAGCTTAGTTTTCTGTGACTGCTTAATCAGAAGTGTTCACCACTGGTCTTGCTGAACCTGACAGCATTTCAATGCTTGTATTGTCATGTTGGTAGGTGATCTGGTCTGGATCACACTCACGCTTGAGTGTGTGAAGTACAAACAAGCTTGTTTCAATGTGAAATATCTCTTTTCTCATTCACTTCCACTGGTAGAAAATGTCATTGTGTTTAGCTCTGAGTTTCCCTATGTCCATCTTGCAATACTCTGAGGTATTTCATAGCATAAGAGCTTGCACTGCCATCCTGTTCTTTTCTCAAGACTACTTCTCTAGGATGTTTTTCAGTGCTTTAAGCAACCAAAATGTTCTTTTCTGTTCTACAGTAGTTATTTCTTCATATGTGAGGCTGAGGCTTTGACTTCCAGAATGGTTGTGTGAAGTTTATTTGTAATGTATCTCCAAGATGTTGGTAATTTGAGATGAAGAAGGCTGGCTTATGAGCAGCTTTCTCCTGGGATATGTTAAAACACATTTATGGGCTTCATTCCCATATATTCAAATAGATTTTGTGCATTTCCCTTGTAGAGAGTATCTGCTCCTCTAGGGTACAATAGTGTCTTTGCATGGTATGGTTCCAAATGTTACATTAGCTATTGCATGCAAATTTTCTAGTAGCAGTAATAATCATCAGGAACAGGGTACTGATGGAGGGACAGGAGGTTGCAATTTGAGTGAAAAACAAGTTTCAGAATCAATGCACTGCAGAAAAATTTGAGTGTTGACTAATTCAACCATCTGACCAAGACATCTTATGATGGGTAAAAGCTTTTTCAGACAATTCCAGTTAACTCGCTAGTCACTGTGGCATTGATCACAACAAAGAATATTTTTTTAATGTCTGTCAGTGTGAAGTTGCTTCTGTTAGTATCACAGAGTCAACAGCAGCAATTTATTCTTTATTTTCTCTAGATGAGTAATAGACTCTGCCTGTTACCTTTTCAAGAACTAATCACTGGAAACAGCCTCTCTAAGATGAAAATGCTGCATTTACCAGAGCATTCTTTACAGAACACGATAAATTTACTGAATGTTATTTACACAATAATTCTCTTGCCAGTTAGTATTACATGTCACACTCGTGTTTTGTCTTCTGGAGAGGCAAATGCTGTAGTTGCTGCACAGAGATAACTCTCCTATACTAAAACTGGAGCAGCTCAGACTTTTAATTCTGGAGTTATTTCTCTGAACCCTTAAGAAACAGGAAAGCTAAAGGCTGCCTCCTTTTACCAGGGGCTGAGACATTCCCTATTCAGACAACATTGTTAATTTCATAATTCTTATTTACTGGTTTCACAGGAGTAAAAACTATGTCAATATTTATATAGAAATCTTACTTTCTCTTTTGTAAGTTAGAGACAGACTCCAACCGATGTTCAGAAGCTGCAAAAATAGAAACTACATTTTAGTGTCATGCTTTGGTAAAATACTAACCACTTTAACAATTCATGAAGTCTCTAGGAGTCTCAACTGCAGGTAGCTTTATGATGCTGTGGATCAAGAGGACTTATGCATGCCAAATATTTGTAAATACAAATTCTTGATTGAGATGAGAGTTTGTGTTACTTTCAGAATTTTAAGATGTTTGCATTTTCTGTTCTGGGTAAAATGTTTGATTTTGGAGCATGCAAACTATTATCTCTTAAATTTTGATGTATTATGCCATGGCTTTTTTCTCAGTGTTTTACTCTTTTACCCATTCAGTTTTTGAGTTATTTTGCTTATAGATGGGTTAAGAAGATGTAATTAAGAAGTGCACTTTTGCATGTGCTGTTTTATGCATTCAGTGTCCATTTAATTGTGTTTTTTATTTTCCTGCTGGTCATGCCAAGTACTGTAATTTAGTACTAATTCTATCTCACATGAAACATTTTTAGAACTGTATTAATGTGTTATTATGTGGAGCATGTAATTTCTTTTTTAGTATGTCTTAATTTTTGTCATTAAAGTTTCTTGTAGGAGTTCAACAGTGCATAAACTTGGACTAGGGTCTTGCTTATCTCCAGGACAGTTCTAGTAGTGACAAAGTGATCAAGCATCTCTAGCAATTTAAATTATTTGGTTCATGTGCTGCATCTGGATGGATGAAATATTCTTCACAGGTATGTTCTTGTGTCTTTGCTAGCACAGTGGCATGTATCAGGTGTGCATGTGCTTGCAAGAAGAGGCAGAAATCTTGCACTAAATTGCCTAGAAATCAAAACTAAAGATTATTTCCTGTTCCCAGTAAGAATTCCTGTTAATACAACCCAACTTACTTTTTTTTTTTTTTTTTTTTTCCTTTTTGGCCCATGAGAAAACTCTGCATAGTACTCTCTCTAAAGAATTCCTGAACATTATGAATAGTCCCTGTGGCGAGTCAGTCAAGTGAAGATGTAAATTTTAACTGAATTAGTTACACTGTACTAAATTCCATTGTCCGTCCTATTCAGAAATAGACTAGTTGTAGTTTGTAAGCTAAAGTCATTCAGCTTCTTAGGAGGAGTGTCCACAGAGGGGCTTTCATGTGTGGTCAGTAATGTGCCTTAATTTAACACCTTCAGTTAGGTTGAATGAAGTTCTTATGTAGACATGCCCTTATCTAGATTCTCTTTGGGGAAGGGGGGGTGGGGGAAGCAGCTATATTAATCTCATCACTCATTTGGTGGCAAAATCCACACATTCATTAATCTTTTGAAGTTTGCTTATTATCTTTACAATAACAGGCTTTAACTTACTGTATCATACCAAAGATACTTGTAGTGATAAAATCTGCTATCAAAGATAAATATAAATGGCCATCAGTGCATGACTTCATGTGATATTTTAAGTTTAACATCACACAGCCATAGAAATCTTTTTGCCCAGCAAACACTAGAAGTGTTTCATGGTAAAATAATTAGACATAAATGTTATGCTCTGAATTCAAACCTTCAATAACTGAATAGAACATTGCTTTGTTTTGCAAGCATAATATTCTTTAATACTCTTCTTTATGACAAGATAGTTACATTTTTCTAATAGTACATGTTCTGTAGTAAGATTTTACTTGTTAACAGAGAAAACAAGAAGCTTTTCCCTCTAGACTGTGAGTGTCCTTAGTTATCATCACAACATTGCTGAAGGTATTTTTTGGTTCCAAGTTTATTTTGAGCAAATGGGAGGAAGATATCCTTTCACCCCCCCAGAATATTTATGCATTTTTTGAAAACTAGTTATGTTTGAGATATAATAGAATGAGAATCAATGGTTCCAAATTACTGAGTGTGTATCATTCATCTGGTATTTATGATAATATTTTCCCATTGATTTTAGAGGGATTCTATCTAAAGGAGAGCCAAGGGGGGGAAAAAAAGTAGGAAATTCTAAAGCTGCAGGATAGTGTCCAGTTCATAGCCATTTTAGGCTTTTCATTTTTCATGTTTTTTCCTCTCATTGTTTTTCTCAAGTGATACCTACCTGTACTCAGACTTTACTTGGGCCTGCTGATGGTTCTTCCATCACATCATAATCCATTTTATAGCTTCCCTTAAAGCTCCTATAGTTTCAAGAGCTTCTTTTTAAAAATTTGCCTTGCTTTCATATGTTTACACAATTTCTGTTAAAATGGAAGTTTGTTAAATATAAGTAAATGAGTCACATGAAATTCACACAGTGTAGATACAGAAACTGCCAGTAAATTGTAAACATTGAAGAGAATCTTTGTGAACCCTTCCTACTTCTGTGAATGTAATACTAGAGGAACGATGTGCAGTGTGAGATTCTTGTGTTTTGGCCTAATTACTCATCTGAACTCTTTCACTTAAAATATAATGGAAGTATGCTATGCCTCCAGGTTAATTTAGGATAATGTGGCATTTGCTGCTTGTGCAGCTAAACATAAAGCTAACTTCATCCAAAATGTTGGCAGGAACTGTTGCCTTCTCTTTTTTTTTTTTTTTGTTTGTTTGTTTGTTTGTTTGTTTGTTTGTTTGTTTGTTTGTTTTTTGTTTTTTGTTTTTTGTTGTGTGGCAGTTTTCATGGTAGGAAAATATTGCAAAACCTTACACTATATGAAAGGAATATAGAATGTAATAGAGAGGTGGGAAAAGTTCACCTGAAAGAGAAGTTATAAAGACTTCATCTGGGCGTTCAGCGGCCCTTGATTCTGAGAGTCCTGAGATGTTAAATCAGAGGTGATACCCCATTACTAACAGCAAGAGACCAGAATGCTGTCCATCATTGTTGAGCAAGTGAAGTTGAATGGACTTGGAAATGAAGATCCAGGTCTTTATCTGGATCGTATGGGATTGCTGCCATAGCAAGATACTAGAATGGTCAGCCAAAAATAGATTTGTAACAGCTGTGACAGGATGTTATTACAGCTGACTGCCCAAGAAAAGACAAATCCAGAAATCTACTTAGAAAAAATGGGAGGCAGGTAGACAAATAGCTTCATAAGGATGATAATTAAGTTCATGTTAGTGAGGCTTGTTGTCCAGAATCTAATAATGTAGGAGTAAAATGTGAGGCTGATGTGGACCATTGTTAAATTCCTCCAGAAGCAAGGAGGACACTAAGGACCATACTTAACAAAATAGAAGTGTGGTAAGTAAAAGGTAACAAAAGGAGGGGTAAAGACCTAATTTGCAAAAGCTGGCAAGGAAAAAGATTTCTAAGGGATTGTAGAGTTTGGTGTTGAATGTGGCTGGTAAGTTAAAAAGGTTGAGAAAAGGATGTCAGGTGTAAGCTTTGGCAGGACAGGTGCTGGAAACTAGTCCAAATCACTTCACTCCGGTCAAGGTAGAAGACTGATTTGAAATGTGCCAGAGAAAGGAAATCCTGGGGAACGCTTTAGCGTAATGTGTTCACTGATCTTAGATGTCAAATAGATAAAATCGAGCAGTCATGGCAAAGGCAAGTGGGATCAAGTGTTAAAATCCTGTAGTACAAACAAGGTGGTGAAAATTATAAAAATGAATGTACAGTTTCAACAACCACTGCTTCTCCTTCATTCTTACTTCAGCTGTACCGGCTTTAAAATTTCATCTCATTGTTTGGAGCACCTTTCAAACAAAACAAACAAAAAGACCAAAATACGCTCTTTGTTAATTTTGTTAATTTCCCATAGCAGCTGAAACCAATGTGTCATTTGAGAAAGAGGAAATTTAGAGTGTGATCATTTTCATGGAAAGAAAATGTTAGTTATATGCTGAAATAGTGAACTTTGTGACATTCTGAAGTCCCTGAGAATTTTTGACATCTTCAGCAAGTGGCAGATGCGATATTCAAGTGCCTGTAATTGACCAATGCAGCAGTTGACATCTGACACAGAGTTGGCTGAATGACCTGGAAGGTTACGTGGTTAGGTAGTACATTAAATCCTTATTTAAAGCTTTCTCTAGTAACTGGAATAGCTGTGACATGAGGCTAAACTACAGATAACTGACTTCTTAAAAAATACATCCAGGAATCTAACCTTCTAGAAAGGTCTGTATTGTATACAGTATTACCCATTAACTTCAAGATATGTATTGCTTTTGTTCAGAGTACTGCATGATTAGATTCTTTTCTTAAGTTACAAATACATGATTGGAATTGTATTTCACAGCTCTGTCTTGCTACATGGATGAATGACAAGATGGGTTGAACCTTTGTCTTTGTCTTTTCTCTTTTTTTCCTTTCATTTTTCCTTCTGGATTGAGATGATGCATTGCTATACAGAATGCCTCCCTGAATGCCACCCTGCAGTTATAACATGAAATAGAACTGCTAATAGAAGTAGGAGAAATTAGAGGTAGAAAAAACATATTACTTTGTCACCTCCCTGCACCTGACAGTACATCAGGGTTGTGAATTGTTCAGGAGGAAAGTTATTCTGAAAGGATTAGATATGATGTAATAAATTATATTAAAATGAGTGAACAAGGCTTTTGTAGCTTAAAATGACATAAAGCCTTTATCTAACTTTAATACTGATGCAGGAAAAGATACCTTGTATCAGCTTCATGAATAAGCGTAGTATTTCATTAGCAGTTTCACCCATATTTCTTACATAAATTGTATTGGCAATATTTCAGTGAATTCAGGAACTCTAACACTGCTAAATGTTATTAATTTCTTGCCTTTTTACTAAGGCGATATTCAGGCCACACTGACTTTGTAAACTTCTAGAATTGTGCCATGTATATAACGGAACCTTAAATAATCTCAAATATTTTAATCGCTTCGAAGTTTGCAGTTCCAAGCAGTGCAGTTTTGCTTAAGACTTACCCTGTTGAAACTGTGTCTTCTTACATGCAAAAATTAACAGATGCTAAAGAATTAATGTAGTGAAGAGTACTTTTAAATTAATCTTCTCCCCAGGCTTGTGAATTCACCATGTTAGAATTAGTAACTGCATAGGCTGCAACTGTTCCTTAGTATGTTGTGCTTCAGATTTTATTCTAGTTTATACAGGCCAGCAACATCTGTATAGGGATCTGTTCCAAGGGATGAGCCATCTTTGTGAAGACCTCAAGTTGGTTCATTTCAGTTGATTTTCTTACATTGATGAAACTTAATTATAATTTTGAGAGTGAGTACCTTTCTTTTGATTGTGCTTTTAATTTACAGTAGACCTGAAATCAGAATAGAACTAATTTTAATACTTTTTAAGAGACAGCAAAAAGACTTGTACAGCTCTAGCAACTTTTCATCTTTTTGTGCGATTCTTTTTTCCCCTGGTTAGTCAAGCTCATGCTTCATTTTAATGCAAATCCAAGCCTTCAAATTTCATTATTATTAAAAGCTGTTTATTCAGTTTCTGAAGAAAAAAAAATGTCTCATTGCTGTCACCATAATATGAATGATCAAAGAGTAATTGTAACATTTCTTTTTAGGAATCCTGCCCTCAGTAAGCCCATAGGATTTGTTTACTCTCTCTTACCAACCAACATTTGTACCCATATGTTGAGATGGCAGCATGCCTCCCTCACTAGGTACTATGCCAGTTTCAATAGGATATAGATGCCAAACAATATTTAAATAAGGAACAAGCATAATGCTGAAAATACCATCTGTTCTGTAAAATTTCCCTTATTCTGTGACAGGATTGCCACACTGAACTTCCATGTGTTAATCACATTTTTGATACACCACAATAAATACCTGAATAGCTGAAAAGTTTTATCAAGAAGCATGGAAGCTTTACCTTGTATATTTGGAAGCTTTTTGAAAGCACAGGACATTAAAATACATCACTGCATAGAGAATTACAAAGCAACTCATCAATGATAGTGGCTGTGAAATAAATTCATCAGCCTTCAAAGACAAGAATTTATTATTGTCATGCACCTTCTCATGGCCAGATCTAGACACTATTATGTTGAAAACCTCTATAATGATTCCTTTAGTTGATTAGATGGTGTTGGATGATGGGTTGGATGTGATAATCTCCAAGGTCTGTTCCAACCTGGTCTGGTCTATTCTATTCTATTCTACTCTATTCTATTCTATGAGCTTCATCCACGTCAGCTCTGCAAGCAAGGTCTGTTCCCTCTGGATTCCTTACTTACGGATTACATTAATCTTAAATTTGTCAGACAGCTGAGGTTCAATTCCAGATCAAGCTACTGAGTGGGATTCTTCCTAATCAATCAACCAACCATTGATTTGAAATCTCCATTTCTCACTCCTCTGTTAAGGTCTCTGTGTACTAACTCCCCAACCACTTCTGTTTATTTGACTGTATTCATGAATACTTTTCTTTTTTCCTCCCCCCCTATGATTCCATTTGGTGCTATCTGAAAATCTGCACATTTCCCATCAAGTGTCTGTGTGTATGTATGTACCAAGGCATACATGAATACAGCAATATGTCACTTTTAAGAAAATACTGACTTTTGTGAATGGTGGCAGCTGTCTGTATTAAAACACATTGAATGTGATTGACCCCAAACTGAAAATAGTTCCTCCTGCAAATGCATATTTCATCTGAAGAGCATTTTGTCAAAGAACAATTCTTGTAACTTTCTTGGGTGTGAGAGACTTTGATCATCTTCATTGCAGAAAGGGCAGAAAGATACTTGATAAAGCGTAATTTTGTATCAAGTTCAATGGTCTTTTTTTTCCTGATAAATAGGTCTTCAGACCTATAGATTTCATTAAAAATATATTTGTCTTCCACTCGAATTTCTGCCATATAGAATTCCTTGGCTTCTTCATTCTGTCATCATAGGCAACCTTAATTTTTATTTTTCTTTATTCTACACCTAGAGCTGAGCCTTTCCCAAAGAACAGCACCGATAAAATAAACTGTTTTCTGCTGAGCTTGATAGAGGAGTTGGGACCTTTACACTGTCTCATCCCTGGAGGTGTTCAAGAGGGGATTGGACATGGCACTTGGTGCTATGGTCTAGTCATGAGGTCTGTGGTGACAGGTTGGACTCCATGATCTTTGAGGTCTCTTCCAACCTTGCCGATACTGTGATACTGTGATCTCTGTTTTCAAATATCATGTGGTGGTTTTATTAGCTGTACATATCTGGTGTATGGAGGCAGTAATGTTAAGCTTTATTCAACAAGGCAGCTCTGGAACATGTCCAGAGAAGGGCAACAAAGCTGGGGAGGGGTTTGGAGCACAAGCCCTATGAGGAGAGGCTGAGGGAGCTGGGGTTGCTTAGCCTGGAGAAGGGGAGGCTCAGGGGAGACCTTATTGCCATCTACAACTACATGAAGGGAGGTTGTAGCTAGGTGGGAGATGGTCTCTTCTCCCAGGCAACCAGCACCAGAACAAGAGGACACAGTCTCAAGCTGCACCAGAGGAGGTTTAGGCTGAATGTTAGGAAGCAGTTCTTCATAGAAAGAGTGATTGGCCATTGGAATGTGCTGCCCAGGGAGGTGGTGGAGTCACCATCACTGGAGGTGTTTAAGAAGAGACTGAATGGGGTGCTTGGTGCCATGGTTTAGTTGATTCAATAGTGTTGGGTGATAGGTTGGACTCTGTCATCTCAAAGGTCTCCTCCAACCTGGTCTGGTCTATTCTATTCTATTCTATTCTATTCTATTCTATTCTATTCTATTCTGTCTCACTTTATCCTACTTCTCTGTATGTCTGAAATCCACACATTTACTTCTCTTCAAGAAGGATCAAATCTTCTCCAACACGAAACAATTGTGTCACACATATATCTTGCTTTGTAGGTAAGAGTAATTTTTCCTTTAATTTTTAAATGTTTTTAATACACCTATGTATGTAATTTAATATTAAAAACATATATAGTTTTCAATGTATAAAAAGGCATGGTTTCTTGAAGGGAAGTAAATGTGTGGATTAGGTTAAAATATTTCCCTTGGATGTTTAAGTAGTATGGATGAGATTAATTGGATGTTGGAGTAGAATGGTTGAGGTTGCAAGGAATCTCTGGAGGCCCTCTGCGCCAGCTTCTGTGCACATCATAGAATGTAAGGGACACAGAAGGACCATTGACATGATAACCCAAAACTAAACCATATGACTAAAAGCATCTTCCAGACACTCCTTGAACTCTGACAGGCTTGATGTTGTGACCACTTCCCTGAGAAACCTGTTCCAGTGACTGACTATCCTCTCAGTGAAAAATCTTTCCCTGTTGTCCAATCTGAACCTTGTGTAATGCAGCTTCATTCTATTTCCTTGTATCCTATTGCAGGTCACCAGAGAGCAGATAAGGACCTCCCCCTCCGCTGCCTCTCTTTGAGAAAGTTGTAGACTGCACTGAGGTCACAGCCTTCTCTTCTCTCAGCTGAACAAGGCAAGTGACCTCAGCCAGTCTATATAAGACCTTTCACCATCTTGATTGCCCTCTTCTGAACATCTCATATGATATCTTTCTTATGCTGAGGCACCCAAAACTTCACAAAGAACTCAAAGCAGAGCTGCATCAGTGCAGACACAGTCACCTTCCTTGACCAGCTAGTTATGTTGCATGTGTCCAGGTCATTTATAAAAACACTGAGGAACACTGCTCCTAAAATTTGGCACTGTAAAATAAGATGCTCTCTCCTGTTGGTAGGACTGCTTCTTCTCAAAGCTGTAAAATATCCTGAGTACCTTCCTAGCTGGTTTGACTGTCAAGAATAAAGCTAAAATTTAGAATTACCATAATTCTGTAATTTGTGTTAGAAATTTGGCTCCTCTAATTTTCACTTATCACTGTAAAGATAATGGTGACTGTTACAGTTTCAGGTATTGTCTACAGGATTTGCAAATACTGGTCTACTTTCATCCAGCAAACTCAAATACATTGCTATTGAAGAACTACTCTTGAATGAAAGGAAACAAAAAAGTGTGTTTGTTTTTTAATTTTAAAGACAAGGTAAATTAACAAAATATTCATAGCTATACCAGCCTATCAAATAATTGATGATTTTTTGGTTTGCTCACTGAATTTCTCTGTGTAGAGAAGTTTTTCATTATATCTGGGGATTTTTTGATTTGTCAGGATTATTCCTTAAAAAAGGAATAATTCCTTTATGAAGGAATGAATGATGGGTTTATGAATGATGGGTTGTGCTGTAGAATCAAGATCACAGGAATGTTTCACAGTTAAGGGTTTGGTTTTGTTTTTTTAAACTGGATCACTCCTATATCAGGAGTCTGCTAGAAGTCAGCCTTACAATTAATGTTTGTTTTCCAGTATAATGAAGCCCAGTTAAATAAATACCTGATATAAAAATAATCCTGTTAAAACTGAACAAATGAACTCTAGACCAGTCTCTGAGTTCTGTAAGACCCTTACTGATAAGTACTTGATTAATGAATAATCCTGTTAAATGAATAAAATTTGTGTTCCAAATAGAGAAACAAATTACAAACATGGTCAGGCTTGTTACAGGAAAGCTACAGATGAATAAATCTTCTAGACTGATAATTTATGACAAAGCATGATGACATTCTTTTTTTCTCTGATAACAATAAGCCTTTTATAGGAATAGTTTCAATGGATCTTTTTTCAAAACTCACAGTATCACAGTATCACTGAGGTTGGAAGAGACCTCAAAGATCATGGAGTCCAACCTGTCACCGCAGACCTCATGACTAGACCATGGCACCAAGTGCCACGTCCAATCCCCTCTTGAACACCTCCAGGGACAGTGACTCCACCACCTCCCTGGGCAGCACATTCCAATGGCTAACAACTCTGTCTGTGAACAACTTTCTCCTCACATCCAGCCTAAACTTCCCCTGGTGCAGCTTGAGACTATGTCCTCTTGTTCTGGTGCTGGTTGGTAGAGAGGAGAGACCAACCCTTTCCTGTCTACAACCACCTTTCAGGTAGTTGTAGAGAGCAATGAGGTCTCCCCTGAGCCTCCTCTTTTCCAGGCTAAACAATCCCAGCTCCCTCAGCCTCTCCTCATAGGGCTTGTGCTCAAGGCCTCTCACCAGCCTTGCTGCCCTTCTGTGGACACGTCCAAGTGTCTTGATGTCCTTCTTAAATTGAGGGGCCCAGAACTGGACACAGTACTCAAGGTGTGGCCTAACCAATGCAGAGTCCAGGGGCACAATGACTTCTCTGCTCCTGCTGGCCACACTATTCTTGATGTAGGCCAGGATGTCATTGGCCTTCTTGGCCACCTGGGCACACTGCTGGCTCATGTTTAGGCAGCTGTCTGTCAGCACCCTCAGGTCCCTCTCTGTTTGGCAGCTCTCCAGCCACTGTGAAAATACACGAAAAGGATTTCTGTCCATGTCATCTAATAATGGAAATGTAAATAAGAAATAAGTGGACGTACTTGTATGATAGTAAAGTACTAATTTTTTAAAACGGAATGTTTCCTCATTTCCATTTCATTACATCTGACTTCAAAATTTTTTAACATCCTTATTGATGACATATGCTATCATAAAAATGTTTTTCTGAAAAAAATTATCCTAGCAAAAAACTATCCTAACCTTTTACCCACTATAGGGCACATGAAGTTGGGTCATTTAAACTGAAATTCTTTAAACAAACATAGGTATTTTAATGCATGTTACAATTCTTGTTCATTCATTAAAGAATATTAATTATAATGTCTTTTATCATTCCTGAATTTAATTTGAGAGTTTTTCATATCAAAAGCAAAGTATTCATTTTTTAAAAATCTTTTTCATGTATATGAAAGAGTCCATGAAAATGCTAACGAATCACTAATTGTGAAAGATCATTTAAATATCTCCAAAACCCCCCAACTAATAAAACAAGAGCCTGTGCCAGTAAGAACACATGACTGTAAATAGCATTTTGTTGCAATACTCTTACTGGATTGAGCCAATTGCCTTACTGATATAATGTTCCTCATGTGGCAGCTGTTCACAAAAAGGCACCAAATGGGCACACACAAAATTAATACGACATAATGCAGTGGTCAGATTGTGTTTGGTACTGTGAGGTTAGAAGGGGTGAGAAGGTTTTGAATGCCTTCAGACTATATCTGAACTTCTTTACTGGGGAAGCAATTAGACTATCAGCCTCTAGAAATCTAGAGCTAGCAAGGACCCAAGTGACTCCAGACTTCAGAACAAAAGGAAAAGGTTAAATCTTTAGCTGCATTTGCCTTTTGTTAATTGACCACGCTGGAATGACCATATTGTCCTTTCCTGAAGACCGGTTTTAAGATTTAAAATCGCTAGTCTCTTTTACATATGTAAAGATACTTAAGAGATAAAATCTGAATGAGTAGAAAGGTGGATTTGCATAATGATGTAAAACTGGCACTCGATTTACTTTTAAAGGTGTCTTCATTAGCAAGACTCTTTAAAGTAGAAGAAGATGCAAAGAAATGTGGCTTTACCTGCAAAGAAATGATCAAAATATGCCTTGTGTTCAGACAGAAATGCATTAGTTAGGCTTATTAAACTCATTGTTTTAACCTGTAATTTGTTTTTTCCCCATAAAGGTGGTGTGGGTTTTTTTTTTCATTTTTCAAAAATGTTTCGGCTTCCTTTTTTATTTATTTGTAATTTAAGAAAGCAAGCAACAAATGTCGTGCTGAAATAAATCATTGCAGCCCTTTCTCCATCAATGCACTAATACACAAAAACTAAGCATAAACTGTGTCTAAGGTAAATCAGTTTTTTAAGGTCAATGGTTTAATTCTTGGGAAAAAAAGTCATACAGTTTTCAAGTCAGAAGCTCATCAAAACTAAATGGAAGTTAAGCAAAAGGCAGACTTCCTGATCTCTATGTGAGGCTGGAAAAGGATATTTCTACAGCTCTTGCTAGAAATTACTGTCTCAGTGGCTGGAGGCAAATTTCTTTCTCTGCTGGTTGATTTATGGACTTCAACTTCCCTTGGTTCTTACCATTTTCTTGTCAACTTTTCTTCTCTTTGGACTATTTGATGTCTTCCAATTTGTGCATGATTGCAGTAAAGCAGGATGGCTTGATTTATTTTAAGTCTTGTACAGTTTGTTGTATGAATGGAGAAAATACAAGCAAGAAATTAATTCTGATTGTGCCTACAATTCCATTCTGCAACTCCATTTCCAGAATTATTTGGACTAGATTTGTGTTTATCATCAGCTTTCCACCATCCACTTTATGCTTGCTGTTTAAACCAAATAACAGATCAAAATGTTACACTGGGTCTTTGTGGTAAGACCACCTTCCTGTGGTCTTACATCATGCTCTATTTCATTGTAAAAGATAACATTAAAACGTGGGGAACGATGTGATTAGTTAGGGAAATGAATATACTCAAATGAATATAGTAACTACAACTGGAATTTTTAAGAGAGCTTGAAGAAGTACTGGTATTTATCACCTCGGGTTTCTTCTGAAAAACTTGGCACAAGTAATTTAATCTAGTCATCTTCAATAATCTTTTTGGAATTCTCCTTCTGTTCACTATTAACAGTGGAAGAGTTAGAATAAAGGGAGAGTGGCACTATCAAAAGCCTGCCCCATCAGATATAAACTCAGACTGTTACTGTAACTGGGAAGTTCACATGAAAGTGTTTTAATGATCATAGTCATTTAGCAAGAGAACCAGAGGCCATTAATACGTTAACTAGGCCTGCTGAAACTGTTTTCTTTGTATCTGTACATGCACAACTGTTTCTGGCTTTGTCTACTCACTCATTTTATGTACTCAGTCACTGAGACTATTGCCCTTTGGTTTTCTAAGTTTATTCTGCAGGGCCTGTACTGCTTATCTGAGCGACGGAAAAATTCACTGACTTGATTTACATTGTGAGCAATGACCAAAAAATCACAGATCATAGAAAACAGTGCTGCAAGGGATCTGAAGAGATCATGTTAGGATGAACTAAAGGAGCTTTAACTCTGTGTAAAATATTCCTGGCAGGTATTTTCCTTGACTGTTCTTAAAGTACACTCATGGGGATTCTCCAGCTAACATATTCCAGTCCTTCCTTATCTTGATCACTAGAAACGTGTTCCTTATTTCTATCTAACTCTCCCTTGCACTAGTTTAAGATCACTTGGCATCCTGTTCCCAGGATGTGCACAGGTCTGTTGGACTTTGCTATGATTCTTAAAATGTATTTGTATGTCATAAAAAGACATTACCAAATCAGTCAGTCTTTCCTCATAGATCATCCGAAAGCCTCAGCCCTTGCAAATCAAGGACAGGATTTAGGGGGAAGCGTCCATGGCTGAGAATTTACTTCTGCTGTCTTTAACTGTCTTAAAAGAATTCTCTTTTCACAGAACAGAATCATAGAATAGTCCAGGCCAGAAGGGACCTCCAAAGGTCATCTAAACTGACCTCCCCACAGTCAACAGGGACATCCCCTGTCCGACCAGGCTGCCCAGGGCCCCACTGAGTCTTACCTTGACTATCTCCAGGGAAGGAGCCTCAATCACCTCCTTGGGCAACCTGTGCCAATGTTCCACCACCCTCATAGTGAAGAACTTCTTCCTGATATCCAAACTAAATCTGCCCTTCTCTCATTTGAAGCCATTGCCCTTCATCCTGTCACTGCAGGCCCTTGTAAACAGTCTCTCCTCATCCTTCCTGTAGGCCCCCTTCAGGCACTGGAAGGCTGCAATTAGGTCTCCCCAGAGCCTCCTCTTCTTCAGGCTGGACACCCCCAGCCCTCTCAGCCTGGCCTCATAGCTGAGGGGCTCCAACCCCCTGATGATTTGCATAGCTTGTCCAGGTCTCTCTGGATGACATCCCATCCCTCTTGTGGGTCAACAGCACCACACATCTTGGTGTCATCAGCTTGGTGTCTTTTGTTTGTTCCTGGTGATCTAATCAACAGATTGTTATTTTAACAATTCCTGCAGAATTTAGATGGAGACTTCTGACTGAGAACCATGTGGTTGTGTTCCTAGCATTCGTGTCCTGTAAGCTGCAGTATAACCCCTAAAAACAGATCACATTGCAGACCTAAAATTGCTACCAGATTAGCTATGCATTTCCATTTGCTCCAAGGATTAGGCACTTCATCCTTCTTTACTGCTTCTGATGTTTTCTCTGTCTATATGCTAAGTCACTTCTGAGGAGTTTGACTATATGAATTATATTTTTGTAAGTCAAGTTTTTAAAATTGTTTTTTGAAATACCATGAATTGGGCAATGCGGTGGTGGAGGGGTGGTGGTGGGGGGGGGGTGGTTGCAGTACTTCAGAGCTGCTACCATTTTAAATTTCAGGAAATCCAATAATGACATTTCCACCTAAAAGTTATGGCTTAATCTTAAGCAATTTTAATATGTTGGTAGCTTAAGTTTTGAGTATTTGTGCATATTTGAGTATTTAAGTATTTGAGAATCTGTGATTGTGTCACAAGTAAGCAACAGAACTTCTGGAAAACCATTAGTACTGTAAGGAACGGTATGTTTTTACCTAAGTTGTGAGAGTAATTGTGAAAATACATTGATTTCTAGAGACATTAATACAATTAATTCAGATAATTGACTTCTTAAAGGGAGAAATGCAAAACATCCTTTTTCTGGTCTTATTCCTTCGTTTTCTCAACCCTGAATGGATTCTTATGGTAGTCCATCCAAGTGGTTCTGCTTGGAAAAAAAAAGATACTTGTATTGTTGACAGACATGAAGAATGACATCTCATGATGTCATGTGGTACATCGTCACTTGCAATTTTAAAAGTAACTTCTATTACTGCAGCTGAAGTTGTTTACCTGGAGCCATAAAACATTTTCATTTTTGAAAAGATAGTAATTTAAGTATATATTACATACTTTCATCTGGCTTGTCAGACTAATGAGTTCAGACATAAATTGTATCACAGTTGCTTCAGTTGGAATATGTATCAGCAGATGAGAGTCCCAGCCACTTCTCAGCCTCTCTCTGTCTTGTGTTAGCAGAGAGTTTTGATTGTAATGTATCATACTGTTACATGACATGGGTAGAGAGCAGACCTTGTATCCCAAACTCAAGATGAGGGACTGATGCATACCTCACCAAGAAGCTAAGTTTTCATTTCCAGCATGGTGATGCTGTACAGGCATTGAGCAAAACTTGGTGCTCTTTCAATTGGAAGTAAGGGGCTCTGATGGCAACAGCTACCAAAAAAAGCCTGAAAAATTTATTAAGAAAGTCAGCTAAATATGGTGTTTGGGTATGCTTCTATGACAGAAGATCAAGAGTTAAAGAGGAAAGTCCTTGTCTGTATTTACATAAGTGGTAGGCAAAACAAACTTCCTATTTCATTCTGCAAATGGAATTGAGAAAGTGATGGATTAAAGCAGATCTGAGGCTGGGTAGGACAGAAGGAATAACATTATTTATTAACTAATGAAAAGGATCAAGTATGTGGACTATTAATGCTTCTGTGCCAGAATTTACCAGCGCTTGTTTGTCAGTAGTTGTGTTTTAGCAGGCAATGTGGAAGGCTTATGATAATTTTGATAATATTTTTTTAACCCAAATCAATTTGGTATCGTATCTGAAGATACTCAGAAACTGAAATGACACCAAAGGCTGTGGTGTTAAAACTACATCTAATTCCAGTATGATATTTCTCTGCTGTGACTGCTGCCTTTTGTGTGTGTGTGTGTGTGTGTGCGCATCCATGTCCTAACAATATCAGCTACTATTTATACACTTAGAATTTCTGTCCAGATTACTGTTGAAGGTTGTGGTACTGAGATGTAAAAAATAGTATAATAATGTTCTATTCTTTTTTGAACAAATTTGTTACACTGAATGTCAGATGAGTCATTTTGTTCATGTCACATATCTGAAAATAATGGAAAGATGCCAAAGTAAAAGCCCAGTAATTCATGCACTGGTGTAATGGAGCAAATGAAATGCAAAGCTCTTGTACAGGTCAAATTTCAATACCAAATGCTTACCTGTCAGTCAGCAAAATTGTCCCTGAATAAAAATGTGCCCTCTGAGAGGGAAAGGATTTTAATATACATAACATTCTTTTAATCTCTTGTGAGGTAGAAGATGTTCTGAGGAGGAAACTCTGAAAGGGAAATCTTAATTCAAGCTAGTTCAAATCATAGAAGTATTACTGATGGAGAGTTTATCCTTGTTGTTTGGCATCTCTAGCTCATTGGATTCCCCTTAGGTTATGTAAAATCTGGCCAATCACTGATTTAAAAGTTTTGGACAGGTAACTTGCAGAGTTTTGGAGGCATCTCTCTTTTATCTGTGACATACCTGATTAAAACTTCAATTAATGAAATGCCAACATCAGAGATATCTTCATAGATATCATAGTTACAGTTTACTCAGACTGAAGTGTTTCCAGAGAGCTGTGCAACTGAGTGTGCTTCCACTTTTAAACTGGTCATTGGGAGAGCATGTCTTGCTATTGAGGTATCTTCTTGTAGGCTTAAACATAGACTATTAAACATAGTATTTATCTTACATAGCTTTAGAGTTGAGGTTGCCACAGCTCTACATCCTCTCATCTCATGAAGTCCCAATTTTCTTTACCTTTGATTAGCATATCCCTGTGCCCCAGTAGCATTTCTCTGTGCTGAGGTTGTGACAGGCTAACAGAGTCAGTATAGCCATTTACAGTCAGTCAGGACTAATTCTTTTCCAAGTTACTGTATTGAGAATAAGCCAGGACTCCAGGAGTGGGGGGAAAAAAACAAGTACAAAAAAAAAAAAAGTGAGGTATCGAAAGCAATGACAAATAAATGGAGCAAAGCTGCATATACTTTTGGGTTATGACTAGTTGAAGTGCACATTAAGAGCTCTGAACTGAAGCATGCCAGACAAAGAGCACAATGCTGAATTCATTTTAATCCTCTGGTTTAAGTGGGTGCCCCTTCTACTTCTGGGTCTAGAAATAATCATACTTGTATCAATCTATATTCTATGACTTTTGTAAGTGGTGAAAATAGTATTTTTCACTAAATTGTCACTTATTATTGTTCATTTGTGGCCACTAAGATAGAAAAATGTTGCAACTACAATGTCAGAAGAATAGGGACAATTTGATGTTTTCTTTTGATGCTGTTTGTTGATATCTAGACCACTGCAGCTTGATTGCCTAACATTAAACCTATAATAATAGTGCAATCATAGCAGTATCATCATGAATGTTGTTACAATAGAAACAACATTTACACGGCTTCAGAATGGTAATTATCAAACTTTTTGTCATGAAGCGCTTATTTGCTAGCATTGATCTGCCCTGGTCAGTTGTTAGCACTTCTCATCTGAGGTGTATTGATTGTATAATCAGTAGATAGAGGCTGCGGGCAGATGAAATTCAGTGTTGTTGGGCAAATTATTGTCTGCTTGCCTGTTGACCTGGACCCTGCTGGTTGTACCTTAGACTGTGGTGGGATTATTACTCATTTCAGTGACCCTATTCTGACAGAGAACTCCATATTATTATTAAAGATAAATGGCATCCTTCTTTACTGTGGCTATGGTTGAACGCAGGTGTCAGCGTGTAGTGAAACTGAAAATCAGCAGCAATGTTCCTTGACTTCCTTCAGTTTTATGCTCAAAAATACATGTGAAAATATTGTAGAATGACAACACATTTAATGTCATATAAAACATCCATTTATAGGTGTATGTGATGCATAAGCATGGTGGTTTACATTGGTAATTCAAGAATTCTACAACTTCTGATTATTGCCATCTGACAAGAACTGCTTTTAAACCTCAGGCAGATATCCCACTCTTTTGTTGAGTAATTTTACAAACTCTTCTCTCTTTGTTTTGTTTTCTTTACCTGTAGCATCACTGTGAAGAAACAAAGTAGTAATATGTGTAAAAATGTGTGTGAGAGAGATGAAAGTTATTAGTCAGTAAAACTTCATGAGGTATTAGTTTAGTAAATCTCCTGTGTCATATTCATATTGGGACTTTTTATAACAGTAAAGGTTATTAGCCTACACAGCATTTAAGAAGGAGATTTGCATTGCCATTATTACCAGAGGGAAAGCCCTCCTGATTCAATTGACAGGAGGTAATGTAGAAACCGTGAATACTTTTACATCCCTCAGTAAAGCCAGCTGAGTTTGGCTATTGTACTGTGCTCTGGTGGTGGCTGAACCATTGTATTGTAAAGGTCAGTCATTACCTGTGCATTGTATTTAAACCACCTGCTCTCAGCAAGTAATTGTATTTGGATGACCAGCAGTTTTATAATATCTGCTGGAGGGGTAAGAACACTGAGCACTTACACAACAATTTACAACTTGAAAGCGCTGTAAAAACATTAGCTAATTATTGTTATGCTGGAAAATCTGTAGATGATTCTCTATATAGCTGTGAATATACATTGTGTGACCTTAATTGCCAGAAACAATAGATCAACCCTTAAAAAATGAATGCAAATTACTTGGTGGAAGTGCACAATGATGGTACTACTGTAATCTCTAAAATAATTACCCATGAAATGGAGCCTTTGCAAAGCAGCATTGTATTTAAATTAGATGGAATGTCTTTGAAATGAAAATACAAGAAAAAATAAGATGTCAAACACTTGTGACTTATTTTGTAGCTGTATATCAAGTACAAGTATATCATGGATGGAGAAATTGAATCATATGCCAGGTGAGAAATACAGCAAAATGTAGAAGGAAGAAAAGTGGGCACCTCTGGGGAAGTATGGTTTGTCCAGTTAGGATTTAATCTACTTTAAAACAGTTGCAAAGGACGGTATGGAGTCAAGAAAGTAAATATGGTTGTCATGTGAGATAGGTGATTTAATCTTGCATCCAGCAATGCATGTCATAATAAACATACCTCTTCACAACTCTCAGAGTCGTGGGGTCCTTTCTGCAGGTCAGTTTCCTGTCAGACTTGTTTGGCTGGGTAACAAAGGTTCAACAGGTGTTTCAAACAGGGTAGTGAGCAAATGAATTCATATAATGATACCTTGTAAGTCTTTGTTGTCTAATGGGTATATTAACCAATAGATAATTGATTTGCGCTTTTAGCTGTGTATATCATGCTTGAAGTCTTTTGCAGGCAGTAAAAATTGATGGAGGAAAGTGATCCAGAAAGGGAAATTTCTAGGATATCTATGTGTAAAGGCAGTGGTGGTGCCACTGTGTCCAACAGTGTCCAGTCCTTTCCAAGGACAGGTCTGTCTGCCAAACTTCACCTCTTTTTGCTACCCTGGAAGGCAGGTAACCAAAATCCTGATTTTTGGATCGTTACTCTATTTCATCTTCAAACTGGTATTTGCTTTGCTTGATTGTGTGAAGACTACTTTTGAACATAGCAAAACATTTTAATTTTTTACTCAAATCTTCAGAATCCAAAGTAATATAATTTAGTTGTATTCAGTGCAAAAGCACAACAGGTTTTTGTCTCATTTTTAGCAGGAGGTGGAAATCCTCTGAGAAGATATTTTCCTTTTGTGGAATTACATTGATTGTGATAAATTGCAATCACAGCTGGTTTTAGACTTGACTTAAATCCAAATCATCTTGTGGAAGGAGGGATCTATTTGTGGATTTGGAAGTAAAATGTAGTAAGATTCTGAGTGAGGCTCTTCAGATGTGATAGCACTGGGGAAAAAATAATTAATCTTGACATGGTGATTGTTATTACAGTGCTGGTTTTCAACCCTCTTATTTTTGGTGAAAATAAGGAGTTTGGAAAGGGCAAGTAGGTGTTTCCATTCTGAAAAAAAAAAAAAACACAAACAAAACAAAACCCAAACTAACAAAACAACAACCAGCAAAAGATATAACTAAAATGTGTGCTTGTTGCCGACCATAAAAATGTGAGGAAGCAATTGTTATGACAATGTGACACCAAGCAAGTCAGAGCAATAGCCTCTTTTACTATATTACTTTTAATCTTTGTATGGCAATAAATGTCAATTTTCTTAAGGAAGTGCAGTGAAATAGTATCGCAGATTGGTTGATATACTGAATGATCTAGGAAAATTCCTTACAAAAGAGAATAAAAGCAAAGATGACCATCTCTTCATCGCTAGGAAAGTATTAGAAAACTCAGTATCCTCTTAACATGTATGGTAGAATGAAGACAGTACTAGAGTTCTGGTATCTCAATTTGAATATTGAAAGTTACAACTTCAAATGCACTCTAGTATCCTATTTTTCCCCGATTATATAGTCTAATTTCTATACATAACAAAAAAATTTGATGATGTCATAAAACCCAATCAAGTCCCTTTTAGTTCAGAATTTCATCATCTGGCTTTTTGAAGGTCTACAGATTCTTCCAAGTAACAGTTGCCACTGCAGCCTGTAGTCAAAGAGTGCTGTAACTGCTGAGTGAATCAGTTCATTGCATTTCTTTTCCCTTCACCTTTGAAATGTAAATAATTTTATATTGCATTAATAGGTTTGGTGGTTTTATCCTGTGTTTGCCTGGTTCTTTTACTCCATGCAAGGAGCCAGTGCAGGTAGAGGAGGGCAGAACAGAATATGACTTTCACCATGGCTCAGTTACTCTGAATAAGGTTTAGCATGAAGTTGTGATCTAATAGTTTTTTTAGAATAGAATAAACTAGGTTGGAAGACACCTTCGAGATCATCGTGTCCAACGCATCACCCAACACCATCTAATCAACTAAACCATGGCACCAAGCACCCCATCCAGTCTCCTCCTAAACACCTCCAGTGATGGTGACTCCACCACCTCCCTGGGCAGCACATTCCAATGGGCAATCATTCTCTCTATGAAGAATTTCTTCCTAACCTCCAGCCTAAACCTCCCCTGGTGCAGCTTGAGACTGTGTCCTCTTGTTCTGGTGCTGGTTGCCTGATTGTGTACATCCAGTATATCTGGGATAGCAAATCGTGCCATTGATTATTTCTTTATTATTTCTAAGTTTATATTATTCAAAGCTTTGTTAGCTTTCTTGTACTGTAAATGTTTCATCTATGCGAATTATAATAATAGTAATATTTTTTACTAGCTCTTTTTTTACTAGTTTTCACTAGCAGCTGGGTCATTATGGCAGTTCAGTCTGGCTGCCTCCTGTTGCTGCCACATAAGCTACACCTCCTGTGTCCAGAGGGTCCAACGCAGTAGGTGGACACAGGAAGCTGCATATTTTATACCCATAATATCCTGTGCCCTATAAATCCATCTGCAAAGTCTTTCTCTTCCTCTTTCTTCCCTCTCTGCTCCCATGGGAGATGCTCCCTATCATGTAATGCTGGGGCAGTAATATCTCAAGGTCTCTTAGGCCTGGCCAGGCCTAAGGCCAGGAGAAGAAGGGGGGAGGCAGTCTCAGACCTGGCCAGCCTGGGACTGGCCAAGCAGTGGGGATGGAAGAAAGAGCCCTGGGGGTTTTGGGCGTACCCTCAGGTGGGGAAATAAGAAGGGTTGGGGACCATTGGGTGTGCTGGAAGGGACTCTGTAGGCTTTTGTCACTGTGCTTGTAGCTTCTGTAAAACACTTGCTGCTTTTCCATTTAAACTTTCCATCACTTCTGCAATCCATTTGTGTGATGAGTGTCAGGGGCAAGAGAGGATCTGCCTGGCCTCAAACCAGGACAGCCATTTCATCTGGGAGATCATTCACTGTGACATTAAGATGATGGGTATTGAGAAAATTAACATCACCTTTCCCCCCCCCCTCTAAAAGTAAAATCAAGAAAGTCTTCAGGCTGAGTTTTGCATTTTGTTGGTACTAGAGAGATACATCAATTAAAATATTATGGATGTGAGTTGCTCATACTGGTCTATTAGTCTACATTTTGATGGATGTAAAGCAAGTAGAACAGTCTTTTATATTGTCACATGATGGAGTCTGTTGTCAAATATTTTTATTTTAAAGGTCTGTTTAATGGTCTTAGGTTTGACAAGATGTAAGTCACATAAAAAAACTCTTGATAGTACTAAAATGGAAAAAAAAGCCTTCAAATCCTCTCAGAGTACTTGTGGAATTTTGGTAAGCATTATTTGTATGCCTTTTGACATATTCCCAAGTTCTGCTGTAGTTTTAACTGAGACATACTGTCTTGCAAAGGTATCTTTATTGGCCTTTAAAGACCTTTATTACAAAGGTCTTTATTGCAACTCATTGCAATACTAAAACAAGACTTTTGTAGCCCTATGACATGACAGAAAGTGAAATTGCTCTGGATAGCCAGACAGTCCTAATGGATTGAATTAGACACCAGATATTTGGAGGGGTTTTGTTGTTTGTTTGTTTGTTTGTTCTTCTTTGTTTGTTTGTTGTGTTTTTTTTTCCCCCACTTAGTAATTATTCCACATTTACTGGATTCTGGTCACATTCTCTAAAGACTGATATGGGAAAGAACAAGAAGACACAGGCTCAAGTTGCATCAAGGGAGGTTTAGGCTAGATGTTATGAAGAAGTTCTTCACAGGAAGAGTGATTGGCCATTGGAATGTGCTGCCCAGGAAGGTGGTGGAGTCACCATCACTGGAGGTGTTTAGGAAGAGACTGGATGGGGTGCTTGGTGCCATGGTTTAGTTGGTTAGATGATGTTGGGTGATAGCTTGGACTTGATGATCTCAGAGGTCTTTTCCAACCTGGTTAATCCTGGTTAATCCTACCCTACCCTACCCTACCCTATCTCTCATATATCCATAAAAGGCATCTGATCAGACAGCACAGCTATCTTGGGAGCTTTGCTGAACTGCATTTTGTTGGAGGTTGAGGGTATGTTTTGGGAAATACCTGCCTTTATTTTATGTTCTTATTTTGGGGTTTGTTTCATTTGACAGTATTAGAAACAAGCTGCTGGTCTAGATGGACTTTTAGTTTGACCCTGAGCAGCCACTGGGTCAGAGAGAACCACATGCTGACATGGAAGTCTGCAAAATAATTTATCATTGAGTGTACTATGGTAACTCCTTTGCAGATTTCCCCCCAGTATTTTCTTTCAAATCAATTTCATTTGTCCTGATAAGATGTAAAGGTGAAACGCAAACCATCTGCATCTTCAGAGCTTTGTTCTGTTTCAGTGCTGTAAGAGTTTATCGTGACTTAAAAAAACCTAAGTGTAGTATGTCAGACCACTGCAGTTACAAGAAGATACAAATACTTGTTATATCTGAGACAAAACATGTAAGTGTATTACAATGTTATTTATACACAAGGCCTGGTTCATTAGCATAAGCCTTCAGAGAGATACAGTAAACAAGAGGACAATATGTTCATGCTGGGGCATGAACTATCTACGTAAATATCTGACTAGCAAGTGTCATGGGGGATTTTATTGGTTTGGTTTTTAGTTTGGGTTTGGTTTGGTTTTTGGTTTTGGTTGGTTGTTTTTATTTGGTTTGGTGGTTGGTTGTTTTCACTTTCCCTGGGATGTTTGGATGCTTTTGCTGGAAGGGCCAGTTAGATTCTGGTGTACTTTTTACAGTCCCATATTCATCACTGCATTTACTTCTAGCTTGAGGCAGGTAACATTTTAATCTGATTGCATTAGTACTTGCAAAGATAATTTGCTTTTGTGAGAAAAAAAGCTTCACAGAGCATTCCTAAATTATAACTGAAATGTGAGCTGCAGAGTCTTGAGTATCACCTGCTCTCTTTCATTTTCTTAAATAAGAAGGGTACAATGATTCCTTTGTAACAGAAGAATGTAAGTAGTTTGAGGACTGTTTTCTACTTTTCACAGGGAGACCTGCTTTGCTGCAGTTGCTTATTGGCATGGCAGCAAAAAGATGACAATAACAGTAGTCCATCTGACGGCAAACATAGTGTAACCACTAATACTATTCTAAAGCTTTTTAAATGTAGCTGATGCCTTTCTTTGTATGACACCTTATAAGCAAACTTTTGAGTGTGTCTTGCTAAAAGCCAAAGGATCATTTTATCTTTTCCCCATAACTACTTAATCTTTCCTATGATTCCAGAAAGTGCTACTGTGAAAGCTCTTTATTGTATAAATGAGCTGCACACCAGAAAGTGTCAGGGCCCTAGCAGTACCTGACAGAACCTGGTCAAGACTGTGTTAGGCTAACTGGATAGATTTGTTTCGATCCACAAAGTGTTTCATGTAAGATTTTGATAGGAATGAAGGAGAGTCCTAGACATCACATCTAAGTAGCAACTATTGTATTCTTGATAGAGTAGATAAAAGCTGCTTAAACAAAGCTGGGAAAACAAGGTGCTGGGCTTCTTTGATTTTCAGTAGATTTGTTTCAGTCCACAGGATAGGAGAATGCAGTATGATGAGGTAAGGAAGTGTAGGAAGCGTGAGAATGTTCTGCAAGTGAGTAAAAGGCAGCTTCTGGAAAAACAAGGATTGTTGTGGTGATGTGGGTTTTTTTCAATGGACAGAACCCATTTAATTATCTGGAATAATCTTTTAAAATCGAGGGTACAAATGTGGAAGAGCTTCAGACAGTGAAATGGGAAAAATGACTTGAAGAGGCTTGTATAGTCTCTATGATTTAAGCACTGAAAGAGTACTTAAAAAAATTTGGTTCAGCCAAATACATTTTGGCCAAAAGTTAAAGAAGTTGCACTGTAAAATTACTATGTAATGACTTCCCATATCATTCGTGAGTATAGATATGATTGGAGAGCTTGATGCTGTTGTGACTTTTGCTATTATTGTAGATGTTGCCTTCCCCTGTATCAAAATTCCTTCTCTTGTCCTGTGTCTGAATGTGATAGTTAACTGACTTCACCATGCTGTCCCTGGGTCAGCAAGAGCTGATGGCATTTAAGACTTGTTTACAGTAAGTCTATCATAGAAGAGCTGATTATGGAAAATAATCTCATTCATTCAGTTCAGATTAAATGGGGAGATAAAAATAATTCAGTTCCTAAATCACTGATTTCAAAATGCAAACTTAGGTAAAGAGAGCTATTTAGTAAAGCTATTTAATGTGATGTAGGGGTAGAGAAGTTGTGGATCTTTTATAGATTGAACTTGTAAAACATATTTGGAATTTGCAGTACAGATCAAGATAAAAAGAGGAGAACTTTGATGTGTTTTTCAGTAATACAATGCTACCAATTGGTGAAAAACCCGGTGGAGGTAACTAATATAATGATACATTTCCAGTCCATTATTTTTGCCAAAGGGAAATTCAGAGACCTCTGTGAGCCAAGACCACATGTACTCCATCACAGAACTCTTCAAAGAAGTGGTACATGAAGTTAGAGGCCTGATTGGTATTTTTAACAAATCCACAGAATCAGTAGGTAGTATTGTACGGTTGGAGAGTAGCAAATAAGATATTTATATTTGAGAAGGATTTGAAGAATTACAGGTCCATTAAACAATTTGCCATGACACAAAAAAGAATGTCTTTTTGATTCTTAACTGATAAAGAGATAGGAAGCAAGGGATTGGAATAAGGTGATCTGTTTTCACTGTGAGGTGAAATGCTGTCAGAATCCACCAGAGATCAGTACTAAGAGCTATGCTGTCATGAGTGAGAGCTCATGGTGATGAGTGACTGGTTGATAGAATTATGGATTAACTCCACAAACACAAAGGAACATCCATGGAAAATCAGCCCAGAGTGTGTATGCATATTGATAGGCTCTAAAATAAACCAGAACAGTTAAAACTAACATGAGGAGAAAAACATCAGTAGAGTGCTTGGTGGTTTTAGAATCAGAAAATACTGCTGGGAATGAAATTATTGTGCGTAAGTGTGTCTCTTAAATCCTCCAGAAGTCAGACTCTTTCACCTCAGAAGATGCACAGAAAGGAAAATTCTGGATGACCAGAATAACAGAACAGTTTCTGTTTGGTGTGAGGGTGGTTAAAGATCTCACATTATGGAATGTATGGAAAACAGGGATGCACGCTTGTTTTTCATAAATCACGAACCAGGGAGACTTCCCTAACGAAGCCAGCACACAGCACAGAATACAACTTTGGAATTCCTTCACAGAAGTTATTTATAAATCCTGAAGATGAATAGCAGTTAAAAAATGTGATGGGCAAATCCACAGAAGACAAGTCCATCAGGAGTCCCTGGTTAAAAGCTATGGGCCAGGCTATGCCAGTTTATTGCAATTTTGGTCTGATATGGGAGTGAATATCAGTGTGACCTTGTTCTGGGTTTACGCTGTTCCACTGATAGCGAGTATTGGCTGGTATCACAGACTAGATAGTCGAGATAAGTCTTTAGGCTGACCGAGTCCAGATGTTCTTTTACATAACAGTCATAACTTCCTTCTGCCCTGTAAACCTATACTGGATATTTACATGGTTTGTTTGGCTGTTTTTTTTATTTCTTCCTAGAAATATGTTCCTTTGCTATCAGACTTAAATGTTGTTATCTCTGAATTTCATTGTGCATCGTTTTGTTCTTGTAAGAAAGAAATGATGAATAGAAAGTTATGATAAACATTATCTATGTAATTCATTATGTTGTGCACTTTTATCAAGTTCCCACTTGTTTCTCTCATCTCTCAAATAGGCACTCTCAGTCTTTTTGCTCTCTTTTAAGAGGTTTTTCTTGATTTGATATTTCTTATTTTCACATCCTAACCTTATCTAATTATTTAAAATGTTTACAAATGCAAATGTCATAAAAGGCAACTTTGAAAATATTACTAGGATAGTTAACCTTGATCAAAGACAAAAGAAGCTAGAAGAAAAATTATACAATATTAAAATATGATAAACTGTGGAGGACCTTTGAAATGATACTGCTTTAAGAATACATGGCTCAAAAGAAATTATTTATGATAGCTGAAATCAAAGCAGATGGCAAAACTCTCAGCCAGAGCACTATGGAAATTACTGGAGAATTACAAGAGAAAGAAAACTCAGTTCTACACTTCTGTCTTTTCAATATTAAGGCCTCTGTGGTGTAACAGGGAGCTTGTGCATATAAGAACTCTGACCTGCATGTACCAAACTGAGTATATTGAGGGTATTAATAAATTAGAAGAGTTTTTGTGTGGGGGCATTTTCTTCAAGCAGGATGTGAGGAATCATTTGGCATGTTTTTGGTTTTGTTTGGTTTTGTTGGGGTTCTTTGGTGCTTTGGTTTGGCTTTTGTTGGTGGTAGTTTTGGGGTGTTTGTTTGTTTTTATATCATTAGGACAACAGCCATACTAAGTCATTCAAGTCCTGACTGAACTGCTACCTTCAGCATGTCTATGACTTGACTGCAACCAAACAGAACCCTTTGGAAAATATTATGTTAATTTTTAATAATATTTTTCAGTGAATCAAATGAGGTCAGCTTCTGGTTGCTGCTAAAATGTTTCTGTATAAGGAGTTACCTGCTGTGGAGATACTGCACCTCTGCACTGGCATAACTAATTACATGTGTTGGCCTCATAGATACTACTGTATCTGCAACACACAGCATGTAGTAAACCACAAAATAATTTCTAATATTTGCTCATGGAAGCTACATGGAAGCTTTAAGTGGCTGTAAAGCTGAACATGAGCCTGCAGTGTGCCCAGGCAGCCAAGAGGGCCAATGGCATCCAGGCCTGCATCAGGAACATGTGGCCAGCAGGAGCAGGGAGGTGATTCGCCCCCTGTACACTGCACTGGTAAGGCCACAACTGAGTACTGTGTCCAGTTCTGGGCCCCTCTGTTTAGGAAGGATGTTGATTTGCTGGAATGTGTTCAGAGAAGGGCAACAAAGTTGGTGAGGGGTTTGGAGCACAAGCCCTATGAGGAGAGACTGAGGGAGCTGGGGTTGCTTAGCCTGGAGAAGAGGAGGCTCAGGGGAGACCTTATTGCTCTCTACAACCACCTTAAGGGAGGTTGTAGACAGGTGGAGGTTGGTCTCTTCCCTCAGGCAACCAGCACTAGAACAAGAGGACACAGTCTCAAGCTGTGCCAGGGGAGGTCTAGGCTGGAGGTTAGGAAGAAGTTCTACACAGAGAGAGTGATTGGCCATTGGAATGTGCTGCCCAGGGAGGCGGTGGAGTCAGCATCATTGGAGGTGTTCAGGAGGAGACTTGATAGGGTGCTTGGTGCCATGGTTTAGTTGATTAGGTGAGTTGGATGATAGGTTGGATGCGATGATCTTGAAGGTCTCTTCCAACCTGGTCTGGTCTGGTCTATTCTATTCTATTCTATGCTATGCTATGAAATGTGCTGCTGTACAGAACCATCTTTCCAGTGAGATGCAGGGAGCTCTGGCGTTTGGTCTTTGGATCTGTTTTACAGAGATAGAGTGGGATAGACAATTTTGGACACATCGTGTCACTTCACAGGATCAAGCTGCCACTGATAACAGTTTAGGGCCTTGTTCCTGACTTTTTCTTCCTAATCCCAATGCTTGAGTCACATGTGGCAGGACCAGTTAAGGAATAAGTACAGAACTGCTTGTGTTCTGCAAAGGGAATTTTCCCAGTGCTGAAATTTAGACTTCGAGGAGGCCTTTAAATGTAAAATGCTAAAAAGACTGAAACAGAATGGGGGCTGAATCTCGAAACAGTTTTGACAGGTGTATGTCACTACATAGTGATTGTTTCCTCTACCACTTTCCATAGTTTGCAAATACCAGAGGGTAATGGTTTCTGCAAGTTTTATACTGGCTGAGTTGTTTTGGAAAGACTTTAAAAGGAAGTCTAACAGGGGGTTGAGTTTGTGTGGGTTTTTTTTTGGTTGGCGTTTTTGGTTTTGTTTTTCAGGGGAGTTTGTCCTTTTCCCTCCCCCCCCCATCTTTCCCCTCCCCATTCTGGTAGGTAGTTTTGGATTATTGTTTCACAGTAATTTTATTAAAGAGTTGTAGTGCTTCCATGTTGTGAAGGAAAACTTCTCTAGCTGTTTGTGGCAAGGCCAGTTGCTCAAGGGCTTGGTTTTTAGAAGACTCCCTTGAGGTGTACTAACCAAAATTCAGGGTCAAACCCCTTACTAGAAAAGAGAGGAGAGCTTTGAGCCCCTGGTAGCAAAGCTCAATTAATCGTTTGAGTGAGACATTGGAAGAGATTGTACTAAGCAGCAAAATCTGCCTATTTATATACGAGCTAGTAAAAAGGATCAGAATCTGAGATGGGGACAGGAGCTTTCCCAAGAGGGCAACTGCTGGGCTGCTCTCCTCTCAGAACATCAAGCAGAACTTTGGGTGCATGTCAACATTCCTCTGCTCTCAGCAAATGAAATCCACTCACTAACCCAGAACTTTCTACACATGTGGAATTTCATGTTGCAAAGAGAGCAGATTGCAGAGTAGTCTAGGTTGTGAAACAAACAAAAAAATAATTGTCTTTCAGTGTTTTTATATTTGCTTTTTTAATCTTGCTCTTCTTTTAAGACTTTTAAGTGTTTTAGTGTGTTTAAAAGCTGATAAATGTGGCAGTTCCCTCTGCTTCTTAGGTATATTCTCAGCGTTTCAAGTTTATGTATTAGACTACTATATTAATTTATCTCCACATATATTGTGTTTTTTGCCAGAGGACTCCTCTTTCATTCAGTGTACATACTAAAAGAGATCAGTGAATGAGCAGCTATTCATGTTTTCTGTTATTCTTATTGGACAATATGTGACCCACATGTGGTGTTCACATTCAATCATTACATTGAATTCAAAACTATTAATTTCTCCATAGGCTTTCTTTCCATTGTAGCTATCATTAGCATCTGAATGCCTCACAAACCGTAATTAATTAATTTTCACAAAGCCCCTGTGAGGTGAGATGACATTATTAAAAGAGGAATAAGCCACAGAGAAAAGTGCCAGCCTATATTTTGAATGCCCAAGTTGACATGTGTAAGGTGTGGTTTTTTAAGCTACTTAGCGTTCCACAACACTTCATTTGTTCTTTGTCCAGCTTCCCCTTATTTAGCTCAAGCACCAAGCAACTTTGCAAATAGGCTGCAGATAGATACTTTATGAATAACAGTTATTTGTTGTGCAGTAGAACATGAATATAATTTACCAACAATCCTATCTCGTGCAGGCAGTCATACCATCCGGTGTTCTAAAAGGACATCTGGCTACCTTGTTCCGTTTTTGTACCAGTTCTCCTCATCAATAGCTGCACACCATCTAACTTCTTCAGAAGGGGATCATGTAGATACTAGTTATCCTCTGCATAGAGACTTGATAAGTCCCCAGGGCATAGATAAAATTCCCAGTGTTGTGGGATGTTAGAAGCCTAGCACTATTCTGGCTTTCCAGTGTGTAAGAGAAACGTTGAGTAATTAACAGCACAAGCATGGTACGTGTTATAGCAGAAAATGGCATGTGGTTAGCTGGTAAATATCAACAGTTTCTCAAAGACAGGAACCAAGCTGGCCGCATCTGACTGCTAGAAATAGGTACATGAGATGTAAAACCTCAATGCAACAAGAACAGTGATGCAGATCTTTTGTTTCTTTCCCATACCAGTCCTCTAAGATAATTTCTCAGAGTAAAAGTGACTTTTTTATGCAGACTTCTGGCAATTTTGGGTAGTTGGAGAAGTTGATAAGATACTCTGCTGTTTCCTGCTCAAAGTCCAGCAGAACAAGTCCACTTAACTGTCATGTAAGTAGGAGGAGTTATTGATCTTAACCTTCTGTGCAGTTCTTGTTAGAGTTTAATAAATATATTGGGGGGTGGGGTTGGGCATTCTGTAGACAATGCATATGTTTTATTATGTATAATAAAAGTTCCACTCCACTTCCACCAAGATATTGAACATATTTCTAAACAGTTCTTTTTCTACAAGAGGCTTTGCAACTGAAGTGAAGAGATTGTGTTGGTTGTCACTTGCCTTTATTTATGCCTTTGTTTTGGGTTTTTGGTTTGCTGGTCAAAAAAACTTTAGTCTGTGTAGCTGACATTTTGTTGAGCTGTCATTGAATGGCCATCTTCTACCCACAGCCCAGACACTGTCCTTATTAGAGTGCATTCCGCATTTCTGGACAGGCAAGCCTGACAGCTCAGAGCATGTAGCCTTATTGCAGGAAAAGTGTCCTAACTGACAGTACAGCACCACATGGTGTGACACCTACCTGTTGGGCCCCTTCAGGAGAAGGAAGAAGTGAAACTTTGCAAAACTGCAAAAGCACGTGACTCTTCACAGACAGTCACTACTGCATCTCTCAGGTGTTCTCAGTAGGGGATTTATTTATAGTGACTACTTGGTGTCTGATAGTGTAAGTAAATGCACACGTCTTTTCAGGTACAGAGGTAGCTTTACCTAACATGTAACTCTTGGTTTATATTCATCTAGCTTCAGCATCCATAGATTACTTCTTAAGAAGTAACAACTAGCGACAGTGCAAACCCCATCCAAATCTTTCCCAGAATTGCAGTCTTTGGTTTTGGTTTGTTTGTGTTTTTTTTTAACAATTCAGAGAATTTAGGGATATATAGTCTAGCTGCTTTGAAATGCAATGTCATCCTCTATCAGCTTTATCATAGAATCAATAAGGTTGGAAGAGACCTCAAAGATCATCAAGTCCAACCTGTCACCCAACACCTCATGACTACTAAACCATGGCACCAAGTGCCAGTCCAATCCCCTCTTGAACACCTCCAGAGATGGTGACGCCACCACCTCCCTGGGCAGCACATTACAACAGCTAACTTCTTCTCACCTCAAGCCTAAACTTCCCCTGGCACAGCTTGAGACTGTGTCCTTTTGTTCTGAGAATGGTTGCTTGGGAGAAGAGACCAACACCTCCTGGCTGCAACCTCCCTTCAGGTAGTTGTAGAGAGCAATAAGGTCTCCCCTGAGCCTCCTCTTCTCCAGGCTAAGCAACCCCAGCTCCCTCAGCCTCTCCTCACATGGCTTATGCTCCAGACCCCTCCCCAGCCTCGTTGCCCTTCTCTGGACATGTTCAAGAGTCTCAGTGTCCTTCTTAAATTGAGGGGCCCAGAACTGGACACAGGACTCACCGTGTGGCCTAACCAATGCAGAGTACAGGGGCACAATGACTTCCCTGCTCCTGCTGGCCACACTATTCTTGATGCAGGCCAGAATGCCACTGGCCCTCTTGGCCACCTGGGCACACTGCTGGCTCATGTTCAGCCAGCTGTCAACCAGTACCCCCAGGTCCCTTTCTGCCAGGCTGCTCTCCAGCCACTCTTACCCCAGCCTCTAGCGCTGCATGAGGTTGTTGTGGCCAAAGTGCAGCACCCGGCACTTGGACTTATTGAATGCCACCCTGTTGGACTCTGTCCAGCCTGTCAAGGTCCCTCTGCAGAGCTCTCCTACCCTCTAACCGATCAACATCTGCTCCCAACTTGGTGTCATCTGCAAATTTACTGATGATGGACTAAATCCCCTCATCCAGATCATCAATAGAGATATTGAACAGGATGGGGCCCAGCACTGATCCCTGGGGGACACCACTAGTGACTGGCTGCCAGCTGCATATAGCAGCATTCACCACCACTCTCTGGGCATGGCCCTCCAGCCAGTGTCTAACCCAGCACAGAGTTAGCTTTCTTACATGTTTAAATAGGTGTGTGAAAGACACTAGCTTAAACAAAGCATGACAGTCCAAAGATGTACTGCTTGCCTCATACATCTTGAATTTACTGCTTAGAGGTGCGATTTTCTGGGAGATTGATAACCTGTCCTAAACTGATGGCAGATTGTTCAGTCAGTGAGATTTACTTACATGTGACTTCTCCTTCTACATGGGATTTATGAATAAGTACTACACATTTTAATTCCGTGCTTTGTTTACGGATATTCTTCTCCTGTTTTTTTGTAAAACATCCAGGTAAGATATCTCAAATGATACTTGATCATTAAGATCAATCTAACAGGAAAGCAGCTGGGTCCAGATGACCTAATCTGAAAGTTCTGTGCAGTTTGGAGAGCAAGAGGGATATCTACTTTTGACTTCAGTACTCTCCATAGAATAAACAAAAAGAATATTTATAAAAATGTATAATTATCAGATGTTCCTAAATTTATAAAGTTTTATTTAAGGTGTTTACAGTAGTTCTGCCTTACAAGCACAGAACATGTGAACTATTTAAAATGAGCATACAAATAAAGGTGCACTCGTGGGTCTTTACCCAATGCAGTTCAATTTGCATGTACTTTTGCACTTGGGGACTTTGTGAAGCACTTGTTGGTCACAGCCTCTGATAAAGTGGATCTGCACTTCAGGAAAATTTCTCAAACAGTGGGGAAGATGGTTTATACTTAAAATTTTAAATTGCATTTCCTGGTAACGTGAATATTTGTGTTCTGGGATAAGCAAGCAGGCAGAAACAAATTGGATTACTCAACTGTCACTAAAGCAGAGCTGTATGCTGTTAGCAGGCAGAAAAATTAAAAAGCCAGGTAGAGCATGCAGAGAAGACTACAGTTACATGTGGGTGGTGAAAGGCCTTTTTGGATGAGGCCTTTCTGATTCTAAGAAAAGCAATGACTCAAATTTAAGTTTAACAAAAGCACTGTACTATAGCTAAAATGTTTCTTTTAATCTTATTTTAGCTTTTTGGCATGTAATATTTATATATAGTTGAACTCATTTTAATGGATGAATTTTTATGTAAAAGTAAAAAGAGATGTTCCGTGCTGCAAGCAGCAGGTGTGTTTTTAATCTTTAATAGGTCACCTTCCTCAGTGCAAGAAGGCAAGCTGCTATTGATCAAAGAGGTTTTGTTGGGTAGCTCTCAGATTATTGAGTGACAAACTTTATTGAATTTGACTTAACAGAAGTCACAAGACAGCTGAAGCATAAGAGCTTGCACTACCGTCAGAGTCATTTTACGACAGCCAGGGAGCAAAGCTCAGAGATGGATACTGAGCTCTTTGCTGGCCCTTGGAGATTAACTGAACAGCCTTCCTACCAATTCCCAAGCCTGTCAGCAGAACCAATTAGATTTTCAACCAGTAGACAAGAAGGGTGGCACTTGGGGACCTTTTTGCTTTAGGTCGAAGGCTTTTCAGGCTGCGATGAGATGACATTGATGATGACACGTTGAGCATTGGTTGGTTTTAAGACAAGTTAAATTAGCAGTCTTGAAATGATTCCAACTGTCTCCTGACTTCTCACTGTTGCCATATTCAGTGGATCCTGTCAGGAGCAGGTTGATGACTTAATAGTCTTTCTTGAGTGGATTTGAGCACTTTGGCTGTGTGTTTATGTGTAGTTGTCATGCTTAAAATATTCATATAAAGGTCTGAAATATTTATTTGAAGGAGCCTTCTGCAGGGTTCAGCAGTACGGCTTCTTCGCTGATTCTGCCTACTTTCTCTCTTTTTTACTTTGCTGCTTTAAGCAGTTGTTGCTGAAAAATGTCTTTAGCTATGTTTGATCTGTATGAAGTGACATTGTTTCTTGTGGCTATTGATAACATAAAGCACTTAAGAAGTTTAAGAGTTTATTCAGCATTTGATTTCCAATCCCACCTGTACAAACATTACAATGGGTTTGAGACCCATTTCACATTAGAAAAGGTGTGTTCATCTTGTACGGTCTTGTAAACATTTTGTAGTCTTTGATGCTAATCCAAATGGATTGTGATAGATGTGTAAAAAGGTGAAGACGAAAAAGGGATAGGAATTAAGATGAAGCCTGCCATAATTAAAATGCCCTAGGCTATCGAAGCAGTGAGCAGGATATCATGGTGAGACTGTTCTTTTAAAACTATGTGATACTTTAAAGACATTTTGCTGTAGTGGGTTGGCTGCTGGTCTGCTGTAAAAGGAGCTAAAGAAATAAGAGGTGAGCAAATTGGCTGAAAATTTGTACCTTAATATGAAAAAAAAATCCTAGCCCTTGCTAGAAATAAATTGAAGTTGTCTGCATGTAGATGTTAAAATTAGTATGCCTGTAACTTTTAGTACTTGTTCCTATTAAGTACTCCACATTTAAAGGTTATGACTAGAATTTTTTCCTTCTGAATACCTAAGGTTAAACTCCTACACCTAAATCCATGTTTATTCACCAGATTAGGTACTTAACCTGTATTTAGAACCTGATGTCAAGAATTCATTTTTTGAATGTTAGTGTTATTTCTTCGATTTTTAAATTCTGAACTACTCTTTCTTCTCAGTAATAACTTCATCTTCTTTAAGGATGATAATTAAAAGAGAGAGAGAGAGCGAGCAGTCACCTGCAGTTTTTAGACATTATTATAAAAACCACAGGCAGGATAACACACAGGAGATTGGCTGTCATTTAAAGTATGTCAGGTATTACTCCAAACAGCATTATTTTCCTACAGGAAATAATTCTATTTGTCATATCACCAAAAGGTCAGCAAAGGATTTGCCATGACAAAATTGAATTTTAAGTGCTGCCTGTTTCTGGGCAATAATATTTGAAGCATTTTATGCCATGCTCTAACCATAGTCAGAGGCAGGCAGCCCATGATGAGTACAGTTTTGAAGCCCAGTTTGCAGAATGGTCATGGGGCAAAGTATGTGTTTTAGTTATCCTGTTTAAAACTGTAAATGAGTCATAAATCCTTGAAATGAAAGGTGATGTGAAGTACATTAATATGTACAGTAAGAGTTCTCTGTATTTCTCAGTTTAGCAAACAAATAAGAGATGTTATTGAGAAAAATACAAATATTTCATGGAGATTTTGGCCACTGAAGAAAGTGCCAGGAATTATCTTTTGAATTTCTTTAGTGATTTCCATAAACTGGGGGTCAGTAGGGGTCAATACAAACAAGTGTTCCCTCACAGGCCATTTTGATGGAAGCATTGATTTTGAGGAGAGGAGATGATGCATTTTGGACCAATTAAAATATTTATCTGAAGCCAGAATATTAGTTATAAATAAGAAAACTGTACATATGTGACATTTTGCAAGCATTCTTGTCTCCAAAGTATGAAGGGTAATGTGGCACCAGTGGACTGAATTGCCTGAGCCAATGCCACTTACCAATGCCTTTGCTAAAATTGGTGGGTTGCTCTGTCTATTAATATAGGGCTCTACTTTCTGGACCATAGAATCATAGAATTGTTAGGGTTGGAAGGGACCTCAAGGATCATCCAGTTCCACCCCCTCTGCCATGGACAGGGACACCTCGCACTAGGTTGCTCACAGCCACATCCAGCCTGGCTTTCAAAGCCTCCAGGGATGAGGCTTCCACCACCTCCCTGGGCAATCTGTGCCAGTGTCTCACCACCCTCATGGGGAAGAACTTCTTCCTAACATCCAATCTCAATCTACCCATTTCTATTTTTGCTCCATTCCCCCCAGTCCTATCACTCCCTGACACCCTCAGAAGTCCCTCCCCAGCTTTCTTGTAGGCCCCATTCAGATGCTGAAAGGCCACAATAAGATCTCCTCGGAGCCTTCTCTTCTCCAGACTGAGCAGCCCTAATTCCCTCAGTCTGTTCTCATACGAGAGGAACTCCAGCCTTCTAATCATCCTCGTGGCCTTCCTCTGGGCACGTTCCAGCACCTCCAGATCCTTCCTGTAATAGGGGCTCCAGAAGTGGTTGCAGTGCTCCAGGTGGGGTCTCACCAGAGCAGAGTAGAGGGGGAGAATCAACACCCTCAACCTGTTGGCTATGCTTCTCTTGATGCAGACCATGCTGCTGCCTTCTGTGTTCATATTTTAATGGAACTTTTTTGGTCAGTCAGTTCAACTCCTGTTTAAACTCTTAAGATGGAGTTTCCTGGGTGTGGTGGGTTGAAGTTTCCCCCCCAGCATTAACTTTAAGCCAGACCAACTCAGTTAGAAGTTTTTCTTTGTGGAAAATCAAAATATCTTCAAAAATCACAGTATCACAGTATAACTAAGGTTGGAAGAGACCTCGAGGATCATCAAGTCCAACCTGTCACCACAGACCTCATGACTAGACCGTGGCACCAAGTGCCATGTCCAATCTTCTCTTGAACACCTCCAAGGACATAGTATCACAGGTCCTAAAAATGCTAATGACATTTTCAATTATATACAAAACCATAGGCAGTTACTCGCTTACTATTGACACGTTGATATTTGATTTTTCTGTTAATCTGGTATTTTAGTTTCTAGACAATGAATCTTGTTAAAACTTTGGCTTTTCAATTAGGGACCTCTGTTATCAAGTTTTCCCCCATGTATGTGCTTGTACATTCACAATGGGCTCCCTTCTCACATTGTGTTTTATAAGCAAAATTAGTAGACCTCCTTTTGCATTTCACTTTAAACAATTCTTTATTAAATGTAATACTTTTTCTTGCTATCTCTCTAATTAGAATAGAATAGAATTAACCAGGTTGGAAAAGACCTTCAAGATCATTGAGTCCAACCTATCAACCGACACCATCTAATCAACTAAACCATGGCACCAAGTGCCTCATCCAGGCTCCTCTTAAACACCTCCAGTGATGGTGACTCCACCACCTCCCTGGGCAGCACATTCCAGCGGCCAATCTTTCTTTCTGTGAAGAATTTCTTCCTGAGATCCAGTCTAAACCTCCCCTGGCACATTTGAGACTGTGACATTGCCGACATCAGCACTAATTCTAGTATTTATTAGCAGCCCTATTAGCTAGTAAGGCAATGTAATGCCTTTTTTTTTTTTGCAGGCAATATCCTCTGCCCACAAGTAGGACTACATTAACTCTTTGGAGAGCTCAGTTTCCCATTGCAGAAGTATTTGCAGAAGTCTTTTTTCCTAGTGCCTGAGCTTGCATTTGTTGGTATTAAACCACATCTGACTTGCATGCATCCAGATTATCATGAAATCAAGTCCATGCTGTACCATTGAACTGTGATCTTCACAATCATCCCCTACATCAGCTTTTATGCTGTCTTCAAATTGTATCTGTGATGGTGTTATGTTTCCAGATTAAAATGGCAAATGATGTAAAGCTCCAGGGAGAGCTCATCATTTCAGTGTCTGAAGGAAGGACCTACAGGAAGGCTGGCAAGGGACTATTTAGAAGCGCTTGTAGCAATGGTGTCAAACTAGAGCAGGGTAGGTTTAGATTAGTCATAAGGAGGAAGTTCTTCACAATGAGAGTAGTGAAATACAGGAACAGGTTTCCCAGTGATGTGGTGGAGGCCCCATCCCTGGGGACAAGCAAGGTCAAAATTGACAGGGCCCTGAGCAACCTCATCTAGTTGGATATGTCCCCACTCACTGCAGGAGGGTTGGACAAGATGACCTTTGAGGATTCCTTCCAACCTGATGCTTTTTATGTGTCTCTAAAGTAAAAAAAAATATACCATCACAGGATCTCAGTAGAAACATACACTCTCAAGTAGTAATTTCATTTTTAGGACCTTAGTTCTTTGTGCTATGCTGACTTTCTATCACCATAATTTTAGAATCCAAGTATTCGCTGCATTACAGAAGCTTCATCAGCATAGTTCTTATCAGCCATAAATCTGTAATGACTGGCAGTAGTTATATTGTCCTCTTTTAACTTCTCCTTAATCAAAACCTTGTAATGACTATTCCATTTCTCTTTCCAGGACCAGTACTGAGTTGTCAGAGCTACCTGGGTTTTCATCTACCATTAGTTGAGTACAAATAGAGCACTGGTTTTCATCCAGTCTTCTGGAACTTCTTTGTAGTGCTGACATATTTTAAAAATCAGCATTAGTTGTGCAAGGAGCTGCTAGGATATCATAAAAGTCTTAGCTACAAGTTGGTCATACATTTACAGATTGAATATCTGAATGACGTAGCTGTTGTTGAATGTCAGCTCTTCCTGAGAGACTGTTGGAATGGAGTTATATCCTGATCACTTACTCAAAGCAGGTTATCATGCTTTATTTCTCAAGTATAGAAAATAATTATGTATTGAACTTTCCAATCCTTCTGCATGAGTTGTGATAGATACGATTTATAGATCCTCTGTTGTTCCTAGTACTTCTGGAAATTCATTTAAATTCTACTTAAATCTTCCAGCAATTGATTTCTTTTTGCATCTGTTTGCTTCTTACATAAACTTGATACATTTCCTAACTTTAATGTCTTTTTCTTTGAATATTAGATGTTTTTAAAAATATCTTTTTTTTAAAACTATCTAATGCAGGCTTTTCTTAGAGTTGGTTTTATGGACATTCAAAACAAGAATTATAAACAGCTTTCAATTCCTGTGAGCAATTCTATGTTCAGATTCTTTTCTCACTGACTGAGCTTAAAATAATTTTCAAATGGTGAGATTGGTCTTTTAAAAATAGCAAATCTCTGTTTGAATTTGGGTTGTATGCCATCTTCTTTTATAACAAGTGTGTCATCTCATTATAGCTTAACTCTAAACCCTTTTAGTTCTGCAATCTATCTTTCAGGGTGAGGTTCAATGAATCACTTCCCTATGTTGACTCACTTAACAATTTTTCAATTAAGACATTTTAGTACAGTTCTAGAAATTCCATTAATTTTTTAGAACTAGCAGTTTCATGTTGTTGACATATGTCACATTATGTCAATCCCTAGTGAGAAGACAGATATATATTTCAGTTCTGGGCCCCTCAATTTAAGAAGGACATTGAGACTCTTGAACGTGTCCGGAGAAGGGCAACAAGGCTGGGGAGAGGCTTTCGAGCACAAGCCCTACAAGGAGAGGCTGAGGGAGCTGGGGTTGCTTAGCCTGGAGAAGAGGAGGCTCAGGGGAGACCTTATTGCCCTCTACAACTACCGGAAGGGAGGTTGTAGCCAGGTGGGGGTAGGTCTCTTCTCCCAGGCAACCAGCACCAGAACAAGAGGACACAGTCTCAAGCTGTGCCAGGGGAAGTTTAGGCTGGAGGTGAGGAGGAAGTTCTTCCCAGAGAGAGTTGTTAGCCATTGGAATGTGCTGCCCAGGGAGGTGGTGGAGTCACAATCCCTGGAGGTGTTCAAGAGGGGATTGTACATGGCACTTGGTGCCATGGTTTAGTAGTCATGAGGTGTTGGGTGACAGGTTGGACTTGATGATCTTTGAGGTCTCTTCCAACCTTATTGATTCAATGATATTTTTTTTCACCTTGGTGACAGAGTCTATGGGCATTATTTGTTCTGTTCTCCAGGTGACTTGGCTGTCTGTTGCACATAACAGTAAGGAACCAATTAGGACATTCATCCACACTACTTAATATCCATGACTTAGTTGGGATCATTTAATTTCAGATTGGCAGTGATGTAGTTTTTATTTCAAAGAAAAAACCCATACATTTTATTTATGGAACATTACTATCTAAAAAGATTGAGCATCACATAACAAAATAGTGTCGCAAGAAGGGGTCGCAAACGATCAATATGATCAACGAAATCCGACTTTATTGTTCCACACGTCCTTATTTATAGCCTTATCTTATACATAGTTAATTCTATTCTAATTTAACACACACTGTTGGTTACTTCCTAAAAGGTTACATCATTGTTTTCACTACTTTATGGAATTTCTTAATTGCTCTCTTTCCCAGATCTTCGCTACTCCTTATCTTGTTTGCCTTCCTTCTCAGGGGCAGCTTGACTTCAGCATACCAAGCACCCACAACTCCTACCCCATTGCTACACAAACAACAGAAAGCCCTTCAAGGTCGAACTAGCACAGATGTTTCCCAACAATTCCCCCGTTTCTATTTTTTACAAATAAGGCCTTAAGGGTCATACCCCGAACATTTTACACAATACAATCAGGCTTAACAATAATACAATGATACCCAAAAACCTAGAAGCTTCTTTTGTTAATCAGGCTCTAGGCCTACACTGCCAGATTGCTCACTCTACTTGTTACTGGCATTTAGTCATAAGAGTTGTTCTCATCTTACACAAGATATTACTTGCATACACGAAAGCAAACAAATTAAAGCTAAGCTATATAGCAAAAGCAAAAGTTCCATAACACAGCATGTCTAACAGACTGATACAAGGCACAAAGCTTAAGTTGAACTAGTTACAATGTTCTAACAGAGCTAGCATAATACATGGTAAAAGATAACAAGCATTGTAAAGAAGAACTTAGATCTTAATAGTCCCAGTCTTTACATTTCACTTATTGACAGAGAAGACTTGATTATGCCTGAACACATTGCACACAGATTAAGACACAAATGCAATCCTTAGCACTATCTTTTACAATCTGCTTTAGGGGTATGTTGCATTTTTATTTCCTCTAGGATGGTCAAAAATCATCAATTGTTTAATGGCAGCAAGATTTCCTTAATCTGTAAAGGTAGATCTGGCCAGGCTCTAGCTTCACAGACAGAAATCTGCAGGAAAACAGCAAGAGCAAAAAGAGCTTCATTGCTTGCCCAATATAAAATTACACAAAATAGCGTGTTTTTGCTCATCCTAGTAATTCTAATCTCTTAACATTCATGCAACAGTTAAGCAGTCACGACACTCAGAAGTTAGATGCTTTCTGTTGAAGTCTTGGATCATCGTGACAGTTGTTGAGGTCACTGCTAGGGTTACCATGAGCTAATTTTTTCTGCTGTGGGGGTATTCTCTCTTTCCCCCACCTTTTTTTGTTTGGCGAAATGTAAAGATGAAACTTTATCCCTAGTTAACAAGAGAGAAGACAAAGTTATCAAACAACCAAAATATTCAGTCCTAATTCACATGGTGCCATGGTACATTCTTCTGAATGGCGTTTGTGATCCCAGATGATCGATGTTCAGCTTCATGGGAGATGCTGTGTCCTCATGGTCTTGATTCCTCTGCCGTTGTTTATTGCGATGATCACAGGTAGCAGGAAAGAAAGCTTGAGGCGACCTACTTATCTGTTTTTTAAAATTTATCTCTTGTTTACTTTCCTAATTACCATTTGCATTTTGTCATTGTAACTTTCAATCTGTATTTTAATTTGTTATTCTAATCACCTTTTATTTTAACCCCTTTTTTTTCTAATCCAGTATTTAATCCTTTATTTTATTTGATCTTATATTCTTCAATTTTTTTTTTTTTTTTTTGCATCTTTAGTTCATTTAATCTATTTTCTATTTTTATTTTGTATCTTTGCTTTTTTATTATATTTTGTAACCTGCTTTTCTATTAATTCCTTTTATTACTATTGTGCATTTTAACTTTCTTGACGTCTTCTTTTTACAGAGTTTTTGTTTTAACCTAGTAGTCTTGATAATCCTTATTTTTTATTAATTACTAGCAATTCTTATACTTTTGTTAACAGCTATGTTGTCAGCAATCCTTATGATTTTTTAGCTTGTCATATTTTGTTTTTAATATTCTTTTTTTTATTGTTGCTCTTCTTGTTTATTATTCTGGTATTCAGTATTCTGTTATTTAGTACTCTATTTTTTGTATCCAGAGTTTTTGTACCTGTTACATTTTGTATGTTTAAACTTTTTTCTTTGCACTTGTCACCTTTTTGTTTACCATTTTAAAATTTTTGTTCTTTGCATTTGTTACCCTTTTGTTCACACCTTTTTTTTTTTTTTTTTTTTTTTTTTTTTTTTTTTTTTTTTTTAGTAGGCTATGTCTAAGAAAGAAATCTAAAGACGTTACATTAGCTAAAGAATACCTTAGAAAATGAATACCTATTCACTACAAACCTTAACATTATTACAATATTACATGGAGCTCCTTTGAAATGCCAAGGCACACAACTAAGAAGGTTCGAACCGAAAAGAAAATCTCACAAGGTGAACTCATCACTAAGTACGCACACCTCAATACAACCACTATGCATTAATTACCCACAAGTACTAAATGCATACCATTCATCACGCTCACCAGGAAAACCCAGCAAAACTCTAAATAACAAATCTTCACACCTTAGCACAATCACTATGTATTAACCACCCACAAGTACCAAATGCGTACCAATCATCATTCTTATTACAAAAACTTAGCAAAACTCTAAATAGCAAATCTCTGAAAGACATTACAACCAGGAATGAGAAAATTAAGCACTGTCGCTTTAAATCAGAGCAGAGTCGCGGCTGAATCCACTGGGAAGGGGGGTCGCTGGTGCGAGCCTCTGCGAGGGAAAGAGGTGGGGGCCGGGCAAGCGGCCGCCACTGGGCTGCCGCTGCTGTCAGTGCCGGTATCAGTGGTGCGTCAGTCGGTACTGCCTTGGTCGGAGCCATCGCGGGCGGGGTGCGGTGGTAAGAACGCCGTCACCGCGAGCCCCCAAGCGCTCCGCTGTTTCTCAGAGGGGCCGTAAAACAAAGTCGACGCTGCTTGAACTCCTCGCTGGCGGTGTTGTTGTCTCCGAATCCGAGCCCTCGCTGGCGATATCAGAGGAAGGTGTTGATGAACGAGATCGAACGCACTGAGCTGCCTTTTCTCGGCTTTTTCCCCGCTGGGTGCAGACGGTAGTGGTGGTGGCTGGCAAAACGCCATGTGGCCGCCGAAGATGTATCGGGGGCGGCCCCGGTCGATCGGCCGATACTTTGAAACACATCGTCCGGCTGCAACTCAGATAGAACTAGGGCTGCATCTCTTCCCGACAATTTTCGCTGTAACTGCAGCAGCCATTCGCTGTTCTAGTTTATATTTTTTAATACAGTTTATGCATTCTCGCCACGGCTTTTGCAGCTTGATAGTGACCCAGTCCCACAGTCTGTTTCCATAGTCCAAACAAGTTTCATCAAAATAACTATCTCCGCTCGGGAAATACCCTAAAAGCGGATCCATGGGCCACAAGCCCAGGAATTACTTCTGGCGATATCTGCGCCTTACGCTTTTCTAAAAAGCATTGAAATAAGGAGAGCGCTGCCTCTTTTCCCGTATTCACCGACGTCCGCGAACTTCACTGCCGCGAGCTGTTACCCTTCAGTGTCAGCCGCTCCTTTCCTCAGGGCCGCCGATGCCGGCCCGCCCGAGTTTGCCGTCGGCCTGCCGACTCTGCCCCTTGCTCCTCTTCCCCATTTGGTTGTAATTTTTTGCCGTGCCTGAATAGCAGCTTTTTGTTCTGCAGCATGCTGATCGAGTGTTACCATAACCGCTCTCCATGGCTTACTGTTCTTCTTAGCAGCCTTATCATCGTCTATACTTTTCATCCATAAATCTTGTCCTAACTCCTTCCACAATGCTCTATCAAAAACATCGCTGGGATCTTTAAAATACCCCAACTTCTCAGCATATTCTAACAAAGGCTCTAATTCTTTCTTTAAATCAATGCCTTTAATATTTCGCTTTTCTAAAAAGCACTTAAACAAATCATACGCTGCCTGCCTGTCCATACTAGCGTCACTAGCGTTAGTACCTGTGCGCACAGTCTCTATATCAGCAGTTCCAGGTCTACAACGTCTTCGGCTCCCAGGCGATGCTCCTTCTCTTTGTCCGAGCGATCAGCCTCCGGTACTGCTATTCCGGGCCGGCTCCTTGCCTCCGCGCTCTTGAACGTACACTTAGTCCTCGAGGAACCTTCAGACTTCTCTGTGAGCCTATGACCCTCTCTGTGGGGTCGAACCCTCTCTGTGGGGTCCCGTGTTCAGGCGCCACTTGTCGCAAGAAGGGGTCGCAAACGATCAATATGATCAACGAAATCCGACTTTATTGTTCCACACGTCCTTATTTATAGCCTTATCTTATACATAGTTAATTCTATTCTAATTTAACACACACTGTTGGTTACTTCCTAAAAGGTTACATCATTGTTTTCACTACTTTATGGAATTTCTTAATTGCTCTCTTTCCCAGATCTTCGCTACTCCTTATCTTGTTTGCCTTCCTTCTCAGGGGCAGCTTGACTTCAGCATACCAAGCACCCACAACTCCTACCCCATTGCTACACAAACAACAGAAAGCCCTTCAAGGTCGAACTAGCACAGATGTTTCCCAACAAAATAGCAGTGCAGTAGTGCATTGGAAGTCATAGTTTTATCACCATGGATTTATATGTAAACAGGTAATGGTGGTCCACACTGTGAACACAGTCAAGCACCTTAACCCAAACACAAAGGTCTAGATAGCACTAGCAGACTGAAACACTGGTAACAGTGGACTGGAATTTACCTCAAGACTATAAAAGCTCAGCTCTGACAACAAGTTGTTTACAGTTCTGGGGGTCTGTCTGGAAAGTTGGAACTGCAAGGAAAAGAAATGAGCATGTTATCAGAAAAGCATTATTCAGTTCAGAGTTCATAGTCCTTATCAACTGTACATTAAGACATAATTATTTTGTGGTGAGTGACGAGGTTGAGTATCTTCTGCCCAGACATTCCTGTCTATTTAAAATTTTCCTTATTTGTTCCTTGTCCGCATCAGTTGATGTGTATCGGAGTAAAGAGATTAATTAATATTAAATAAGCACATTTTTTAAAGCAGAGGATATAATAATATCCTCTTGCATATTGAGCTTTTAAAGCAGGAACTGTATTGTGTGAAGAGATACAGACCAGTATGGTCCTTGTTTCACTTCACTTGCAAATATGACCTTTCAACAACTTTTAATCTGCTTTAACACTTATGACTAGTAACCAAAGCATTCGACAGCCATGTGTGTTCTACTTGTTTTACTGCTGTACTACAGTAGCAATCAAGAGCAGAGAACTGACACATTTATGGCCTGTGGCAAAAGCAAAGCAATTAGGAGAATCAGTACTGGATTACATCATCTTAAAGCAGATTTGTTGTGAGTGAACGAAGTTAACTTTCACAGCCTGAATATCACAACAGTTTTAATCTTTTAGTAACATCTTGTGTAAAAATTGATCATAAACTCAGCTGTATTATTTTTGGCATCGAGGAAAATGTGAAAAGCCATTCTTGTGCCTTTTTTGAAACATGGGGGTTATGTTGTAAGTCTTCTGAAACAATGTAATTCCATTTTGCTTCACTGTTTGCACAGTTCAATTACAGTGGGCTCAGTAAGAGAACATGGAAGTAAAACTCTCTGTATGTTGTTAAAATATGTGCTACTTAGAACAAGGAGTTTGGCATAATTTTTCATACAAGACACTTCCCACCCCCCACCCCCACCCCCCCTTAGCTTTAGCATCATTCAGCTTCATAGAATCATAGAATCAATAAGGTTGGAAAAGACCTCAGAGATCATCAAGTCAAACCTGTCACCCAGCACCTCATGACTACTAAACCATGGCATGGCATGGCATGGCATGGCATGGCATGGCATGGCATGGCATGGCATGGCATAGAATAGAATAGAATAGAATAGAATAGAATAGAATAGAATAGAATAGAATAGAATAGAATAGAATAATACAGGTTGGAAGAGACCTTCAAGATCATCGTGTCCAACCTATCAAGTGCCACGTCCAATCCCCTCTTGAACACCTCCAGGGATGGTGACTCCACCACCTCCCTGGGCAGCATATTCCAATGGCTAACAACTCTCTCTGGGAAGAACTTTCTCCTCACCTCCAGCCTAAACTTCCCCTGGCACAGCTTGAGACTGTGTCCTCTTGTTCTGGTGCTGGTTGCCTGGGAGAAGAGACCAACACCCACCTGGCTGCAACCTCCCTTCAGGTAGTTGCAGACAGCAAGGTCTCCCTTGAGCCTCCTCTTCTCCAGGCTAAACAATCCCAGATCCTTCAGCCTCTCCTTGTAGGGCTTGTGCTCAAGGCCTCTCCCCAGCCTCGTTGTTCTCTGGACACGCTCAAGTGTCTCAAAGTCCTTCTTAAATTGAGGGGCCCAGAACTGGACACAGGACTCAAGGTGTGACCTAACCAGGGCTGAGTACAGGAGCACAATGACTTCCCTGCTCCTGCTGGCCACACTATTCCTGATGCAGGCCAGGATGCCATTGGCCTTCTTGGCCACCTGGGCACACTGCTGGCTCGTGTTCAGAAGACAGAGGAACTGGTTACTTCATATAGAAAGTTATTGACACCCCTTATTATGTAGAAGTTTTGCTTTAGAAAGTTAAGAACACTGGCTTGTGGTTTTTCTCCTCTACTTTTATTAATTTGTACTGCAAAGTTGTATAAAATGCAGCTTAAATGATTTTACAGAGACAATTTCCTTGACAGGGATGTTCTTTACCAGAGTATAGGTGATGCATGTCATCAGAGTGCTCTTTCTGTCATCTCAAATGCTCATATCAGGGACATTACTAATTTGTCAGGCAAAACACTTCCACATCTATCCTCCTTTGGGACTGAATGATTGCCCTGAATTCCTGTCTGTGTGAGTTGTTTTTAGCCTAGGCAAACTACTGGACACTGTATATCAGTGTTATCCAAGCCTGGCAATTCAGTGTTAAATCTGTGAGCACAGAGAAATCACTTTTAAATTGTGGTTTTGTATGGACTTTTAATCTGCATTTATAGCAGGTTTCTTGTTTCAGTCATGTTTCCGTAACATCCCAGAGACATGACTGAAGTAAATTGGGAGGTTCATATGTAGTTTTTAGAGTATGTAATCAAAATAACATGCTAAATATATTGCTCTGTGGATGTTATTTTGATTAAAATGCTATTTTCTGACCACTGATAAATTATGGTCTATACACTAGAAAAACAGCTTATGGTAAGACGCAACAGGGGATTGTTAAGACTACGAGCTTGCAGTGGTGTGGCCTTCCATTCAGTACATTGAGGTGTTCTTGACCTAAATGGACTTTTGTTTATAGGCAAGTAGCTTTCTCTGAAGTCTTCAATTAACATCTCAAAATTATGCACAGATAGATAAATCTAAGAGATTATCTAGAGACATTTTACTCTGGTTTCATATTAACAGTAGCTGTGAAGGAGTTTGTCAGTGCTTGTCAGAAATGCTCAAAATGTCATCCAAATTGCCAAAAAGGACAGATTTTTGACATAAGGAAATGCTGCTGTCCCCAGTCTTCCCTCTTCACTTGAATATCTTTGCTTGAAGAAAAACATACTACTTGGTGGACTCGTGGTAGGCTTGCCAGAGACACTTTGCCATAAGATAACATAGCTAAGCAAATCTTCACATTTATCAGAGATTTTTCCCAGTAAGATTATTAATGTCAAAGGCTACAGCTTAGCAGGTACATGTTTAAGTAACATGAAGATTGGGTTTATGTCTTACATTCCTGTATGCTCAGTCCAAAGGACTGCTGAATACAAAAGTAAAATGATGAAGTGCCTATTGTAAAAAGAGCAAGGAGTTAGGCTCTGACCTCTACTTAAAACTGGTAAATTATAAATATAGCAGTTATGAGACAAGAATTTGCAACCTGTTGGCGTTGTGTAAAAGAAGATTAATGATGAAGATAGGAAATGGCATTGGAGGACCTACATAGTTCCATATTTATAGGGAAAGAAGTATGGCCATGTGTAATTATTACCAGATGATTTCTTGGTCGGGGAACTGCCATTTCTTCTTGGAACAGATGGATGTAAAAGGTTGAAAATAGCTGTGGAGTGATGCAAGGTGCACTTTGTTTATGTGAAGTTGTCAAACATGTATGGGAAGAGTGTTTTCAGTTGGGGGCTTGGCATGAGCTTGAAAGAGTTATAATAGAGGAAGTGGACAGGTGTTGTTTTCCTTGCAAGCAATAGTGAAAGAATAAGGAGTAGAAATTTGTCTAGCTGACAGTAAGTCTGATAACAAGGTAGTTTCAGGGTTTCAAGAGCATAACTTAAAGTATCAGTGTGTGGTGATACTTGCAATGAATAGTGGGTAAGGAACATGAGAGCACATCCAAGGTCTGTAGCAAGAACAGCAAAACAGAAAAAAAAATAATCAGGGAACTGGTCTGCTAACAGACAGCAGCATGAGACCCTGAAGACTGAGAATTGCTCTAGTTCTAAAGAGTCAGGCTTGTGAGCAACCCTGAAGAGAAGGACTTGGGGGTGCTGATGGATGAGAAGCTCAACATGAGCCACCAGTGTGCACTTTCTCTTCAGGGCTGCTCTCAAGCCAGTCCCTGCCCAGCCTATATTGGTGCCTGGGATTGCCCTGACCCAGATGCAGGACCCTGCACTTGGTCTTGTTGAACCTCATGAGGTTGTCATGGGCTCACCTCTCCAGCCTGTCAAGGTCCCTCTGGATGGATCCCTTCCCTCCAGCATATCAGCTGCACCACACAGCTCAGTGTCATCAGCAAACTAGCAGAGGGTGCAGTCAGTGCCACTGTCCATGGCACCAACAAAGATGTTAAACAAGCCTGCTCCCAGTGCTGATCCCTGAGGGACTCCATTTGTCACTGGCCTCCACTTGGACATGGACCCATTGACAGCCACGCTTTGGGTGCAGCCATGAAGCCAGTTCTTTATCCACTGAATGCTCCATCCATGGAACCCATCCTGCACCGGCTTGGAGACCGGGATGTGGTGTGGGACAGTGTCAAAGGCTTTGCTCAGTCCAGCTGAATGACCTCAGTTGCTCAGCCTTCATCTATTAATGTTGTGACCTTGTCATAGAAGGCCACCAGGTTTGTCAGGCAGGATTTGCCCTTGGTGAAGCTGTGCTGGTTGTGCCCGATCACCTCTTCATTATTCTTTTGCCTTCATTATTCTTTTGCATCCTATCCCCTTGCTTTTACACCAAGGTGGTTTTAGGTAGAGCTATCTCCTTCAGTATTGCTGGAGAGGATTCTACTTTAATTGCAGTGGTTCAGTTGACATGTAGACAATCATATCCCATAAATCACAGAATCTCAGAAACATTCAGGTTGGAAAAGACCCTCAGGATCACCAAGTCCAACCAATAACCGTACTCTACAAGGTTCACTTCTAAACCATATGCCCAAGCACCACATCCAAATGACCTTTAAACACATCTGGGGTTGGTGACTCAACCACCTCCCAGGGCAGCACATTCCAATGCCTGACCACTCTTGCTGTGAATTTTTTTTATCTCATGTCCAGTCTGAACCTACCCAGTCACAGCTTGAGGCCATTCCCTCTTGTTCTATCACTAATTACCTGTGAGAAGAGACCAGCACCAGCCTCTCTTCAATGTCCTTTCAGGTAGCTGTAGAGAGCCTCAGCCTCCCCTTCTTCAAACTAAACAGCCCCAGCTCCTTCAGTCACTCTTCATAAGATTTATTCTCCAGGCTCTTCACCAGGTTTGTTGCCCTCCTCTGCACTCACTCCAGCACCTCAACTTCTCTCTTGTATTGAGGTGCCCCAAACTGAACACAATACTTGAGGTGTGGCCTCACAAGAGGACAGTCACCTCCCTACTTCTGCTGGACACAGCATTTCTAATGCAAGCCAGGATGCCATTGGCTTTCTTGGCCACCTGGGCACGTTGCTTGCTCATACTCAGTTGCTTGTTGATTAGCAGCCCCAGGTCCCTTTCTGCCAGACAACTTTGCAGTCACACTTCCCCAAGCCTGTAGGATTGTTTGGGATTGTTGTGACCCAAGTGCAGGACCTGGCATTTGGCCTTCTTGAAACTCATCCCGTTAACATTGGCCCATTGATCCAATCTATTCAAGTCCCTCTGTAGAGCCTCCCTACCCTCATGCACTCCCACCTAACTTCGTGTGATCTGCAAGTTTACTGATGACACACTCTATATCTTCATCAAGGTCATCAATAAAGATGTTAAACAGAAGTGGTTCCAGCACTGAGCCCTGAGGAACACCATTTGTGACCAGCTGCCAGCTGGACTTAACTCCATTGAGCACCACTCTTTGGGCCTGTTCACACAGCCAGTGCTTTATCCAGCAGAGCGTGTGCTCATCCAAGCCATGAGCAGGCAGTTTGTCACACAGAAGAAAACACCAGTCTTTATTTCATGCTGTATTTATTTAGCCCTTTTTAATGTCTTCAATGAAGGTATTGTATGGATTATATATGAATCATGATTCACTGAACGTGATAAATTCCTGAATAAGGCTTTGTGTTGTCTTTGCTATGCACAGATTGTAGTTGATCTTTGTAAGCAGTGAAGTCACCTTTTAGGCAGTTTGATGCATCTGTATGATAGTAAAATACGTTGTATGGTCACTGATGACCTAAGCAGCATGCAAGTTATTGGCCACAAAAATAGGCAAGGTACATTTCTAGCAATGGCTGGTGCAGCTGTGTTGGAATGCGCAAAAATGGCATTCCTGTTTGCTGCAATAAAAAAAACCTTATCACTATTTGCAGTTTTGCTATCTTATCATATTGTATTAATATCAATCATATCAGTACCATACAGAGGTGTTAGCTTATCCACTCAGGTTTATATAGAAGGTGTTACCATTAAAGTGTCATAAAGCTATGCATAAAGCTATGCCATAAATATTTCTGGACTAATCTTACGAATGTCTAACACAAAACTGCTCAACATAAAAAATAATACATTTTCTAGTGAACAGACTGCAAAAGAAACAACTTAAATCTTTTGGGACAATGTAAGTTTTCTGTATTTAATTTAAATCAGTAGCAATTAAATTGCTTACAGGCTTCCCACTTTAAGAACAGTTTCAGAGGTGAATTCACCTGCGACGTCTCTTCCTGCAAGTGACAGCCTCTGGAGTTATTTTCTATGCTTGGACATACCTTCACAAGGACTCTCTGATATTAGGACAAGAAAGTCATTCCAATTTGGGTAAGACCAATGTATGAGCCTGGAGAGAGGAAAAAGTACGTCTTCAAAGAGAATTGCATTCAGCTAAATTGCCAGGGTTAGGGATTTTGAAGACAAGGAGTGTAAGGGGTGACCAGAGGATGGTTAATTGTAGACAGATCACCAAACTCTGTTAAACTTCTAAAGACAAAAGTAATACTTCTTTCACTCAATGGGCAAAATCCTTCCACAGCAACTTACATGAGAGAAAGCTTACTGGAGTCTACCTGAACACTAGGGGTATACCGGTCACATATGCTATGCCTGCTGTACTAGAATGAGTAATTAGTTTATGTGGTAAAACATATCCTTTTCCAAGCCTTTTCAGTAGTCTCGATGTTTCTGAAAACTAAGCCACTGAAAAGTTACAAATCCCAAAACTGCATCATGCTCTCAGCCAAAAGTTAATAACCAATAACATTTAAGCAACTTGAATGCAACACAGAATTTCAGGTATTCATAAGTGACATCACTCAATACTTTCTATTATGCTCTAAAATGCCTTGCTTAGGCTTTGTATGTCTCCCCTGAAATGTCAGTACTTTTGTTATGGGAAATGATATATCCATTTACTCTTGCAGTGATTCTGTTGTGGTTGTAGTCTAACTAATACCTTCCCAAAGAAATCAGCTCTTATCTGCCTTCTCTCTGGAACTTGGTGAAGATATCATAGTCTGTAGGAAATAAGGTTAGAAGTGAGCTCCAAAGGTCATCTAATCTATCCCCATTACCACAATATCACCTCCAGGGAATGTGGCAATAGCATCTACTCCTTTTTTTAAATTGTAACTCTTCCTTGCTTTATGACTGAACTGCAATTGGAGTGTTTGGGTTTTTTGAAAATACAGGTGTTAGTATTCCTGGGAAATCCTCTTCTCTTTTTTCTCCCCCTTCTTTTTGTTTTTCCTTCTTTTTATTGTTTTCTGGTTTGGTTTGGTTTGGTTTGGTTGTTTATTTTGTGAGGGGAAAATAAAAAATGCCGATAGTTATTTGCCTGTGACATGTGCTAGTTTAACCAGTCTGGTCTATTCTTAGTAGTACTTCAGAAGAAGAACAATCTGAACAGGAAGGCAGGCCAAATGTAGAACTCAGGATTTTTTCATCAAAAGTATTCAGCATTGGAAATTGCAAGAGCAACACAGATGCAGTTTGCTGTGGAAAACATTAGTTCTGATCTAGAGGAAAGAAAGATTTTTGTTTGGTTTTACATCAAAATGCCTTCTTTGAACATTTTTGAAATGTCAAGCTTTGGTCTTCACAACCAACCTTTACTTAGAAATTTGTCTTCGTAAACAAAAAGACTGAAGTCACTGTTGCATGTTTCAGAATATTTAAATAAAGTACTTCCTTTAGCTGAATTCCTTTAGTTCTTGGGATTCTTTTCTTTAGATTGTCAATGTGTGACAATAATTTTAGACCAGGATATAGACTAGAATGTTTCCCATACTTTGAAAAATAGCCAAAAGCTGACAGAGAGTTTAAAATGGAAAGGCTCATTGGTAAACTAGAGAACTTGAACTAAATGTTTCCTGCTGGCTCTGTCCAGGAATTAGATCAAAATTCTGCTGTAATATGTTTCTATATGCTTAGGTTTACATGTCTTGCACCAGATGTGTGTGGCTTGCGATGCCTTAGATGTGATAATGAGCTGTATTGCATAGCCATTCATAAAGAAATACCTGCATTTATGTATATCAAGTTAGAAGCATATATGAATTAAGATACTTCTGAAAATGTAGTTCCAAAAGAGAGTCACAGCATGATAGGGATTGAAAGGCACCTCTAGGGATCAAGTCCAGTCACCCCTGCTAAAGCAATTTTGCCTAGATCAGGTTGCACAGGAATGCATCCAGGTGTGATTTGAAAGTCTTACAGAAGGAGACTCCCTGACCTCTCTGGGAAGCCTGTTCTAATGCTTTGTCGCTCTTAAAGTTAAAAAGGTTTTCCTTGTGATTTGGTGGAACTTTCTGTGTTCTGGACTGTGCCCATTGCCCCTTGTCCTGTTACTGGGTGTGGCTGAAAAAGAGACTGGTTTCATCCTTTTGACACCATCCCTTTGGATATTTATAAGCACTGATAAGAACCCCTCTAAACAGTCCCAGGTTTTTCACCCTTTCTTTGCAAGAGAGATGCTCCTTGTCCCCTATCTCCGTGGCCCGTTGTTGGATTCTTTCCAGTAGTTCCCTGTTTCTCAAAGTGAGGAGCCTGGAACTGAACACAGTGTTCCAGATGTGGCCTCACCAGGGCAGAGTAGGGGGAAAGCAAAACCTCCTTCCAACCTATTGGTCACGTTCTTCTTAATGTACACCAGGTATACCATTTGCCTTCTTGCCCACAAGGGTGTGTTTCTGGCTCATGGTTAACTTGTCCACCAGAACTCCCAGGTCCTTTTCCCAGGTCAACCCCTAACATGTACTGGTGCATCAGATTATTCCTCTTCAGGAGACTCTACAGTTGCCCTTGCTGATCTTCACTGGGTTCACCTTCTCCCTGTTCTCCAGCCTGTCCAGGTCTCACCAAATGGCAGCACAACCTTCCAGTGTGTGAGCCACTCCTCCCAGTTTTGTATCAGCAGACTTGCTGAGTACACTCTGCCCCTTCAAGTAAATTTCTAAATGTAATTGGTGTAATTATATGCACTGAACTACTTTATGTTGATCTTCATGTTATATCACATTTTCTCCTCTTAGGGTTGATTCTAGTTGTATATTGTAGTCTTTAAAAATCATTGCTTGATTACTTCTCTGATAGAAGAGGTTGAATGGTTTTGAACTTTCAGACTTGTCTTCTAATATAGTCAGAAAACACTCCTTTCTACACTGATATTCTTTCATCTGCTTTGTTTTAAAAGGAATCTGAATTTACTTGATGTTCATCTATCTGAAAAGGGAGATTAATCAAAAATTTGCACATATTTTTAATAAATGCACAGTTATTGTTAGCATGCAATTTCTTGACTTAAAAAGCCTGCCCTAAGGTTACCAAACAAACCCCACCCCACCAAACATTGACTCTTTTGGTATTTCTCTAAGAATTGGGGTGCAGGGCTTGTGAGAAGTACTGAGTTATTAAGTAGGGGAGAGAAGCACGTTTACACATTATCCCGCTGGATTATAAGCAGATGGGGAAAAGTCAGCCTGCATCAGCTTCTCTCACAGAAGTTGTATAGTAAGAAATTCAAATGGACACTATCATTTTGGACTGTATTTCTTTCCCAAGTAGATGTTTTTCTGTCTGATCTGTCACACATTTTTTATATGTTTGTGCCATAAGCTCTTTTCATTCATCCGTTCTAGAAATTCTGGGTTTTAAGATAAGCTGTTTGTCATCAGGCTCTTCACAGATTTCTCTTGTATTTGAGATGATGTATAATTAATATTTTAATTTTCTGAGACATTTGTGCTAACCATGTGTATTCCACTGACCACTTGTGACTCTTTTATTTATCATTATGTGAAATATTTTGAAATGTTGGTAGGTTAAAAAAAACCTTTTCAAGTGTATTAACTTTAATTGCCTGCCTTTAAAATAGTACTGGCCATGGGGTATGTGGGGTGTGAGTATATGTGGGGTGTTTGTCTTTCCAAAATGCTTCCTGGATTCTGGACTAGGAGTACATCTTTACATCACTGAAATGATATATAAGTGAAATTGTGCACTGGTGTTGCTTTTGTAAAGTTTTTACAGTGCATAGCTCTTATGTCCTTCAGGATCTGTATATCTAATGGTTGTGCCAAGTCAGAGAAAGAGGAAAAGAGCCAAAACCTGTTGCACAGAGTTAGTAAGATCATTTTCTTGCACAAAGAGCAAGGGAAATACTGAAACATAAAGCAAATATCCCACTATATATATGAGTGGAGGAGCTTCTACAGCTAATTCTTGTTAAGAGTGAAGTGCTGATGGTGATATTTCATAATCTGAACTATCAGAAAGAATAACCTACTGTGTGTTATACAGAAAAATAACAACGCTTTCTAAGTGCTTTCATTCAGTTTCCTAGTGACAGCTTTTGCTCAGGTTTAAATGGATACCTTAGATTCCATTGAAAACAATTATAAATCTAAAAAGTGAGAGATTTTGACATAATTGTTTTTCCCCCACAAACTCTGGGCTGAGTTTTTATACTCTGAATTGGGAACATTTAAAATTACTTTAGTCAGCAACATTGAATGACCACTCATATGTGCATTTATAAAAGAATGAAGGCCATGCTGCCATTTTAGGTCAGTCAAATCAATATTTATGTCTTCTGGCATAGAAGGGCAGCTGAAGGGCTTTCTTTTTCTCTTTTTCTGATAGTTTGTCTGCAGCAACAGGAATGAGAGATCTTAAAAGAATGGAAGTGGAAATAATAATAATTCAATCCAATACAATTTATTTAAAGCACTTTATATTAACCTGACTTAGGTTTTCAATTGCTGGTATATTAAATAGATTTTAAAGAAACAGAATAGAATAGATTAGAATTAACCAGGTTGGAAAAGACCTTCAAGATCATCAAGTCCAACCTATCACCCAACACCATCTAATCAATGGAACCATGGCACCAAGAGCCTCATCCAGTCTCCTCCTAAACACCTCCAGTGATGGTGACTCCACCACCTCCCTGGGCAGAACATTCCAATGGCCAACCTCTCTTTCTGTGAAAAACATCTTCCTAACATCCAGCCTAAACCTCCCCTGGTGCAGCTTCAGACTGTGTCCTCTTGTTCTGGTGCTGGTTGCCTGGGACAACCTCCCTTCCGGTAGTTGTAGAGAGCAATAAGGTCTTTCCTGAGCCTCCTCTTCTTCAGGCTAAGCAACCCCAGCTCTCTCAGCCTCTCCTCATAGAGCTTGTGCTCCAAACCCCTCCCCAGCTTTGTTGCCCTTCTCTGGACACCTTCCAGCAACTCAACATCTTTCCTAAACTGAGGAGCCCAGAACTGGACACAGGACTCAAGGTGTGGCCTAACCAGTGCTGAGCACAGGGCACAATGACTTCCCTGCTCCTGCTGGCCACACTATTCCTGATGCAGGCCAGGATGCCATTGGCCTTCTTGGCCCCATTGCTGGGCACACTGCTGGCTCGTGTTCAGCCTACTATCAACCAGGACCCCCAGGTCCCTTTCTCTCTGGCTGCCCTCCACCCACTCTGACCCCAGCCTGTAGCACTGCATGGGGTTGTTGTGGCCAATGTGTAGAACCTGGTACTTAGATGTGTTCAATCTCATGCCTTTGGACTGTGCCCATCTGCCCAGCCTGTCAAGGTCCCTCTGCAGGGCTCTCCTATCCTCTAACAGATCAACTCCTGCCCCCAGCTTGGTGTCATCTGCAAACTTACTGATGATGGACTCGATGCACTCCTCCAGATCATCAATAAAGCTATTGAACAGGATGGGGCCCAGCACTGATCCCTGGGGGACACCACTAGTGCCTGGCTGCCAGCTGGATGTGGCACCATTCACCACCACTCTCTGGGGTGGTGGTGAATAATAGCGTCATTTTAAGAACATCATTTTCACCTGTAGCTTTGCAGGATTCTCTAGTCACCATTTGCTTTAGAAAGTGCTACTAGGAGAGCAAATGTACCAAACCACTCTAAAACTTCCATACATAGATTGGGGTACAAAAATAGTTGTTCCAGATTTCCAATGCATAAATGTTGAGCAATTGGACTTAAAGTAGGTCCAATTTATCTGTTAGGGATTTCCATAGACTACTAAAAGATATGATTTCTTTACTCAAGTATTTACTGAAGATCTAGTTAAGCATATAATACCTATTGCCTACACTTTGTGCTACAATCCTGTGTATAAAAGATTTTAAAGGCTTGCAGATTCTGTCTTACTGTTATTCTTCAGAACAGAAATGTTCTTATTCGGCAAATGCTGATGAATGATGTTCTCCTATGGAGAGTTCCATAGACAACTTCCTTCTTCCAAAATTGCTACTACCTCCTATTGCTTTCAGTGGGATTGAAGCCACAGTCGCCCTCAGCCAAGATGCACTTCTGCAAAATGACTAGTGCTTCCCATTGTTTCCAATATGAGTGGAGCTTCTCTCAGATAGAATAATTGTCCCTGAAGCACAGGAAACAGCAAAACAACTTTAGCCAGAATAACAGTGACTATCCCAGAGGTACAGAATCAAGGTATTAGTTTGTCTTTAAATATTAGTTTTATTTAATTTAAAATTTCAAGTACTGTTATATGAGAATTGTATGGCATTGCAAGGTGGATGAAACTAAAACCTTGTGGGATGTGTAGCTGAGTGCGGTGACATTTTAATCTGATTACTTCTTGGGTTTATCACTTTTATTCTTTAATTTTTATTTTCAGTAGCTATAACAAACTTGTACTGTTTTTAGCTTTCATCGTAATTTTACCTTACCTTTCCATTGTCTTTCATTTAATACAATGCTTGTTGAGGGAGTTGTTAAAAAGAAATACTAGAGGGAGTAAATGTTCAGCGCAGCAAATTAGATGCCAGCCTTAATTATTCAGAACTGTAAGGAAAAACTTAGTATATTCTACTAATATATGCTATACTCATTTTAATTATCATCAAATAAACCCAACATGCAGCTCACGGCCATGAATTAGCTGTTATAAATGAAATTTGAAGAACCCAGCCCACTTTTCTTTTATGAATAGATATTTAGTATAGTCGATTGTGTTTTGAGTCAGTATTATCTGTAGTTCAGAGGTGTTTCAGTTACTGCTGTGAGACTTAGAACAGTTTGGGGACTTAGGGCTATCCTCATTTTAGTTATGGACAGTAGCTTTTTATTTTTTGAACTTCTTTCAAGCTTCACTGTATATCTGAATAATTGTAAGACAAAACAGTGTAGTCATTACTTTAAATCATTAAGAAGTATTTAATAGCAGGGCTTGTAAAGGGGAAAATGCAATACAGAAGAATATTATGCTTTTCTTCCATGGATTTATTACTGGTTTCAGGTATCTGAAAACAGAGTGTTGCTGTTTGATCTCTTGACGTCAAACTGGTTCTGGCTGGAGGCAACAGTGCCAGTGGAGCGTTACGACCTTGTTTTACTCCATTTCATCCTCTTTTGTGCCATTTGTTAAACATAAACAGGGAATACACATTTTAAATGACAATTACAAAACTGGGGCCATATATTGTTTTTAAAGGGCAAAGTGGGGTTTTTTCTTTTAGAAGCATATTTTGCTAATGAAACTTGTACTGATAGCTTCAATGCATACACAGTAATCTCAAAAAAGGATTATGACATACCGTTACCAAAAGAAAGAAGACCTGTAAAAACAAGTAAAGAAGGAGTTACAGAATACAGAATTAACCAGGTTGTAAAAAAGACCTTCGAGATCATCAAGTCCAACCTATCACCCAGCACCATCTAATCACCCTAACCATGGCACCAAGTGCTTCATCCAGTCTCTCTTTAAACACCTCCAGTGATGGTGGCTCCACCACCTCCCTGGGCAGCACATTCCAATGGCCAATCTCTCTTTCTGGGAAGAACTTCTTCCTAACATCCAGCCTAAACCTCCCCTGGTGCAGCTTGAGATTGTGTCCTCTTGTTCTGGTGCTGGTTGCCTGGGAGAAGAGACCAACCCCCACCTGGCTACAGCCTCCCTTCAAGGAGTTGTAGAGAGCAAGGTCTTTCCTGAGCCTCCTCTTCTCCAGGCTAAGCAACCCCAGCTCCCCCAGCCTCTCCTCACAGGGCTGTGCTCCAAACCCCTCCCCAGCTTTGTTGCCCTTCACTGGACACGCTTCAGCAGCTCAACATCTTTCCTGCTTTGAGGGTCCCAGAACTGGACACAGTACTCAAGGAGTTCTTGTATTTTGTGTCATTTTCACTAGTGCAACTTAGTGGACTTCAGTGAACTTTTCCATGGTTTTTAGTGATGAAAGATCAGAATTATCTCCTGTTACATTTCTTTGTTCACATTGGTGGGTTTTATGATAATTTAGCAGTATAAAGATCTCACAACCATAAAATAGATCATCTATAATTTCTGACCTCTTTTTGTATCATTACACTAAAATAATAGCCATAAAATTTCAAAATCAGTTCACAAAGGGTATTTCAATCTTTGGTTTATAGATGAAGGGAAAGGGATGTCCCAGGACAAGAAGAATGTTGTCTCTCCTGTGCGGGGGCAATCCAGCAGTCACCACAAAAAAGGAATAAAAGACAAACAAGTAGAAGAGTGGTTTGTTCTGTAATGCCAGCTCTTTCAAAAAGGTTATATTTGCTGACCATAGTGAAACTAAATTTAGCACCTGTTTGTGTGACCAAAAAAAAAGAAAGAAAAAGAAAAGTTCAATGGCTACTAAACTTCAGCAATAAATCAGACTGTTTAGACAAAAAGAATTTAATATTAAAGGGAGTAAGAACCTTAGAGACAGCTCAGGATTTACCTTAAAAAAAAAAGAGCTGAAGCAGAATCCACTACAAAGCAATGAAATTACTCTTTGCAGGCAATGCAGAAAGTCCATATTTATTCTGGGAATAACATACAGATTTGCACTTTGAGTTGTGTAAAAGCAATTCAGTATGACAAGCTCTGCCTTTCATATAGATGAAAATGGGGAAGGTAAGGTGCAGTTGACTTGCTCATGCTAATATGGCCAATGTGTAGCAGATCCAAGAGGGTTTTCTTACATTCCCAGGCCAGATTTTCTCTCCTACTTTGACTTCAGTGCAAATTTATCCAAGACTTAGCTTTTACTCTTGCTTTTTTAAAAAAACAGTTTCCTAATGGAAGTAGAGTTGTTGTGAACTGCAAAACAGGACTCACAGAATTGGCTGGGGTTTTTTGGTGTGTGGTTTTTTGCTTTTTAGCTTGTGTGTGTGTGTGTGTGTGTGTGTGTGTGTGTGTGTGTGTGTGTGTAAAACCATAAGATTTGTCATACTCTATTAGAAACAACACATCAAATTCAGTAGTGACCATTCCTCGTGTTGCAGAAAAGTAGAAATCTCTTCTATATTAAATCCATTCATGCAGTACTTAATGTGAAGACATTAAGTCTGGATAGTCTGATGTGTGAACCAGGATGATCTTATTGAATATGCATAATTATCAACACTATCAATGGATCAAAATGCCTCTTTGTCTTACCTCTTTTAGATGGTTTACATGGGTTTTTTGATTCATATATGTGTGTACACTTAGGTTCAAATTTTCTGGTTCAAAACAATCTCTGGTTGATTGTGAATGCATGTATACAATTACAGAACTCAGCTACGTGGTTTGATATAATGAAATAGAATCATAGAATCAGCACGGTTGGAAAAGACCTCAGAGATCGTCAAGTCCAACCTGTCACCCAACACCTGTTGACTAACTAAACCATGGCTTCAAGTGCCACGTCCAATCCTTTTTTGAACACCTCCAGGGATGGTGACTCCACCACCTCCCTGGGCAGCACATCCCCATGGCCACTTACTCTTTCTGGGAAGAACTTTCTCCTCACCTCCAGCCTAAACTTTCCTTGGTGCAGCTTGAGACTATGTCCTCTTGTTCTGGTGTTGGTTGCCTGGGAGAAGAGACCAACCCCCACCTGGCTGCAACCTCCCTTCAGGTAGTTGTAGAGAGTAATAAGGTCTCCCCTGAGCCTCCTCTTCTCCAGGCTAAACAACCCCAGCTCCCTCAGCCTCTCCTTGCAGGGCTTGTGCTCAAGACTTCTCCCCAGCCTTGTTGACCTTCTCTTTGCACATTCAAGTGCCTCAAAATATCCTTCTTAAACTGAGGGCCCAGAACTGGACACAGTACTCAAGGTGTGGCCTAACCAGTGCTGAGTCCAGGGGCAGAATGACTTCACATAAATTCACATATGAGTGCTGTCTTGCATATGTGTAGGTGAGGGTATGTTTAATAATGTTGTAGTTTCTTGCATTGTTATTTTTCCAGGTCTTTACAGATAATTTTATGTAGTATTTACATTCTTATTCAGTTGCATTCCTTTCAAAAATTGCTAATATCTGTTTAAGCTTTTTGAAACAAGTGATAGTATTGGAATAATGCATACTGGTCTGTGTTGTGTTAACTTTGCAATATTGAGTACCAAAGCCAAAAAATTAAAAGAGGTGAAGGAAGGCAGAAAAACAAAGAAAAAACATTTAATGTTGTTTGCCTTTTAAATTCTTTCTGATAATTTTAGCCATTATTTTTATTTGTATTTTGTTTGTTGTGTAACGTCCATTGCATTTGATGTAAGTGGAGTAAAGCAAAATCATTTATCTAGTTTTTGCTATGAGGTGGACAAGAATGGAGGGTAGCTGACTTGTCTAATTTGCACAATGACACAAGATTCAGAACAGGTTGCTTTGGTATAACAACACATCTTTATCTTTGTATTATCATAAGGGACTCATATAGGCAGTAGTAAAGAAAAACTGTATTTCCTTTCATGTATGGGTTTGTGCATGTGCAAGCAGTATGGAACCCTAACTCTCACAGATTTTATTTTTATTTGAATAATGTTAATAATTCCATCTTTCTATTTGGGAAATTCACAACTCAGAAGATTTTTTAAGCCAAATAATGTGCTTTGGAGTGTACTGTATTGTCATAATGTGTCCCCAAAATTTAATGCTGACTTCATTCTTTTTACTTTTATTTTTTTTTTCTTCCTGTTTCAATGGAAAACAATTGAAGTTCATAGTCAAGATCCATGGACAAATCAGCGCTATTTTCTTGGCATATTAGCAAAACTGTTCAGTGGTGTGCATTTCATAAACGCTTGGTGCAATCACACATCAAGACGTGTAGAGTTTCCTAGATGCTGCATTAGAATTTCTTGCTGCATAAAGAGAAAAGGTTATGTATCCGTGTAATCCATTGTTCAACCAGTAATTAATAGTGTTGTCATTACTGATATGTGATGTCCAGTATGTCTTTGGTATTTAGGAATTTGTAAGGATCCTCTCTTTTATGTTTCTTCCAGCAACCAACTTTGTGCTGTCAAGGCACTGTTTTGGTGCTTCTTAAGAGTGATACTGTACTGTGGTAATTGGCTGTTCCAACAAGTGATAGTAAAACCACTGAAGACATTTTTGGATTACTTGGATTACCCTGAACTTTTAGTTTGAGAATATTCTCCTCAAGAGGGGACTTCTCTGCAAAAAGTAATTTAAATTGGAAAAGACCTTCCGAATCCAATTAGGTCCAGCCATTTACCTGGCACAGCCAAGTCTACCACTAAACCATGTCACTAAACATCACATCTGCACACTCAGGATGCTGTATGTTGAGAGTGCCACTACATGAATTGCATTTTCAATTGCTACTAATACAAAGTGCAGAAATCCATAATCCTTAATTAATGTACCTTGTCAAGAGTGGCTCTTGAATGCCAGAGCCTCTTGGGTTTGTTTTACTCTTCTTCTCCTATACTGCTTCTGAGCAGATACAATGACACTGTAAGAATTACCCTGATGGTGTGTGCTAAATTATATTATGTAAATTTTGCTTAGTAAGATCTGTCCAGACTCTAATTACTATACCAACTTTTAGAACTCCTATTTGCAAAGCCCATACATATTAGTAATTCTAGGGAAATGTAATGCATAGTAAGGAAATATGCTATGAAAAATCCTGGGGACTTGCCCCATTTGGATGATTACAGTGAAGTCAGTCTCATTGGCACTTTCTGGTTTATATCAGATAATCCAGTTTCATGTGCATTGTTCGAAAGTACAATGTAATCTACTACTACTGTCACTACTGTTTTAAGAAACAGTCAGTAAAAGTGCATAGAAATTGGTGTATTAGGAAGTTAAAAGTCTCCTTAATATCATGTAACTACCTGTATGAAGAATAGAAAACAACAGTGTTATGATGCATTGCACTCAGCCCGAGTAATGATACTTGTTATGGAATAAACACCCTGAATCTATCTTCTTTTCAATTTTGGGAAAACTCAGGTTTGTGTATAGATTGAAGTTTAGGGCCAGACTTTCCCCATTAATGCAATCATCAATTTGATCATAAAACTATTACAGAAATAGCTGTTTTTCTACCGTTACTTACACCAAGGTTTTTCTTTCATAGTAACAATCATATCTGTAAAGTGAAGCCTAAAGAAAATGTATCTCTAATAATTTACTAAAATGCAGGTTTTCTCATGCATATTTTAGAAGCTATTTTATATGTTAGAATGTAATTAGCTGCACTGTGAAGTTCTGTGAGGGAATATAATTCAAGTACCAGTGAAACCATTCACTTCACAATGGAAAGGACTGAAACAATCCCAAGAATGCTTACACTTGGCAAATTGTCTTTGTTTTTGAGTGAACATTGAGATTTAGTTTTAATTAGTAGAGTTCAGTGTTGCAGTCACTTAAAAATTAGACTTACTTAGTTTCTCCTATAAAATTCTGTACACAGATGAGGAAATCAGTCTTCATGTAGTAAAATATCATTTGCAAGCAATGGAGCAGAGTCTTCCTAATTAGAGTCCATCTTTAAATTCTTAGGCAAATCTCTATTAAGATACTAGAGAATGCTTTCTATAATCTTTAAAATGGTTATTATGTAGTCCCTGGGTGACTACTGAAATTATAGTGACCTGCAGTGGTAGGGCCAAATGGGCCCAACACAAACCCAGATAGGTCCTGGCATGTCTAGACATGGTCTCCCTCTCCCCCCTCCCTCCTACAGGAGTCTGAGGAAACACAGGAAAAAGACAGAAGAACAGACACCAAAAAGTCTGGTAAACAGAGGGACATATTCTCCCATTATGATTATAGAGCATGTGCACTGGCCATGCTTCTGCTAGACCAGACCATGGCCTGGCAGAGTCCCATTAATTGTTTGCTGGCTTCAGTTGACCTATTGGCCCAAATTGAATCTCAGGCAAGTGATAAATACAGGCCAGATTGTATAAGCCTAGCATTGCCTTGCCTGACCTTGCCTTGCCTTGCCTTGTCCAAGATCTGGGAGAGAAGCCACAAGCCTTATCCTGCAAGCCCAAAAAGCCAAGCCTTGCTTGCCTTGCAATTTGGAATCCATGCTGTGCCTCAGTTTAGCCAGGAAGACACAAGCGCCCTTTGCAGAAACATGAAGCCCAGGAGCAGCCAGACGTGTCTGGCTGGGCAGAGGGAGCCAAGACCCCAGCAATCGTGCCCTTGCAGTGATAGGCTACTATCAGTATAAACACTCACTTTGCAAAACCCCAGGACAATCTGTGGATCCTGGGAAGAAGCTTCAAGAGCCACCTGCTGTCGTGCTGAAGCCAGACCAGCCATTGACCAAAAGCCTTTCCGGCTAACACACAGCAGCACCCCCCCTGCTTGGGTGGAACTCAGTGAGTAGTTTATTGCCTCCTTTGCTTAACGGCTCCTGTCAAGTCTCCCCTGGTGGTTGAGCACCATATTGCGATGGGGATTGTCTTTCCATTATTCTTTCAGTTTCCTTAAAATTGTTAAAGTTGCCTGAATATTGTACATTCCCACTGTAAATATATATTCCAGCTGTACACCAAACCTAATTAATAAGTTTTGGGCAGTTTTTCATATTAATAAAAAGTTATCAATGTCCAGGGCAGGGCAATGAGGCTGGGGAGAGGTCTGGAGCTCAGCCCAGTGAGGAGAGGCTGAGGGAGCTGGGGTTGCTTAGCCTGGAGAAGAGCAGGCTCAAAGGAGACCTTATTGCCGTCTACAACTACCTGAAGGGAGGTTGCAGCCAGGTGGAGGTTGCTCTCTTCTCCCAGGCAACCAACACCAGAACAGGAGGACACAGTCTCAAGCTGCACCAGGGGAAGTTCAGGCTGGAGGTGAGGAGAAAGTTCTTCCCAGAAAGAGAGATTGGCCATGGGGATGTGCTGCCCAGGGAGGTGGTGGAGTCACCATCCCTGGAGGTGTTCAAAAGGGAATTGGACATGGCACTTGGTGCCATGGTTGAGTTGATTAGATGGTGTTGGATGATAGATTGGACTTGATGATCTCTGAGATATTTTTCCAACTTTATTGATTCTATGATTCTATTTTTCTTATTAATTTATTCAAAACTCATAAACCATACCATGGCCTTTGAGGTGATTTTAGTAAAGCACTTTCTCTTAATTACTATATTCATACACAGGTAGTCAGATCTTTTATGGCTGCCATCTACTTTAATCGATTTTGTTTCCCTGCTAATGTTTTTGTACAAAAATGCAAATTATATTTCACACCTTGAAATAACATTTTGTTACTGTGACATTTGAGGCTGGCTGCCTCCTGTTACTGCCGCATAAGTTACACCTCCGGTGTCCAACCCAGTAGGTGGACACAGGAAACAGCCTATTTCTACTCATAAATCCTGTGCCTTAGAAATGCAGCTGCAAAGTCTTCCTCTTCCTCTTTCTTCCCTCTGTGCTCCCGTGGGAGATGCTCCCTATCAGGTATGGTGGGGGATTATCTCAAGGCCTCTTAGACCTGACTAGGCCTAATGCCAGGAGGAGAAGGCAGGGGCACAGTGACTCTTAAGAACTGGATATTCAAATCCCCAACTTTTTTTATTTCTTTTGAGTTCTCTGGTAGCTGTGGTTGAAAAATGGAACTCAGAAAGTGGCAAAGGTACAAGACCTGTATATCCTCTAGAGTGCCAATGCAAAAGTTTCCTGTGAATGATCCTGCACTTGAAAGAGGAGATATTTTGAGTTCAGCTCTCTGAAAGGCTCAAGAATTATGGAAAACACTGTGGGAATTTTCTTCTTGGCACCAAGGAACATGCTCTAGGACTAGCCATATTCTCTAACATATGAATTCCATGGACTTGAGCAACAGGCTGTCTGTCAGGTATGCAGAGAGAAGTATTACTGTTTCCAGAGTTTCAGTGCTCTAACTCACCTGATTCAAACCTGTAGTTAGAAAATATAATTAAGAATCACAATATATTCTCCTCCTTCTGTCATTGTAATCTTGTTTTCTCTTATTTCCTGCATTCTAACTCTGCCAGGAGTACTGTTTTGATTGATCAGTTGATATTCAAGGTATGGCCCATAAGCACCCTCATGTATTCCATTTCTTTTCTCCTCTAAAACCTTTCTCTCTGCTCTCTCTTTCTCTTCCTTCCACTTTAGTACTAGGAGCAATGTTGGACAGAAGTGTGCTGAATCATTTAGACACACAATGGGACTTTGCCGTGCTGTGCCACTCATTACCTGCACAGGCTTTCTGTTAGAAGTCGAGGGATCTGAAGACAAAACAGATCTCTGCCAGTCAGAGGTGCAGTGGAGCAGAGTCTGTATCTCTGACTTCGCTTGCAGGTGTCTTCACCCTGGACACATGCACTGTTTCCCATCCATATTTTCTCCAAATGTTAAACCGTCCAGGAATGTGTGCAGGAACTCTGCTGCACTTACTGACATAGCCCTAGAACTGTTCATTTGGAGTTTTTCAGACCTGTCTCCTGGCATCTGTCACTGTGTTTACAGAACTGCCTGGGGTCAGCTTGATGGGGAATGTGCACCTGCACCTAGGTTGCTGCACAGGGAAGAGGCAGTAGTGACTTACGAGCAGCTCTTCAGGTACAATTTGAAATCATTGCTAGTCTGCCAGGTTTGCTTGGAATTCTGTGGCTCACAACAGCACAGCAAATAGGAAATGTGCTATCTTAGATATTCTTCAACAGAGCAGGAGCTTAGGTGGAGCTTCTGTGTCATGTCTGTAGTTGTGGGTAGGGAAACTGTCGCTAGCCTTGAGCATCTTTCCATGTGTACAGGCAACTCATCTTGAAAAGGCCTGGTTGTTGGAAATTTTTTTCTTTAAACGGTTTTAAAGAACAATGAACTAATTTTTAATTGCCAAAATAAATAAGTAGAACTGCCTAGTAATTGCTGTTACCAAATAATGTCTGTAATGTGCATCAGAAATAGGCAACATAGAGAAACCCATTCTTAGTATTTCTTCCAGTTCTGTAGCAGCTGTATTGGGAGGGAATATTCACCATGCAGATCTCTTGATACACAATTTGTGGAGTGATATGCTTACAATGACCACTTCCAAGGAGATCTGCTACATCTCCCTTGTTATCTTCTGTCAGCACGAATGGGAGGTGCAGGCATACCATTACAATGGCAATCGTGACTTTCTGCAATCATAATGTTAGTTGTTCTGCAGAATGCACAGAGGACAACCCAGGTATTTTGGAAAATTTCCAAGCCAAATGGCCTTGGTAGAGGAGTAATCTACTCTCTGTTCTTTATGGGTAGAGAAATACAAACAATTATTGGATCTAAATTGCCTATTCTCTGTCTCCATAGAAGTCAGTGGAGTTATGCAAAGGTTAAAGTCAGTGTGAGATTAGCATCAGAATTTTCATACTGCAAAATTATATATGCAAAATAAACACTGGGTTGTGAAAAAGTACATCAAATCATCATTGAACCTTCTTAGATATTTAAATTGTATTATATATATGTGGATATATATATGAACTGTTAGATGCTAGGGAGAGCATTCAGCATAGGTTGACTTTGTTTTGCAGTTTATGCAGATTAACAAGATAGTGAACATGAATTTTAGTCGTGGTGACTTGTATATGGTTTCATGATATGACCATCTGTCTAATGCAGCAGATATTACCTACAGTTGTCTTAAAATGACTGAGTGCCTATCATAAAAAGTGAGGTCATTTGTTTTTTAAAGGAACAGCATGATAGCACTTGGTGGTACGTACCGCTCCAGTTTACTAGCTAATAGGTCAGACAGGCTAAGACAGCTCTTCTGTCCAAACAGAAGGGTTGAATGCATTGCTTCTCTCTTATTTCTGAAGTGTGTAATCTAGTTCCACAGACCATCTGCCTGGTTGCTTTAATATTTCTCCTCTTTATCATGCCTGACAAAACTAAGGTGTACAGCAATACCCAGAGAATAATTGAAATGGTGCCTGTAATGGTGCCTGCATTTGTGAGGTTCTTTTCCTCTTTTCCTGTTCAGCCATTTTAGATATATATATATGTGTGTGTGTGTGTGTGTGTTTGCCTTTCATATTAACCTTTCATATTGCCTTTCTATTAACCTAATAAGTAACCTTGCAGCAATGCTCACATGTTTTCTGGCACATAAGTTCCCAAATTTGTGGTGAGTAATAGATTTTTATTGTAACAGTTTGTTTCAACAGTTTACAGCTGATTTTTTTAAATAAAAAAAAGGTGTTGAACCACGGTTCTTCTGCTTTGCTGAGGCTAAATACTTGTATTAGTCTTTATTTTGAATTTTTAAAATCTCAGTTTTATGTAGAGGCTATCATAATGCATTGCCTCTCTATAGGATAGAACAGTTTGCAATTCCTATGGTGCGCATGTCAATTCAGCAGAAAGAATAACTACAGTATATATTTAATAAAGGAAATAAACAAACAAGTAAAACACTACCACCACACACAAAAACTAAACACCAAAAAAAACCCCAAACCAAACAAGTTGAACTTTTAGAATTGTTATTAAATGACACAGTTATACAGGCAAGCTGGCGTGGATTCCGAGAATCTAAGTCCTAGGATGTTGTTAAAAAACATTTTGTTGTCAGTTGAAACTGAATTCAGACAGCAAATCCGTAAATAGCCATGCTAGGTTTATTCATGTGCTGTGACTATGAGAGGAAGTGAATGTACCTGGCACTGCAGCGGTCAGGGAAGTGTAACACTTTCGAGCCACTCTTGTGGAAAGAGAAGCCGAAGAGGACAGAAGGTGAGCAGTGATTGCATTGGTCATGTCAGGCTGGTCCTGGGCATTTTGGTACTGACAGACCTGTCAGACTTTCCCCCGGGAGGTTTAATGAGGCAAATTCTGCTGTCTGCTTTGAAAGTTACTTTGGAAGCATAGCTGCTGAAAGAGAGGTTTATGGTAGTAATTCTGCAAACCATTGCTTCTTCTAAAGACTCTGGAATGGAAACAAATGCAAGCATACCTTGGAGGGCTTATAGATACGTTCAAAAGTCCCGCTTCTCAGATGTACTTCTAGATGATAAATGGAAAGCGTTCAAGATAAGCATTTGAAAAACCATTATCCCAGTGCCATATTTTCATTGTTAACCAATTTACTTAAGACAGTGGAGCCTTGACTCTATCAAATCAGCCATCTTTGTTTTGTTGACTGCGTTATGTTGTGTTTGGAAAGTAGAGGAGTGGTGTGCAATTAGGCACAGAATCGGAGGGTGTCAGAGCAGTGCCTCCATGTCCCAGACAGTTATCAGTCTTACTTTACTAAAGGCTCCCATATTCCATTCAAACTTTACTTCGTTTCTTTGTTGTATTGTCACAAAATTGTTATTATTATTATTAGTAGTAGTAGTAACAAAGGAATACTGTTTAAGAATTTATTAAAAAAAAAAATAAAATTAAACCTTTGAGCCATTGCAGTGGCCATGGCTACATGGGAAATGACAGGTCCCTCCAGACAATGGTAAATATCACTTTTGCTTGTGTTTTGTCACTCCCCTTTCTTGCCAAATCTGGAATAATAATTCTTGTCATTTAGGGTACAAAACATGGCAATCTTAAGTGGATATTTACAAATACCTGCTTAATGTCACTGAAAACAGAGTACCTTCTGCTTTTCTGTGGCTATTAGGATTTCAAAGTCAAATTAAATCTGCAACTAAGAAAGAAAAGAGAAAAAAAAAGAGGAAAGATGCTCTAGCTATCGCAATCGTTTCTGCTGTGCAAGTCATGTTTAGTCTGGGAAAAGAGTAAGAGGAAAATAACAATTATTTTATGCTAATTTTTTTTTTCTACAACTGTTTTGGATAAAATATGCCAGCCTATGCACTGCAGATTTAGCTTTACTGTGGATCCATCTTCCTTACCAAATGGACTATAATTTTCTGAACCAACCTTTCCACTTGAGGCTAATCCTTTTGGGAAGAGGTAATTTTCCTGTTTATCTTAATTGACATGTTCCCTAAATTTCAATCTCTACAATAACTTGACCTTAATTATGAGGCCTCATTGATAAAATGAAGGTTACAAAGGCAAGCTCCATGTGTATTTTTTTCCCTGTGTTTGTCACAATAAAAATTCTGAACCCTCTTCCTGTTCTTTATCTTCAATCATTTCTAAAAATAAGTGTAAAGAATGTTTATGGTGTGTGTTGGTGCTTGTTTAGATTTTAATAAATGATTACTGTGTCTGACTTAGGTGCTTCAGTGCAAATCTGTGTATTTCTAGGTCTCTCTCTTTCCATAAGAAAAGTATGCTTTTGATAGGTTTCTTCTGATTTTTTCCCCCCTTTTAAAAAAAAAAAAAATTAGGTTTGAATTATTTTCCTTCATTCAAACCTGTATTACATAGAGCAATATATTGTTGAAAATTGAAAGTCTTCTAGCCCTGTCTGGACTTAGCAAACCCTGGTGTGTGAAGCAGAATAAAACCATCATGGGATAAAACCTACACTAATGAAATGGATAGCCAAGTTTTGTGCTTGGAAAGGATGACTTGTACACCTTGAACCTAAAACTGATGTTCAGATAGACTGGGTTTATCTTAAAATTTGAGCTGCTGTGTCATATTCAATTGACATTTGCTTGAATAAAATTAGAAGAAGTACGTGGGTTACTGCAGACTTTAAGTTACAGTAAACAGTAAACAATTCACGTATTAGAAATTCTTACAGTCACAGAATGTTGTGCAGTCTTGCATATAGAAGAGGACTTCATGCTTCAGGCATTTTTGTCCTATACAATCATGTTGTTAGAAATAGGCTACAGTACTTTGGGAAAATCTAACACTGCTGTTATTATCAGTAACATTCACAGCTGGTTTGTAGTAAAATACAAGTCACTCTAGTCTGTGAATAAGTATCTTTCTGACTGCACATGATGATAATTGCTCTCCCTGCACTTTCTTTGGCACCTACTTATCGCAGCTGAAGTGATTGATAAAAGTATTTTTGTACTGATGTGGAACATTTCTAAATTATATAATGATTTTTGTATTATTTCACATTTACTCTGAAGAAAGTTCATGCTAAATTCAGTTTCACTGCTGTCAGTACCTTTATTAATCACAATAGGAAAAGTATGGTGTGTTTCCCACCTTTGCTGCACAAGATCAATTTTTAAAGCAAGACTTCCTATTTCTTTTTTTTTTTTGGGGGGGGGGAGTGGTGGGGGGGGAGTGATATAGAGGGTTATGTGTGAGGATATCAAGTAACTGACTTCAAACAGAAGACAAATTCACTAAAGTGAAAATGATTGTGATAGTTCTCTAATTTCCCCCACAGTGTATGTAAGACTGACTTTTAAAGTGTTTAGTGGATAATGGATCATGTAAGGTCAGTACTAGCCATAGCTGTTATGGCTATTATTTTCTCCTTTCATGGGAGGGTGCTCAGCAAAATGAGATTGTCACGCTCTTTTTTTTTTTTGAGAGGACAGCGACAGACAGTTAAAAGCCTCTTCATGTAAGGATGTTATTTCATAAAGACACCAGCACTGGATTATCCCCTTCACTTTAAACTTCTGCCAGCTTGTACAAAGAGATAAAACAAAATAGCCCCAATCCCAGGGGTGGAGAAGTGCTGGCCAGATCTGCCCATGTCCACAGCTTTCATTTTGATTAGTCACATGTGAGGAAAATTCACTTAGGCTGAGAGGTAAATTTAATACCAGTTATGCCCATGCTGTTCATATCACAACCATTTTCACATGATGCCACTTAATTCCCTAAGAAGCAGAAAGGTAAATCGGTGGCTGGCCAGCTAAGGTGTCATAATGCATTAGGACCAGGGCTCGCTGCAGGGGATAATGGTTCTGATTGCTGTTGACTCATGTCTCCACCAACTGCCTCATGTAAAATAAGTGACATTTAAAAGGCATCAAGATGTGAGAAGAGGTAAAAAAAAAATAAATGAAAAAAACCACGAAGTACTAAACTTGCCACTTGAACATAAAGTCCCTTTTTCACCCTAAGTGGTATAAAAATGATAACTCGACATGCCATAGGTGACCTGCACCATGCTTTGAACTTCCTGTCTTGTGTTTTTAGAGAAAATCTGTAAAATTGCTTCTGGGAACTGCTTCAACATGTTATCATTTATTTCCCATTTAATTTTTTTTTTACTTTTTTTTTTCTTTTTTTTTGCCCTTGGATATCAGTCTATTCATCTTTTAAAAAGCTCAAGGCTGAATCAAGTTAGGCAATGCTATACAACAAGAGGCAGCCTAGTCTCTGTAGGCCCATTTAAGTCTATTTTTATAAAGAGAATCAAATTCCAGTTTACAGTAAGCATATGCTTCAGTTGACATCTGTTTCTAAGACTTGGATGCTTTGTTTGCATAACAGGCACCAATAAATGGCCTTGTTTTAAGTCTGCTCACTCAGTTGTATTTGGGTTGTTCAGCTGGGGATTTGAGTTGCAGCTGATCCCCTACCGGTCATAGCAGATACAAAAGGGAAGGGAAAAAAAAAAAATCAGAGAAACTCAGTCTTATTTATTAATGCAGATTTCAACATCCTCAATAAGCCTTTTGTTACATGACTACTAAATTCTTGTTTACCCAAGCAGAGAAGTGTTTCAGAGTATCAAATTAAAGATAACAAAAAGTTGTGTTTGTTTTCTTAATGTTTTATTTAATAGTGTTTGTATCTTTCTCAACTGATAAAGCCGGGTATTGTGAAGAGCATGTAAGGCTGGGAATTAAACGGATGATTGGTGTAGGGAACGCATTTGTTTTGGAAACATATAATTACACAGTATAGTAATTTTTTAACACTTGTTTTCTTTAAATGTCCACACCCTACTGATGATGCAGTCTAAAATACTCTGTAAATAAAATTTGATTCCATCTGCTTTCTCAGGAAAACAAATTCTGGACTTCTCAAGGAACAATGGGAAATTATATATGTTGCTTCACTAGCCTGCAGAACATAAGGCTTTGTCTATGAGGTGATGCATTCTGTTGCAACTATATTATATTTCTTTGGTATCTCAAATGTAATTTAATACATTTCTAAGAAACCTAGCAAATGCCTGTAAAGAAGACAAAAATGTATTGTTAGCATCATAACTGTATAATTACCTTACATGCTAACCACTATCATTTTTTTAAGCAATACCATCAGCAGTTATTAATTTTTTATTGTTTTGAACTCCCCTCACCCGTCTAAATTATTGTGAAGTGCTCTCTAGTAGTGTACAGAATATATAACATATTTCAAGTGGATTTACTTATCAACTTTTTCTAGTGGTACCAACAGCCGTAGTGTGAAATGTATCTACTCCATTTACTCTTATCCATTGCACCTACTTTCTTTTTCTCTTTAATTTTTATATATGGTAAAAATTTCATTGAAGAGAGATTTTAGATGACAGGACTGTAATTTTAAACCCAATAGAAGAGGTGTAAGCAATTTGAGCTTAGCTGAAGCATAATCTTAGGTTGTCAAGAAGAAACCCATTCTCCCTATGCTAATCAATCAGTATATCAACCGACCAATCATCTCCTCAGCTTAGCATATATCCTAAGGTTTGATATATCTATTAACTGCCCATCATGCAGCTGGTCTCCAGTTGATGAGATTCCCCCTATCTTGGCATTTGGAAGCAGACAACTGAGCTATCACAGCCTCAGATAAATACTAAAGTGGAGATTTCAATCCTGCTTCTGATAGCAAAGACAATCCAGGAGCATAGAACACATTTTCAGAAAAGAACACATAGAGAATTACATTTTCCACAGAGTGTTATATGTGAAAATTGCATATATTTTATGATCTCTCCTTCCTCCATCCCCAGAAGTAACAGGAAATTATTCTCTTATTGTGACTGAAACTTTTAACAGCAAAAGATAACAAGAAAGTGCTAAAATTTGTTGGTAACTGCTAATTACTGTTATGGTGACACACAACTAATTTTTGAAAAGTGGTTTTCATAATTATTCTTGGGGTATTACTTTATTGATGGGAAAATAATGTCACAATGCATTTAATTCTCAAGGAAAAAGTTTGAGTTTCAGAAGATTATACCTGTGCCTTTCTAGTTTTAAAGCCTGAGCTTGAAATTCAGCAAGGGGAAAGCATAATCTAAGTATGGTAGAGCCTAACTGCTGATGTGGGAGTTCAGCACACAGATATAACATAGCCTTTCAAGGCCTATCTGTATTACAAATACCGTAGAAATTGAGGACTTACTATGTTGACTTTGCCATTAGTGAAAATCTGCCTCAAAGAATCCAGTGTCTTAGGACAGCTACCGTAAAACCTTGCTTCTCTGGAGAGAATTGTAGGGTTGCACAAGGGTCTGTGGTCACCATGGAACAGAGCACACAAGGGAAAAGTCTCCTACTCAAATTTCAGTGTCAAAAGAAGGGGCCCAGTTTGTGTGCTGGTGTAGAACTGAACGATTCCTGAATCCAGAGAATGTGTGCTCACTTAATTAAGAATTTGATCAACTTTATTTCAGATCTAGCAATGAAAGGGTATGTGAAAGAGTTAAGCTTATACAGCCCTACAATGTTCTTCATCAGAATGCTTGGAGTGCCTATGTTGCTCTTGTGCACTATTTATGCCATGTGAAACAAGAATGTGGCCAGTTAGGTCATAGTTTATTACAGTAACATGGGAAATGTGAAAGTAATCAGGAAAAATTGTTTGTGAATATTTCAGACCTCTTTGGAGGCTAAATTCTACTCTTTTGCATCCTCCCTTAACATAATCCACTGAAACTTTGATACTGTAGGAAGGACACCTTTGGATCTGACTCAAATACATAGCATATAGCTATATAAAAAACACTAGTTGGTTTCTCAGAAGGGTCATGTATGTTTCAAATTCAAGGCTGCTTCATTGGCTGGGACACACTGGTGTAATAGCACAGAAAACCAGCTGAAGATGTGGCTCATTTTCTTAGTGGTCATGAAAAGAGCCGGACCAACGGCTATGGTACTTGCAATCAGTTCAGGCAAAAAACAGCTATAAGCAATGGGAGTGTCTTGCCCTACGAATGTATGTCAACCCTGACCAGGAAGGATCTGAAGGCTCTTCATGCTTATGTAATCCTTGACCTTTCAGAAAAAAAGTTATAGCATTTACCTTAAATCTTACAGTCTAAATTCATATGGAATACAGATCCATGTGAACCTGTAAACAGATGAGATGTCTGAGAGGGCTTCATCCTTGTGCAGCATTCTCACTTAAAGAATTTGTTACAGATCTAGTCTCACATGAGAGATGAAAACAAGGTTTAGTAACGTAGGGAAATTTTGGGCATCTACTGCAGGGTGGTCACCAGTAGTGCAGACTTTCAATAATGGCATACTTAGCACCAGTTGAAGATAGCCCCAGAGAAAGAATCAAGGCTCATTGAATATCGTGACCTAACAATTTAATTTAAGAATATGTAGGATGTGTGATCCCCTTTTGCCAGTATATGAAGTTCCGAGGGCTGAGATACATTGTTTTGTTAGAGACAGATGGTCCAGACCCTTCAAACTAAACAGTGCACGCAATTATTATTTCACTTGCACACAATTAATATCTCCTGGCAGCACAGAGCAGATGCTTTTCTAATAGTTTGGTAAACTATGTAGAGTGGCAGAGTTTGCTAAAGGAGAAAAATACTGACTCAGAGGCTACTAGGACCAAAAAACATATTTTCTTTGTTTAGTGATAGGAAGAACAAACAAAAAACCTAACCCACCAACCAAAAAAAAATAATATTCCAATCTCTAGACATGCCTTCCAAACACAACCAAAAGCATCAATATAGGTTCCCCTCTGTGCATTGCACTACATAAGGCTGCATAGATCGTTTCTCCAAGCTTCCATGTTCTGTGTCAAATATTTGAGGAAGATAAGCAACATTACTAACCAGGGTTAATCCACAGGTTTGTTTGTTACCCATGATATTTCTGTAAAAACACAATCCACACCCAACCCAAAAACCTAAAGACCTTGTAAAAAACACATCAATGCCCCACACACTGACTAGTTTCTTCACTTGATTTATAGACAAAAGTGAAATGAGGATATTGGAATCGACTAGATAGAGATGCAAAGTTACAGCTGAGATATGGCTGATTGTATCTATGAGATACTGTGACTACCGGAAGAAGCAGTTATTTAGTTGAACTATCCGACTGTTTGTCTGGACATGAGTCTTTAAAGTCTTCCTCTCAGTATAGCTTTTTGTTTGTGAAGTGAAAAAATATGCATGCACTTCAAATTTATTGTTACAAATAAAGCCAGTACTATTTAAATATTATTGAATATTCTTTTTCTATACTTCCCAGTGCTCATTTAAATCAGATATAATGAAAACCGGATGACTAATCCTAAATTCAGGTGTACTACCACTCTGGCTAGGCAGATTGCTAGCTGATCATGCTAAGATGCTCCCTTATCCATTATTGGATCTGAAAAAGAGGAGGATTAAGAATTATCTGACTTCTCAGTTAATGTGCAAATCATCTAAAAGCTCAGCTTAGGAAGGTCTTAGAAAGCTGAACAGCACTAAAATAATAATAATGTCTTAAGAATTTTTAATAATATAAATGTGCCGTATCACATTTTTGGACAGAAAATAGACACTAATGGTTTATATCTTAGGTGGTCTTTTATCTCTTCCTGGTTTTGTAATTATGTATGAAAGTGCTATATCTCTATTTTTAATTTTAAAAAAGGTATTGAAATTAGAAGTTGTCACTTGGGACAAGCTCACACCGCTGAAACTTAGCAAAAAATTATATTCCTTTTGAGGTAATAGTAGAAAACAATTTGATAAGTATCTTTGGAAATTAAGATTAATATTAATCTGTTCACCTTTAATAAAGCATGAGGGAGGGAAGGAAGAGTGTATCTCAGGAGGCAGAGTTGTATAATGTATCTGTGATCTTTGCAGGGTTGTGGGGTTTTTTGTGTGATGCTTATTTCTAGTGCCTTTCTCTGCTCCTGCTTATGGTGAACAAACCCTGCACTGAAAATACTTTAATACTATTTTCCTCTATTTTCAAGGGATAGGAGAGTCTGTGAACCAGAAGCTGTCTCTTAATATTCCATCTTCGCATTCTCAGGCTAGTTCTGCTGTTTGCCATAGCAATATTTGTTTTATCATTTCTGTCATTCCAATGTGTATACTTGCCTTTCAAAATATGTGAAAAGTATTTAAAAAGGGGGAAATGCTAGTATTTCAAAACGCTATTATAATGCATTTTCAAATATGTCAGACACATCTTTGTTAAAATTAAACCAAGGATTGGTTTTGAGCGAATAGCCCTATATCTTTACAGATGCCGTGGATGGATGCATCTAAGCTGCTTATTATATTGATGGGTTTTGCTGCTCTGCAGCAAATGAAAACAGGCAGCTGCTTCCTCCATCAAAGCAAAAAGCAGCCTGAGTTTTTATTAAACGAGTGTTCATTTCTTCTATTGCCAAAATTCTTACACAAAACAAAAGAGCAGTTTTAGCACATTATTGCTTAACTAGACAGGAACAACTGACAGCAAGTGATAAGCCTGTCTGCTTTTCACAACTGGTAATCATTTTTGGAATAGATGTTTTAATATAGTTGAATATAAAATTTTGTAATTTACATCTACAATGGTACAGAAATTTATAGATCCTATTTTTTGCAGGAGAATGAAGGCTATAATCACAAAAGGTTTGTTCTGGTGTTGTTTAATTTTTTAATAACTATTTGAAAACTAGGTAAAAAAAAAAGAAAAGCCCCACAAAACAATCAAATTCATTCATTTGAAAAAAAAAAAGGCATGCTAAAGACAATCATACAAGTAGATTCGCACAGTTTGCCGATTTCTCTTACGGAAGAGACACGCATACATTTACAGCTTTGACTTGTCACTGTATTTCCACATCAGTTCCACCGAGCATCTGAAGTTTGCACTCTAAAAGAAATTTGCAGATTGTAGACCATCATGTTTCCCTCCTAGTCATGAATAATAATGAGAATGAAAGTGAGCGATACAGTGCTGAGGCCATTTTGCCTAGGCTGAAAGATCTCAGCCAGTGCTTATACATATTTTCCAATGATCTGAATATCATGAATTCTGCTTTAGATTGAAAGAGAGACAGGAGCTTCTAAAAAAAAATGTATGTGCATAGGGAAAATGGTGAGATGTATTTCTCTTTATATCTTCTATTTCTTCTAGTGTCCTTGTACCTTTTCAAACTCACTTTATAGCATTCCTGCTGTGGAAAACTAAACTAGCCATTCTCCCTGTCTCAAATTACTCCTCTTTGCTGGACTTAAAAGGTGGTTTGCCATGTGCAAAAGTCAGGAGCGGTATGGCATGGGTGTAAGGTGCTACTGGAATGGGTATTGAATAAATACTTCTCTTTTTTTTTCACTCCGCATGCATTTACCTTTGAAGTTGCTCACTTGTAAGTACAGCTGGAGTAAATTTCAGAATACAGAGCCTCAGATTAGATTTCCAAAACTCCTTAGCTCATGTGCTGATGCTTGCAGCAGTCAAATATCCAAGATGGCACAGAACTCTTGTGGTAGATTGAGAGGCCAATTCTCCCACCACGAGCACAAGAAAAGAGTCAGATAAACGGATTGCAAAAAACAGTGGAAAGTTTAAATGGAAAAAAACAATGAAAGTTTTACAGAGAACCACAAGCACCATGACAAAAGAGAGCGATCCCAAAACATAGCCAAAAGCATCCCACCCCCCACCTGAGGGTACACCCAAAACCCCCAGTGCTTTTTCCCCCCCCACCAACCTGGCCTTGGGCCTAGCCAGGCCCAAGAGAGGCAGCTCAGCCCATTACCCAGGCGGCGGTGAGGGAAGAAAGAGGCAGAGAGGACCCCCCCCCCCCCCCCCCCCCCCCCCCGCTGATGTCTTACAGGGGAGCAGGGCATTGTCGGATTAAATACCTGGCTTCCTGTGCCCGCCCACTGGGCTGGACCCTTTTGGGCCATCACAGGTGTGGCTTGTGCGGTGGCATCAAGGGCAGGCCCCCAGCCTGAACCACCACAACTCTGTAGCCATTCTCTTAACTTTGTAGGAAAATAGTTTTGCTGTTCCAGGCACAGCATCTGCAACTGATTTGGTGATGCTGACTTCTCTTTCGTATGACGCTCCTGTAGATGGGTGTAAATGCAAACTTTGGGACGCACGTTTGAGTATAGGTGTATTGTGGACTGCAAACAGAACAAATTAACAAGTATTTTCTATTTCTGTGACATATTTTGCTTCCTTGACTATACTAAGAGACATTTTTTAATTATAAAATTATATTGAAAAGCAGCTTGAGGTGTGGAATTTTTGGAGAGTTATTCATGCAAACTAATTACAAGTACAATTAGTTACAGGTAGTCTTTACTCGAGCTATTGCTCAACTTGGAACAACCATCACATAAGATACTACTATGGTGTATTGGGCAGACGTGTTATGCATCCACTTTGTACTCAGTTTTAATTGTGCAATTCATAACTTCGTGATTCTTCTTTGACTTGGAATTGAATTTTAGTGCTCCACTCTCAGTGGCTATATAAAATGAGCCTCATTTTGAAATTTACTGCAAATTACTGTGCATTTGAACCTTGATTTTTATCTGCTGTCTTATTTCTCCAGGGCCTCCATGGTAGCTGTACTGTGCTTCTTGTTGTTCATGGTGGTGATGAGCCACAGAAAAAAACAAACATGAGTTTTGGGGATTTTCCATCCACTTCAGTCTTTTCACAGATGAGATGGGGAATAGTTGGCTGTCAGGACAGGTACTGAATTGAACACCACTGCAAAGTCCATTCTGATGTCAAAGGGTGTTTTAGTTTCCACCAACAATGCATCTTTGTGTAAGGATGCTTTTTTTAGGGTCAGAAAACAATTCATCACTGCTCAGTGCAATTTTTGGTACTTCTCTTGAGACATTATTCACCAATTATCAGGAATAGTGTGGCCAGCAGGAGCAGGGAAGTCATTGTGCCCCTGTACTCAGCACTGGTTAGGCCACACCTTGAATCCTGTGTCCAGTTCTGGGGCTCTCAGTTTAAGAAAGATGAGTTGCTGGAAGGGGTCCAGAGAAGGGCAGCAAAGCTGGGGAGGGGTTTGGAGCACAGCCCTATGAGGAGAGGCTGAGGCAGCCAGGGTTGCTTAGCCTGGAGAAGAGGAGGCTCAGGGGAGACCTTCTTGCTGTCTCCAACTCCCTGAAGGGAGGTTGTAGCCAGGTGGGGGTTGGTCTCTTCTCCCAGGCAACCAGCACCAGAACGAGAGGACACAGTCTTAAGCTGTGCCAGGGGAGGTTTAGACTGGCTGTTAGGAAGAAATTCTTCCCAGAAAGAGAGATTGGCCATTGGAATGTGCTGCCCAGGAAGGTGGTGGAGTCACGATCGCTGGAAGTGTTTAAGAGGAGACTGGATGAGGCACTTGGTGCCATGGTTTAGTTGATTAGATGGTGTTGGATGGCAGGTTGGACTCGGTGATCTCAAAGTTATTTTCCAAACTGGTTTATTCTATTCTATTCTATTCTATTCTATTCTATTCTATTCTATTCTATTCTATTATGGTTTTTTTTTCCCCTCTCAGTTTGATTAGTATTGGAGCAAATAAGGTGATCATGTAGTCAAGAATCAGGGTAAAGTAGAAACAAAAAGGTCTTTTAAAGAATATTCAGATGGGAAAAATGACTGACTTTTCAAATCTGAATTGTCTTTGGTTTTGAGGGTTAAGATAGGATTCATGCAAAATTTACTTGAGGCTTCAGATAAATAGAAAGACATCTCATAGTTTAATACTGTAAATAAAAGACCAAATTTCAGTTGTGAGATCAGATGTCTATTGTATATGGCCATGTGAACTTCTATGGAAAATTGACAAAACTTTCCATTTGGCTTATCTTGGAAAGGAACATTTTAATCTCCTAGTGTCAGTGAAGCAGGTGTAGGACAGCTTTATACCTCCTACTCGGGGTTTCAAGGGATGGTTCACCTCCTATTGCCCTCTTGTTTCCTCATTGGCACACAGTAAAGCTGAGTTCTGCTAATCTTGCACTATCCTGGTTAAAGTAATCAGCTGCTACTGTGACTCCTTTGCAGCTTGTCTCCTCTTTGGAGACATAATGGCTACAATCATCAAATGTTTTCTTTTAGATGATGCATCTCAAAATTCTCAGCACTGTATCCTGAGAATTCTCTAATAACAGGATGTTCTTAAAGAACTCCACATCAAATCTCAGTATTTGTGTGTCAGTATTCTTTAAAATTCGTGGTAAAAACCCATAGAGGAGAGACAATAGTTGTTCTTTTTGTATTTATTTTTAAATCCTGGATAATTTATTTATACAGAAATTTTTCTCTTACATTATACAGTGTTCATCATTATTAGATTTGATGCAGCAGTAAGACAGGTTTTGTGTTGCTTTTGACTATTGTTGCTCTACCTGACTGTTAAAACAAAAATCCTCAAAAGGCTGCCTACACATGATTTACTCCACACGGGCTGAAGGTTGCTTTAAGGAGCTGTTGTGCCATGGCTAGTGTAGAAGGATCTGATGCTTCCCATTAGAAAGCACTATGAAAGTAATAAAACCATTTACACTTTTTGTTAGTGTTGTTCCTTTTGAGGAATAGTTTGAATGCTCTCTACAACTACCTGAAAGGGGGTTGTAGACAGGCAGAGGTTGGTCTCTTCTCCCAGGCAATCAGTACCAGAACAAGAGGACACAGTCTCAGGCTGCACCAGGGGAGGTTTAGGCTGGAGGTTAGGAGGAAGTTTTACACAGAGAGAGTGATTGCCCATTGAAATGGGCTGCCCGGGGAGGTGGTGGAGTCACCATCACTGGAGGTGTTCAGGAGGAGACTTGATAGGGTGCTTGGTTGCATGGTTTAGTTGGTCGGGTGGTGTTGGATGATAGGTTGGACACGATGATCTTGAAGGTCTCTTCCAAGATGGTTTATTCTATTCGAATATCTTTTTTTTTTTTTTGCTACATCACACCTCATGCTGTGTTAGGACGACTAAGGGTTTTTTCTTGGCCTTCCCATAATTCCATTCTGCATGTCTAAGTAGTTTAATCTGTCTCTATCTCCTAGTTGGATTCCTAGTGTGCAAAACTGGGAGAATAGAAATTGATTATTTCAGGGTCTTGTGAGGTAGACTCCATCACTGCGGTGGGATTTAGTGATATGGTGGTAAGTGCTGTAGAAATGTTTGCATTTTGTATGTCTCTGTATATACAGGACTTCTCCATCCATCATGTTTTTCTACCCCTACTGCTGTAGCAAGTTTCATGAAGCTGTCTGCAAGTAGACATCATTGCTCTTACGGCACATTTGTAGTGGATCTCTAGCTCCATCCTAATGGTGAAAGGGTACCTGCCAAGAGTCAAAATGCAGACAGGCACTCCTCTCTGAACGCTGTCTCCTGTGTCTTCAGACATGCCAAATCACAGTCCTTCTTGAGGCTCTCCTGGAAATACAAACACACCTTCCGTGTTTCAGTAGAGATTCCAGTGTTTTCTGGCATCTATTTTCTGTTTTCACATCATAGTTATCAAACTGTTAGAGAGGTTTAAAACCTCTAGTAAATGTCAGAAAATATTTATTTTTGTATAAAGAAACTCTTGCTTCTCTCTGTTTCTTTGTACAGTTTTTCATGTCCTCTGTCTAGGACTTGTAGTATATTTATCGCCTTTTAAATATGTGCACCATTTGAGGGGCTTTTGATATTCTTTTGCGTATGCATGTGTAAATAATTGACTTCCATGTGTAAGCAGTTGCACATGCAAATAGGTACCCATCCAGTGCTGTGTATTTATAATCCAATTCATAATACAAAATTGCAATAATGTTATTTTACATATTCTAAGTGTATTTGTGGGGAACTTAATCCATATCCATATGTATATGTTTGCAGGAAATAAATGGTGCTTTTCACAACCTAGTGGTAGTTGTTAACTTGGGAATCACTGCATTTCTGCATTACAACTGTCTGGTTTGTAGAAGAAGCAGAACTATCTTATACTTGCAACTTCAAAATGTAGGTCATTCTGTTGGTGAATGTAGGTCAGAGTGAAGGGGAAGAAGACAGAATGCAAACTCCTCCACATGGATCTTTAAGCTTATCCCTGTTTTGAAGGTAAAGAGGCTTACCTACCTGTTCAAGCACGAGAAGTTTTTCCTTTTACTAAAATTAACACAGATATTCTGGCTTCTGGCTTCTTGGCTTAGCTGGAAGCTCTGTGTGCTTCCACACTTGAGACCTGTGTTTGTGAAAGACCTCCTGACTCCTCTTTTTTAGCTGCCAGCCATTTATATCATTGCTCAGGTGATACTTCCTTCTCTGTGGGGGAGGGGTGTGGGGAGGGGAGTCGTGTGCATCTCCAGCATCTCCCTAAAGATGAGCATTGTCTTTCCAATGGTGCTTTACCCTTCTCTCAGCGCAGAGCTACCTGATAAACCTGCAGTTTCATCCAGTATCAACATTGTAATGGTAGCAGGGGAAAGAATGGTGACCCTCGTAAAAAATTTAGTGACACCATTAAAAGTGCCCTTGCAATAACAACCACAAAAAAGCGAGAGACATCTGACTGAGGGTACCGAAACTCAAATGTTGAAGAATTTCTCTACAGTTGACAAGCATTTTTGAAACTCACTCAGGCTAAAAGTTTGCCATCAAAAGATTTAGGCTTTTTGTGTTTGTGGGTGTAGAGGATTTTTTTTGTAATGTGAGATATAAGTATTATAAATTGCATTAAATTAGCCATGTCTTCACTAAGTATTAAAAAAGCACTTTTATTGCTTGAGTATACACCAGTCACTGCAAACGGAAACATTCTTTATATTATACACTAAAATATTGAAACGGTTATTATATTTATTGCAAAATCTGTCATTTTAGTGTATTTCAATGCTCAAAAGCATTGAAAATGCTCAAAAGGAAGATGGCAAATCCTGTACAATTCTTAGTGTCTGTTTCACTGAAGAATGGGTAGTCGTGTGTGAATATTTTATTTTAACCCTTAGCAACTCTCAAGAAAATTGCACATTTGCAAACACCTAATCAGCCACAGCTGTCATACACAGGACAAATACCACCACTGATTTACTGCTCTTGTCATACAGACGAATTGTCACTATTGTTTGTTTGTTTGTTTGTTTTCCTGTAAGATATTTCTCGTGCAAAAGTGACATTCCAAGTCTTGGCCAAACCCTGTCTGAGCTTTTCCTGATCAACATGGAGACAACATATTCATAAATTTTCCTTATTTCTCACCATGAGTAAGGGTAGTTCAGAATACTTACTGGATGGAAAAGAAGAATTTTGTGTTTGATAGAGTCAGGATTTAGGTGATTCCAAAGAAAGACAGTTTCTCTCCCAGACTACTTCTTCTATTAAATGTATTGTGATGCTTTTTAAATCTCAAGAAAGAAAATTCATTTTAAATGGTCTAAAGGATGCATATGCTTAGTGAGCTGCACAGTTTATCTGTCTCAAAATACCTAAAGGATGTTCCCACATTTGTTTTTAAGTTTACTGAAAGCACTGAAGTGTCTGTAGTTCATAATATTAAACTTCTGTCATGTTAATTCATAATGCTCTTTGTTGTGTGGGGAGGCTAACCCTTGTTTTCACCTGTAGATAGACATGTGATTTTATGGGTTTTTTCCCATTGCTAAGCAACAACAGATGGAAAGCACATACAACCATATACACATTCGGGCTCCCTTTACTTTGGGAAGCTGACTCAGTTGCCTCAGTACAAATCTAGTTTTCCCAGGCACCCTCTAGCAATGGAGACTTGTGCCCACAGGAGCGCATGCAAGCCATGCAGGATCTGTGCTGCCCTCTCTGTGGCCCACAGAATCTCAGATGTTCAAATGAGGTGGGAAGCAGACGAAACAGCAAGTTTCATGAGTCAGTGGTGTTGAGAGGGTAAATTTGCATGGATGCCCCCAAGTATTTGCCAAGCTTGGCAATGACCATTCCGAGTTTTATGATGGATGCTTATAAAGTCGTAAATTGAACACAGAGTAGGTGAAAAAAGTACAATTACTCCTGTCTATTCCCATACTAGGGGCCCTCAGATGAAAATTATGGGGAGGCAATTACAAAACAAGAGACAGGAGATATTCCTTTATACAGCATGGTAAAACTGTGATGCTTCCTGCCAGAAGACATTGCAGCTAATGAAAGCTTACCAGAGTCCACAAAACAGCTAGAAAAATCTTTTGATGACTGTTAAACAGACCTCACCACTTGTATCTCCCCTCCTCCTCAGGAACTTCTTGAGCCACAACTAGAAATCATGCTGCATTGTTGCTCTAGTCCTATATTTTTCCTGAGCATGTGTTGGTGTTGATGGTCAGTGCTCCTTACAGTTAGACTGATGCCTGACCTAACAAACCCTTCAGAGAAAAGGACCTAAATACAAATGAACTGGGAAAAAATGAAGTGTAGAGGACAGCTACCGAAAAAGAAGATGACTTCTGCCCACTGTTAGACTACAAAGAAAGGTGGGCCTCTCATCTGGCCCATTAAAAACAGTTTGATATTTGTACAAATGCCCAAATGTCGGAAGCTTCATAGAATGACATTTTATATAACTTGTAAAGTTTTGACAACTGTAGGTGTAACTAGAGACATAGGTACATTTCTAACCATTAGTCAGGATGAAGTAGATGAAATTTCCAGATCTAATGCTTAAATCAGAAGTCTTCCCTCAAAATATTTATTTGTGTCCTTATTCCCTGGTGTTATGGCAAATTTAGAAACTTAAACAGTTGGTATAGGTCTGCAAATGGGGGTATGTATTAAAATACTATTTTGAACAACAACAAAAAAAAAGAGACTGTGTTAAGGAGACAAATATCTGTGTTTTACAGGTCTCTGGCCATCTGAAGAAGTGCTGGCTTACTACTGCCTAAAGCACAGTGAAATATTCAGGTACAGAGTTAAACGTAAAAAGATATTTTCCAATCTGCTAGTTGTATTGTATCTGCATGGTAAAGATTGATATGATTTAAGTCTTCAGATTAAATTTAAAGTGTTCAAGGTGAATGCACGTTGCTCTTAACAAAGAATCCCGAGCTGCCTTTGGGTACTAATATTGCACAGCAAGCTTTCTGCTATATGTCAAAGACTTTTGATTTCCACTCAAGGCGTTTTATTTCACTTTGATTTTTGCGAAACAAAAGTGAAGCTCCAATCGATCGGTACTCATTGTGAAGGTCAGGAAAAATAAAAGACGTTCTTTAAACCAACATCTCTTGCAGAAACAAGCAAAAATATTGCCTGATAAATACATAATAATCACTGCATATAGCAATGGAGAAATTTGCCCCTGTTTTTAAGTGTTATGATACAATTTTGAGACACCTACACTTCATTTTTTGGGTGTTTTTTTATCATTTTCTGAAGATGTTGAAGTCAGTTATCAAGGCTCAAATAGGAATGCCTAAAAATAGAATCCATCCTGCATGTTCTTTCGTTCCCCTCGAGTATACAGTACTTTGCACTTGGAAATCCTTGAAGTTTCATTGTCCAGAGGATGAATGGTGTCCAAGAAAAGATGTTTGAAGGCATAACTTGTGTTCTGAGTGAGAGTGCAAGGCTAATGCCAAGTAAACCAGTTTGGAGTATAGAGGATCCCTTGTTTTGTGCACATGCAGTGTTGGTAAAATAGGTTAAGACCAAGCTCTAAGTCCCTGCCCCTTGTACCAAAGCCGAACGTGTATCAGTTGTGAGCTGGTTCCTGTAACTTGCTCAGACTCTACAATCTGAAGTCAAAGACCCAGCACCAAGGCATGCCCTGGTTTCTAAAGCCTCAGTTATGCTCTATCTACCACCTGAATGAAACCCAGCCCATTAGAGGAGGCAGCTATCATACATAATCTGCTAGCCACTGCTCTATTCTCCAAGTCTAGCCAGGCACTGCATTGTGTGACTTACGCTGCACTAGTGGTGTCCCTGTAGCTCTTTGCTGTGGCTCGTACACTCTGCTTGTTCTCAGAGGCTCTTCACAGCAAACCTCCCTCTGCTGCTTACTAAAAGGGTGTTTGCCTGCCATGGGTATGCAAGCCTGGATATTCAGAGACAGCAATCAGTCAAACTTCCATGCAGGAAATGGGCAGTTTCAAGTCCTGATCTCCCATGACTATGCCCTCTCAACATTACTCACACTTTGTTTTCATTCTCATTGATAAATGTCACTAAATGTTGCCTGAGTCAGTCATTTGATTTTTAAAAATTTGCTAATAAGGGAACTTGTGCTGAAATTTGTTATTTATCTGCATAAATACATATGCATGTGTATATATATATGCTTTTATATTATGTACATACAAATTTGATTAAAAGTGCACAAAAAATCCTACTTTGGATACTTCCTGTGTTTACTGCGATAAGTATGACTCTTATAAGGCATTAAGTGCCTTCTAAATCTTATATGTATATACTTTTAAGATGTTTGCATCTAAGGTTTATAAAAATAAAAATGTATGTGATGAATAACCTGTAATTATTCTATTTAAACCACAAACTGTGAATTTCCCACATCTGTTTTATATTCTCCTTGGGCTCGTTCCCCCAGACTGTGTCCATCTTTTGTCTCATTTCTGTTAAATGGCATAACTAGGCTTTTTTCAAATAAAATGTATGGAGTGTATCCAGTCAGTGATCATTAGTATACAGTCATACAGCCTAGTCTGCTGGCCTCAGCAAACAAAATAATCAGCATCTCTATACTGATACTGATGGTCTTGCTAAATACTTGTCAAGGGAGTAAGGAGATAAACATAAATGTAGATTTTCAAATGTTGGCGTTTTAGGAGAGAAGAAATGGTTCACCAAAAAACCCCAAACATCTGTTTCACTGAAATTCCATTTTCTGCCTGTCAAAAATGAGTCAATGGGGATGTTTCTGCCAGCTGCAACAGTTGCTGTGGATTTAGCTATAAAGCAGCATGTTCCTAAACTGAGACTCTGCCTTGCCCTAGACGCCACTTCACGCAGTTTCAGCGTGGGGTCAGCATCCCTCCCTCCTCCCCTCCTGGGGCAAGCCATGGCTCTGGAGGACATTCTTTATGGCTCCCCCTGCAAGCTCCTATCCAGCGCGCTGTGTGCCAAATTATATTTCACATGCACATCTTAATAACAGCACAGTATGGTCTAAGTTAAAAGCAGCCTTTTAGACCACGTATTCAGCCTTCGGCTCAGGCTGGGTTTAGGCTCTTGACACCAACTTCGTTTAGTTTTCTATGGCTTAACTGTTTGCTGTTCCCAGCATTGTTCATAACAGCATTGTTTGTAGGTCACTTGCAGTTTTAAGTGCTAATTGAAGGATCAGATTTCTTCGTGTGTAATTGTTAGGTGGTACATAGCTTGTTTTAAAACTTCTCTCTTTTTAATACTGACAGGCTTTTAGGCATAACTATATGGAGAGATATAGAAATAATATTAATGTCCCCATTTACTTCTCTAACTGTTTTTGCAAGAATGAATGTGGATTAACATTGTTATCCTTTCCTAACAATTATCTTTCGCTACTCTATCTAGTTTAGTTCTAAAAGACAGAGCCATTGACAAGGGAAAAAAGGGAACCTTCTCAGATTTTTCAGCTCAGTGGTGGTAATGTTGCACTGAACACTAATGAGGGAACCCCCACTGGTTTGCCTGCTTTGTGACTTTTCTATTTCATAATTATTTTTAAAACGCAAAACGACATGAGGTAGCCCAGTCATGTCTCTACAACTTCCTGGTAGCTCAGTTCTTACTGCAGATGGCAATTTGTTCTTGTAACATATATGTCTCTCTGACCATTTTCATCTAATTTGTATGGGTTCTACCATTTCCTTTCTCTCTTTCAGGGACCTTGCTGTGTGTGAGCTAGGGGGTGGCATGACATGCTTGGCTGGGCTCATGGTAGGTCTTTTCTCAATTCCAATCCCATTCAGAGGAAGAAACAAAAGGAAAAATGTTCCAGTGCCTCCAACTGCTGGGTCAGAGAACTGTCAACAGCCTCAGCTGCAGTCAAGCTGCAGAGTCTTGAGAGACCTTCTAGACTGACTTGCTTTCGTATCATATTGATTTTATGGTTGCCTCGATGAGCAGAAACATTTTACCTCCGCGCAGTCAATATCTCTTGTTGTGACATTCCAGGCCACGTACGGTCTGTCTTTCACTGCCATAGCCGAAGCCTTTTTTTTTTTCAGATTATAGTCCCATTTGCTAAGATACAGGAATAGCCTGGCGAATCACAGTTGGAGCACCATGATATAGCTGCTAATGTTTTGCCTGCATTATTACACCAACAAACATGATCCAGAGCTCTCGGTAATTAGATTCTTTTGAATTAGATTGGCCATTCAGGAGAGTCGTTCACCATTCTCTGGGTTCTGAGTCATGTATTCAGGAGATATTATGTAGCAGTGCAGTGCATTAGACAAGTTTTTATGTCTCTACAAATAAAAGCATATTGTTACACTGATTGGCATTTGACAAACCTGTCGCTCTTATACAATGTGTCGAGGTTACAGCCCAATGTGCGAGCATGTCAAAGCTCACAAAAAAATTACCCTTACAAAGCCATCTGCCTGCAATGCAAAGTTATATGAAGGGCATCAGGCAGTCAGACAGAAGCAAGCTGAAAGGCAGAGTGACAGCCTTGTATGATGGCTCTACTAGATAAACAGAAGCCCGCAAATGAAAGCCTCTCAGAATACCATCATCCGCTGTCACAATGCAATTACGGAACAGAATGATAGCAAGATAGAGGCTCCCGCAAATGGAATGATAAAAGTATTGACTGATTTGATTGAATGATTAAAATAATGCAGACATAAAATGAAAAAAGATTGAAGATTGTTACAGAGAAATAGGTGAGGAAGCATGATACTGAAGGCTTGTCACTCCTGTCTTCACTTCCACACAGACAAGCATATTTGCTCATTGTTTGCTGTGCTCTTTTTTTCAGGTTGCTATTTCTGCAGATGTCAAAGAAGTTCTGTTAACTGATGGAAATGAAAAGGCCATCAAAAGTATCCTTATTCAGATAGAAAACTGGTTTGTTGTGCTCGTTCCTTTTTACTGGCTGAGTAACAATCAATATAAAGACAGACAGCATGGAGTATATTAAGAAAACATCCCCACATAAGTAATTAAAAAACAGTTGTAGAATATCTTGAACAGATCTACAGCTTCCCCCACAATAAATGCCACATTTTATTCTTTTAATTAAAAATGTAAGTATTGGTATAGAGCAAGTACAATAGCAAATATTTGTCTTATGGTCGTGTGCTGAAAGATCCCTGTGTGTATGCTGCACATTGCAGGAGGTGTAGCAGTGAATCAAATCATTCGCTCCCCTCAAAATAATCGTTTTGCAGAACTAGATTTTTTAAAATCTTTTGTTGTTGTTGTTGTTTGTTTTTACTTTCAACTGCTAGCCTCTTAAAATATACCCAGTGTTTGTATGGTGTTATGGCTTTCCCAGTATATATTGAAATGCACGGTTTCATTGTTGCTGCTAAGTTATAACTGCCTACAAATTGCCTATTTAATGTGCTTAATGAATTATCAATTTATCATTATTTCTCTTGATGTAAGATTGTAAAAGTTCTCCATCCCTTGTAGGAAGTATTTTATTATATTTCTTAGATTAGAATAAATTGCTATTATGCCCTCTTAACATGAACATGTAGTTCAGAAAATTGAACTGGACTTTGACTAAGCAAGAGAACGAGTGAGCATAATTTGTGGCCACATTAAAGATCATCACAGAAGAAGAACAGATATATACAGTGAATACTAATAGCCCTTAGAAATTGAGAGTGAAAAAAGGGAGATATCTATTTGCTTTTGTTCCTTGGTAATCTTTCCATTTGCATTTTAAGGCAGGCTAGTTTTTCAGGTTGTGGCCACTGCATCATCAGAGTTATTTAGATTTGAGTTTCGGATGTATTTGACAATTAACAAAATGAGTACTTAGTGAAAAAAAAAAAAAAAGTTAAACTAATTTGTGGTTTTAAAAAAAATTGGGGTCGCTGGTGACTGTTTAAACAGGAGACGTTGCAGCCCAATATTATTAGTTACTACCTTTATAAAAGATTTTCTCTGAGGTAACTGAGGTAACTGCAGTTGCTTACAACGTTTTAACAAATTTGTGCTAAAATCAGCCAATCCTACATCATGTCTCCTTGTTCTTGACAATGCAAGTTCCCAGTTGTGTTACAGGTATTTTTGTGTTGTTACATTCTGGTCTGTTATATTCATGTTTCAAGGGAGAATTACTCATTATGCTGTGATTTTTATTAACCACCACCCCAGCCAATCCTTTTTTTCTATGTCATTATGAAAATAAAAAATGTGGGAGAAATGAAGTGTTTCAAAACTAGCCTCACAGAGCAAACTGAGGTTTTTTTTAGAAACACACGTCTTTATCAAAAGGTCATTTTACCCACAAGAAGCTTCAGGTGAATTCAGTAATCACCAACTCAGCAAACAGCTTGCATAGCAGATTCCATAAGCATAGCTGAACTTTTTTGAAATCGAGAAGTCTTCTGTAGGAAGGAAAACTGGTGAGTGTTAAAAAGCATTTGCTCACTATTTGGAATTAAACAAATTAAAGTGCTTTTATTCCTGAAAAAGATACTGTTAATGTAATCTAATTATCACACCTTAGTTTTTCACAGTGTGTTTTACAAATACCTTTTCTTTCCAAAAGTCTTACAAGAAGTCTTCATCTGTATTCACTCAGCGAATCCCTTTCAGAGAGCTGATTGGTGGAAGCCTCTAACAGGAATGTATTTTTCTTTTTTTAACATTTGGTGCTCTGAAGGCTCAGCATTCAAAGTGCCTTTGTTGCACTGGATTTTACAATGGCCTTAATATTAGCAGGGTGCCAAAGTGGAGAGAACTAAGAACTTTACGGTGTAGGTAGCATGTATCCTTCAAAGTGCTCACAATAAAACTTATGTTGCATTTGCTGTGTTTTAAGGACTTCGGTAGTAATTTTATGATCTGCCTTATGGTAATTTTCCTTTGCATTCTTCTCTGTAGTGACTAGCTGTAACAGAAGTTTAGGCTAAATTTAGATCTGTTTCAGCCACATCAGACTCACTGGAATCAATATTTTCAGTGTAATTGGAGATAACGTTTGACCCCACGTGCCACAAACTACAGATGATGCATTTCTGCTAATTTTTGTCGTCACTGGTGGTATTTTTTAATCGTTTCTTGCACTGAATTAACGTGGAATAAAATACTGTTTTCTTTTCTAGATTCTGCTTTCAGGAATAGTTAATACCTAGTATTATGCTTTTTACGTAGGTATTCTAGATTAAAATAATCTTGTTTAGAAATTACTGTTTACGTCTTGCCTTTAAATTCCTCGCGAAGCTGAAATTACATGCCAGTCATACTATAATATCCAAAAATTACTTTCCAAAAAGTAAAAGTGGTTGTCAACCCAAAAAAAAAAAAAGGAAAAAAATAAAATAAAATCACTGTCAGAAGCCAGGAAATCACCAAGCAAGCCTGCTAATTATTCTTAATGGGCAAGATGAGCACATTAAGAAACAAATGAATACATCAGTGAAATGTAATTGAAAATCGACCTGGCAATAGTGCATTGCATCTGAGAATCTGCCTTTGTGTTATCATCATCATCATAATTATTGTTGGTTTTGTTGTTGTTATTGCTATTCAGTCAGCGTAACTAACAGCTCTGCTTTGTGGAGTCTCACGCTTTTGAGGATTTGATTTTTCTTCTAATTTTTTGACATTCTTCATATTATTCTCCACTTCATGCTGCCACATCGAGGATTCGCGGTGGCTGTCTTCAACATCTATACGTGTTGTTGGAATGTTGCAAGTTAAAATAATTAATGAGTATATTCATTTCAAATCGCTGATGTTATTTTAACCATTTTACGGTGAAATATATAGCTAAATTTGTTATTAATCAGTGGTCTTACACATGAGGTTCATGAAGGTTTTAAATAGGATATTGTAGTTTCAGTTACTAGACCTTTTAAAACCCTTCACTCTCACTCCTTTTGCTCTTCATGGGCAATATTAAATTGACAAACAGATCATTTATTGTAAAATCAATAAGTTAAAGAGAGGTGCTATTGCTCTGACGGCTTCTTTCAAAACTTTCTCATTGTTTTAATGTGCTTTATCTAAGCTCTCCAATGAACATTTAATGAAAGAATTACAAAGGAAAAATATATACTTCAAATAAATAATAAAGACATACATAGGTAAAGTTATCTGACTCATCCCCCTATGTAATTTTGGTGATATGCATTCAGATACAAGCCTTGCATCTTAGATGGTATCTGTGATGTAGCCAGTCATGAATATGACGCTCTGCTTCCCCAAAACACTGAAAGATTCTATGCTCAGATCAACATGTCCAAATCCAAGGATGAGGCTAATTTTTAGTAAAAATTGTCTGGAGACAGTTGTCTAGAGAGACTGTGTACCTTCTATCTTAGCTCTGTTTCACACTGCACTGGTAATTTGAACTACTCTCTGAAAGCATCAATAATACAAAATATTGTTGCAGTGCACTATAGTGGCCATTAAAATATCATGTATGGATCTTTGGAAATCCTTGGAAATCTAGGTTAGAAAGGACATGTTCAGCCTGGATGCCTGAAGACGTGGGCTCATAAATTATTTTTAAAAGTTGGTGTTAACATGTTTACAACAATTATTAATTTTGCTCAGTGCAATGTAGCTAATTTAGAATAGAAGAGACAAGAATAGAATAGAATAGAACAGAACTAACCAAGTTGGAAAAGACCTTCGAGATCATCAAGTCTAATTTATCACCCAACACCATCTAATCAACTAAACCACGGCACCAAGTGCCTCATCCAGTCTCCTCTTAAACACCTCCAGTGATGGTGACTCCACCACCTACCTGGGCAGCACATTCCAATTTATCAATACTATTACTACTGCCTCTACTTAAAAATATCATTCTTTGCTCATGGAATTGCTCATGCCTTCCTTCTACTTCACAGATACAGACTAATGATTACTACTTCTCATTTCATATTGTGGAAAAGATTTAAAAGATTTACAATTAGAGAGATTTGTTTAAACCAGTTTTCTGTTGTTCCGTTTGTAGTTTATGGCTTCATGAAATATCAGTTGTCTTTTCTTTTCACATTGTTTGGGTAGAGGCTTTCCTAATACAAATTTTCTTAAATAGGCAATGTGTTAGGAAGGCAAATTTATGTGATTTTAGCAAAGCAAATAAAAAGATACATCAGTAATATTTTAAATTAGCCTGATACTAGTGCTTGGTTTTCTTTTAAGAGCACATGCAGAGAATTCAACATATTTTGTGCTCCTAGAAACCTTCTCCTAATTGTATCTTAAGAAAGAGGGATCACTGACGTGTTTAACAAAAATATACCTTAAATATATTCTTTTAATTTTAGATTGATTTGTTCAAATACATATGGATTCACACTGAAAAACCTTTACTATTCTCATAGATTTTGATTACTCGCTACACCTTTTCATTCCAATGACTCCTCAGTAACCACAAATGACTAATTATGAAGGTTAGCTTTCTACATATAGATAACTGGGCACAGGTTCTCTTAAACCTTTTCAATGACAGTTTTGGCCTGCCTGAATGGCCACGCAAATTTGTGACCTGTTCTTCCAATCCGAAGCTGGGACGTGAGTCTAAAGCACTGTTGCAGTGCCTGTGGGGAAGGAAAATTATTTGCTGCTATATATTGTCTTTTATGGTGGTTCCAAAACTTTCTCAAGAAAGCACATGGAGTAGGAACTCCCTTGTCTACTGGTTATGGTGCTCCCATTACATGTTGAATTTTACCCAGACTGAGCCAGGAACAAAGGTATGTGTCTTGCAGCAGGACAGGTACTCAAAACCCATAAACCTCCAAAATCTCAGCACTGAGATCAACTGATACAGTCAAAAGCAGAATGGGTATATATGACTGATGTGCTGGAGCAGAAATGTAAATTACCAACTTAGTACAGGTTAATGAAGTCCAAAGAAACAAAAGACATTATGAAAGTATTAAAAAGCGGGGGGTTGGGGGTGGTGGGATGCATTTTTTATTGTTTTTATTACTGCTCTAGATTTGCAGTTAATTCTTAATGAATACACTACAGATGTAAGTGAGATCGTCACAAGAAACCAAAATGCAGGAGTATTTAAGGCTCAGAAAGTTTCAAGCTGGTAAGATTCTATTCAACTGCTTTTCTGGAAATACGTTTTAATGTAAATGTGAAATGTATGCAGAAGTGTGAAAATGTGAGCTGTATTGCTGGTGCTGGCACAGATGTATATACAGCATAAATAGGGAAGTGATGCAAGACAGACATTTCAAAGTGTTTAAAAATACTGTACATGCTTTCCACATACTGTAAGATTAATCTTGGTGATTTAACCTCTCCCTTCTCTTTTTGTTCATATACATTATGTCTCTTGAAGCTGTGGTTTAGTGCGTGGTTGAAATTTGGCTGCTTCAGACTCAACATTACCCATTGTGCTGAATATGAGACTTGGAATGAACGTACCTATATCATTGCCAGTTTTCATTTTAAATACCTCTGAGAATTCAGGGTGACACCAAATCCCATTTGCCCCTAAAGCAGATGTTGTTGGAGCATCCATGGGAGGTTTTTCGGTTGTCCTGTGTACAGTCAGTGTTGTGTTGTCATCTGTGAGGACAAATGGGGAGCATTGGAGCCATTCTGGGAACCTTCTCTCGCTATGTCCTAAGGAGCAGGGCTTACTCAGTGTTTTTCTCATGGTGCATCAGCTCTGTTGTCTCTGAGGTAACCCTGAAGGCTTGTTTCAGATGGTCTTGCAAGCCTTTCATGACGCACCCTGTAACAGGTGGTGCCACTGAAGTTATTTTATCTATTTCCTTGAAGCATCTCTAGGTACAGTAGCTGGAAGCACTTTGTTTTCTTGTAGTGTTCTAAAAGTAAACTGTAAAGTAATGTCTGTGATATAGGGTTAACAATTTGGACGTGCCTAAAGATGGCACCTTAGGGCAAATAGTACGCTCTTATTTGTGTGTATCATAGTATCATAGTATCGGTCAGGGTTGGAAGGGACCACAAGGATTATCTAGTTCCAACCCCCTGCCATGGGCAGGGACACCCCACATTAGATCAGGCTGGCCAGAGCCTCATCCAGCCTGGTCTTAAACACCTCCAGGAATGGGGCCTCAGCCACCTTCCTGGACAACCCATTCCAGGGCTTCACCACTGTCATGGTGAAGAACCTCCTCATGTCCAGCCTGTGTCTAAATCTCCTCTTTTGTTGATAACTCTCATTCCATAAGTGCTCTCAGTCTAAAAGTGACAAAAATTGAAGCTGAAAAAGGGATGAGAAAGGCAATGTTACAACAGAATAAGCTTATTTACATAGAGAGTAAAACCCTTATCATTTTAATGGCTATCATTTACATCATTCATCTATATGCTTTGTAGCCATTCCATATAGAGAAGTGAGCACTTAGGGTTAGAAAAAATCTGCCTTCATTAGTGTGTGCATGCATATAACTTAGAGATATATTTCTGCATCCTAATAAGTGCCTGCCAAGTAGACAAAGGCCACATGGGCCATAGGAATGGTCTTACAGGTTCCATGTGTCAAAGACTTCCTGTGAGCAGCCTCAGATGCTCATCCCTGCTTATGAGAGGCTCTATGGTATTGTCCATCCAGAAGCTTAGATTTTGTAGATTTCCAGTTGCCTTCTACTGGGTAAGAGATTTCAGATTTCATCCCTTGTCAAGGCTTCAAACCTAGTCTTTTAGATATCAATCAAAAGCACATTTTCTATCCTGTCCTCATTTACATTTATCTAATGCTTAAGGTCATTTGTGATCATTTGAGTGTATTTCAGCATATGGAATCAGTGAATAATAGATTTCAACCTCATGCTGTGAAGAAAGATTGTGTTTTTACAAGACATGTTGTTTACTGGGTGTTAATAATCACTAATTAATAAACATATCTAGACATCATAAAAATGTTGCATTTTAAGGAGTAAAAATGTCAAGTGTTTAACTTGAGTGCACTAGCATTTGGGGCCTTATTTGCATTAAAAAATGAAATTAAAAAATGAAGTGAAGTTTTATATTGAGACGTAAGGCTCATTAAAATAAACACAATTTGATCTTTAGTTCTGCATTCTTCAGGCTTTTGCAGATTTGTTTTAACAGTGTAGTTTTATGGAAAATATTCAAATGGCTCTCTAATCATAAAAATAATGATCATCTTGCATTTCTCTATCTTATACATGGTAAAAGTTCCTTTCTCCTGTCAACATTAAAGTTATGCTTTGGGTAGCTATTACAGAAGTGCTAATGGATAGATCAATCCTTCATATTCAGTGATGAAAACAATAATAAAATTTATCTGATCACTTCTCAGGGCCTTGAAGAAACTGAAGAACTAATGTAAGATCTGAAATATTACCATAACCCTGATTCATTTTTCCTAAACCAGAAGCCTTTGTTCTATAATTATAAGGGGGGAGGGGGTAGCAGGGGGAATAAAAATGTGGTGTTTTGTAGGGAAGGAAGAATGCAACACTGGTATGCAAAGTGACATTAGGTGACTTCTTTTACATTGAACAGAGCTTACAGGTGAATGAATATAGTGGTAGGGTCACTGAATCTGGAGAAAGCATCTAACATCATTTAAACAATGTCCAGCCTTGCAACTTTCCACAGTGTCCACTGCATAGTTACAAGATTCTTTCCATATAAAAGGTAGCCCAGGAAAGACCCTTTTCTCTAAACCTTCATCTTGTGTCCACTTTTCCACAGCACAGGGAGCAGAACTTATCAGTATGAGAGTCAGTTTGTAACTGTTCGAGACAATGAAGTCTAGAAATGGAAAACAGGCCAAAATGGGTATATCCCAAAAAGAAAGGCACAATCATCAGCCAAGAGAAATTAGGTTAGGACAACCTGCCATACATTTACTTAGATATATGCAAAATACAGTAAATGAGCACTTACCTAGTTATCTGACAACTCAAGTAAAAGTAAAGTTACTGTACTAAAAAGAACTGTACTAAAAGAGTAAAAAAGAGTAAGAGTTTAAAAAGTTACTGTACTAAAAGTAAAACTACTGTAGTAAAAGTACAGTAATGTAAGCCAAAATGGCATTTTGTCATATTATGTCATAATCAATATTTAGTAAACAGTTTACTTCAGCAGTGGATATACAATTCTATTTTATTTTTACCTTGCATTAGTAGAATAGAATAGAATAGAATAGACCAGACCAGGTTGGAAAAGACCTTTGAGATCGAGTCCTACCTATCACCCAACACCATCTGATCAACTAAACCATGCAACCAAACACCCCATCCAGTCCCCTCTTAAACACCTCCAGTGATGGTGACTCCACCACCTCCCTGGGCAGCACATTCCAATGGCCAATCTCTCTTTCTGGGAAGAACTTCTTCCTAACATCCAGCCTAAACCTCCCCTGGCACAGCTTGAGATGGTGTCCTCTCGTTCTGGTGCTGGTTGCCTGTGAGAAGAGACCAAACCCCTCCTGGCTACAACCTCCCTTCAGGGAGTTGTAGAGAGCAAGAAGGTCTCCCCTGAGCCTCCTCTTCTCCAGGCTAAGCAACCCCAGCTCCCTCAGCCTCACCTCATAGGGCTTGTTCAGAATATCTTGCTTATGTTTACTGGAAACACATACAGCAATGCCACCGACTTACTAAGAATGACTTGCTATAGTAAGGTGAATTATTAATACCTTGTATGGGTTTGACCTTTTTCTTTTGCAGTTCAAAAATTACCCATGAATCACATTGTTTACTTTATAGCTTACCATATGCCTTATCCTGATAGCAGTCTTTGTACCATTAACTGTTTAACATTCAGTAGTTGTATCATTGTATTTAAAATGTCCACCAATGATTAAATTAGCAGTAACAAATTCAAGGAATCTCTGCTCTTTTTCTTCTCTTTATTTAAATGTGGAAATCTGCTTGTAGTGGGGCTTTGGGTTGTAGAACTTTAAAAAGTTGTTTAGGTTTAGCAAAGAGGAAGGCCTGCAGTATATTCTCAAGATAATAGACTTGTGCTGTCTTACCTACCAAGGAATTTGTTCTTCCCTCAGATTCCCTGAGTTTGAGAAGAGTAAGTCTCTTGGGAACAAAATTTGTATACTCATTTCTTTGATGGGATCTATGAGTTTCAGCTGTGGACAAGTCTACCATTTTGCTAAGAGTTGCTTCAGAAAGATTACATTCCACGTAAGAGTCTAAACAAGTACATATAACATCAAGTCAATGAGACAAATGCTTGTGGCTTGATGCACTCTTTGCGTGATTAGTAATAATGTATCATATAATGTTTGTTCATTCTATAGTCAACATTAGAACCCACATCCAAACCGTAGAACCATGTGACCAAAAGTGAAAATTCCTTCTCCTGAAAGTTTAACAAATATCATCTTATCCAAGGTTTATATCTGCTACGAATTTGCAAGCTTCCAGATGGAGCTGGGAAGTCATTGTGCCCCTGTGCTCAGCACTGGTTAGGCCACACTTTGAATCCTGGGTCCAGCTCTGGGACCCTCAGTTTAGGAAAGATGTTGAGTTGCTGAAACATGTCCAGAGAAGGGCAACAAAGCTGAGGAGAGGCCTCGAGCACAAGTTCTACGAGGAGAGGCTGAGGGAGCTGGGGTTGTTTAGCCTGGAGAAGAGGAGGCTCAGGGGAGACCTTCTTGCTGTCTACAACTCCCTGAAGGGAGGTTGTAGCCAGGTGGGGGTTGGGCTCTTCTCCCAGGCAATCAGCACCAGAAATAGAGGACACAGTCTCAAGCTGTGCCAGGGGAGGTTTAGGCTGGATGTTAGGAAGAAGTTCTTCCCAGAAAGAGAGATTGGCCATTGGAATGTGCTGCCCAGGGTGGTGGTAGAGTCGCCATCACTGGAGGTGTTTAAAAGGGGAATGAATGAGGCACTTGGTGCCATAGTTTAGCTGATTAGATGGTGTTGGGTGATAGGTTGGACTTGATGATCTCAATGGTCTTTTCCTACCTGGTTAATTCTATTTGCTTCGATTCAATTTGATTTGATTCGATTCTATGTAACTTGGAAAAAAAGAAAAAAGTCTTTCTAAAGACTAAATGGTATTCAGTGGAATAGTGGATGAGGTCTCAGTGACAGAGCACTGAACTATGTCATCTTGATTCTGTTCACATATTAATTACCTCTTTCTCTGTAACTGCCATCATGGATGTTTTATCTCACTGCAGTGTTCTTCAAATATGCCAGCTTTCTAACCTTCCTGATTGTAGTAGTCATGTAACAGGTTTCATCAGCACAGGACAGCCTTAATAAAGGCTCGCTCTCTGTTTTCATTGACCAAAATTACCTCAGTGTTGATAAACCCATGGGTTTTTGAAAATGTATTTATTAAACTTGTGTTTGTCTGCAATCTTAGGGAGTCCCTTTCTTCCAGCTACATTTCCAGTCACCTCATGTAACACACTTTCATGATATCATCTATTGGCAGGGAAGAAGCTGCCAAAAGGGAAATTTCCCATTTCCTCCTGGTGTATTTTGATCACTTTACATACATGTGGGAAGAAACAATGAATGGCCTGTCCATGCCCACTGTGAATTTGTAGCTCCCTATCATTGAAAACTCAGGTGGAAACTATTCCATATGTCTGACCATATTTGCCCTGCTCCAGTTTCAATCTTCTAATTTTCAGATGAGGGTGATCTGTACTCCATTCAAAGAGCACACCCTCAGCAAGTTTGCAGATGACACCAAGCTGCATGGTGCAGTCTGTATGGTGGAAGGGAAGCCATCTAGAGGGACTTTGACAGGTTCACGAGGTGGGCTTGTGTGAACCTCATGAAGTTTGACAAGACTAAGGTCATGCACATGGGTAAGGGCAGTCTCAAGCACAAATACAGACTGAGTGACAGGCAAGGAGTGGATTGAGAGTAGCCCTGAAGAGAAGGACTTGGGGGTACTGGTGGATGAAAAACAATATGATTAAGCAATGTGCACTTGCAGCCTAGAAAGCAAATCGCATCCTGGGCTGCATCAAGAGAAGTGTGGCCAGAAGGTTGAGGGAAATGTTTTTCCCCTCTCTGCCCCATTCTTGTGAGATCCCACCTGGAGTACTGTGTTCACCTCTGTGACCCCCAACATAAGAAGGACATGGATCTGTTCCAGCAAGTCTACCTCACTGCTCATCTCTTGTAAACATGCTGAATAGAACAGGTCTCAGGGGAACCTCATTGATTAGCTCCTTCCATGTGAGAACTGACCACTTAGTACTACCTTGTTCCCTGTCTTTTGTTTGTTTAGCCAGGCCAAGACTCCTTTCCAGTGGCTGTCTACTTTTCTTAAATGTTGTTGGTGAGGGTCTTTGCTAGTAGCTTTTTGGAATCAGAATCAACATGTGTTTCCCAGATTATTATCTGAATATTGTTGACACCTTTGAAGAGCTCAAGGTTTATAAAGCAGGACTTCCTTTTGCAGAAGACACATCACAAAAGGTTGTTGTGGTGAAATTGTCTTTAATTTCTTCCTCAGTGAACACTGATGCAAGGAGTTAATTTCAACTCTCTGAAATAACGTTATCCTCTGTGAGTGCTCATTCTATCCTTAATTATCAGCTGACAGGAAGACTTAGAACAAAAGAAAGAGTATATGCATTTTTGGCCTGCTAATTACATTATTTTATTTAATTTTCCATGTTTGTCATAATTTCTTCATTTGGGTGCAACTGCAGATTTTGGAGGACTGACATTTTGTTTCTAATAACCCTCCTTACCAGCTGATTTCCACCAACTTTGAAGCCTCTCCTGTTTGTGTGTTTCACCCAGCTGTGTTGACTTTATAGAGTTGAAGTGTATTTTAAATTACACTGTAGTTTTGTCTGTCCTCTCTATGTAACTAGGTAAAAATATATAAAGAGAAAAAATTTAAAAGTTAGTGAGCTTTGTAGAGAAGTTTCTAAGTATTTGGGGAAACAGAGAGAAAAGGTAGGTGATAGCTAGAAGTGTAGCACTGCATTAATTTAAATAATTCTTACTCAAATCCTTTTATAATGGTCTCCTGAAATACATACTTTTGGTAAAAATAGTCTTCTTGTTCTCTATTAGACTGGATAAAAAAAGAGTGGTAGTGTAGGAATGACTGACATATGAGAAGGCTGTGCTGCCATTCAGCAAGACCTGAAAAGGCTGGAGAGTTGGGCAGTCCTGCACTTTGGGAGGAATAATCCCATGCGCCAGTACAGGTTAGGGGTTGACCTGCTGGAAAGCAGGTCTTGGCGAAGGAGCTGGGATTCCTGGTGGATACCACGTTAACTATGTTAAGCAGTGTATTCTGGTGACCAAGAAGGCCAGTGGTGTCCTGCAGTGCATTAAGAAAAGTCTGACCAGGAGGTTGAGGGTGGTTCTCCTTCTCCTCTACCCTAGTGAGGCCATACCTGGTCCATAATGTGTCCAGTTTTGGGTCCCTTAGATCAAGAGACACATTTTTTCCTAGTTCATGTTGTTACCATTGTGGCTTTGTCTACCCTTCCTTGTCTTTGTTGGCTCTACCTTAATAAGCAGTTGTCAAATCCCTTATGCACATTTTCAGTAGGTTCTTCTCTTCACAGGCGTTCTCAAGCTAATCTTTGCCACAATGGGAAGCTGGGACAAACTAAACTTTGACAAAATCCTGCTTACAGTGTTATTTTTGTTATTTCAAGTAATTTTCAGTTATTCAAATGTTAACCGTGGATACTAAAATGAGTGGGGTTTAGGAAAGAGGCAGAAGAGGTCTGGAGATGAGAGAACTGAAGAGCTGTGCTTACTTAACTTATCAAAGAAGTTAAGAAAAAAATTATTTTGATCTGAAACTCTCATTTGAGTAAAAAGTCTTTAATAGAAGATCTAGTTTATGAATACCTAACAAGATGTGGAAATGGAAGCTAGACAAATTCAGTCTAGAAAAAAGTGAGATTTAGCAGAGAGAATGATGATACATTAGAACATCTCTCAATGGGAAGTGGTAGTTTCTTAAGCCTTGAATGTGTTTAAATCACATAGATATCATTCCAAAACATCTGTACTGATTTCATTAGATGTATGGGCTTGATAGAGAAATGTAGAATCTAGAGCATTTATTGTGATGCCTTCTGCCCTCAGAATGTAAGCACCTGTGAATTACATCCCCTCTGCTGTTTTTAATTTGTCTTCACATTCAGTCCTTCTGGACCTGCCTGGTTCACTTATTTTCCCTTTGTTCTTCTTGTTCTCCTGATTATCCTCCCCATATTCATAGATATTTTGCATAGAGCAAGAAACTGTCTTCCCTCATAGTTTTACACAAAATGACCTTGTACAATGCTTTCATCCACTGATCCTACCAGTGTGGTTGTGCCATGTGCTGATGCTGTCTTGCCTTTTCAAATTAAGTGTTTTTTATACCATACCGATCTGAATTAGAAACTGAGATCCATCCGCTGTGTGCTATGCAAACCTTGCTAAGAGCGGTAACCAATCTACTAAATAAAGGCTGCTTTAGATTTTATTGCCAAAGAGGGAGGGTGCAAAAAGGCAAATTCACAAACACCAGTGGTGGTTTTTAATTAACAATTTTTTGATGCAAGATATTATCACTTCTTTTTTGAAAATATCCCCACTTGTGCTGAATGTTGGGTTGTGGTATAGCTACAAAATGGAGAAACTTTATTCTGCAGCAGTTGTATTTGCATGCAGGGTATTTATTATGTCCCCAAAACTGGGTAGCTTTTGCTGTGCAGCAAATGCATAAGTGTTGAGTGTTAATTTTTGAGACAAATCTCTAATATTTCCTTCTGAAATTTAGCAAAATATCACAGTATCACCAAGGTTGGAAGAGACCTCAAAGATCATCAAGTCCAACCTTTCACCACAGACCTCATGACTAGACCATGGCACCAAGTGCCACATCCAATCCCCTTTTGAACACCTCCAGGGATGGTGACTCCACCACCTCCCTGGGCAGCACAATCCAATGGCAAATGACTCTGTCAGTGAAGAACTTTCTCCTCACCTCGAGCCTAAACTTCCCCTGTCACAGCTTGAGAATATGTTGCACAAAAGAAGAGAGAAAATATATTCTCAGAATAAGAAATAAGGGAAGCGTGTAATTCATGTACATTTTTTAAAAGATTTTTTTGTCAGGAAACCTAGTCAGAATCATGGATATCTCAAGATAGGAGGAACCCATAGATTTGGTCTTTTTTCTTTCTTTTGTATGACCACATTAATGTTTCATCATTAACTCTTATACCAGGCATCGTATAAACATAGGTCAAAAAGGCAGCTTGTGTTAAAGTATCTGTAGTCTAAGACCAGAGACAGATACAGTGAGGAAGGATAACTGTACTCAACATGACAGATATGGGGGCACACAAGCAGCCTAGCTTCTTTTCAGTTTTTGTAGGGGCTAATTTAGAGGAGAGTGTCAAGGATAATGGAGGAAGTTTGTGAATGGTCATAGATAACATAGTGGAAGAAAACTGTATAAGGTGCTGCCTGCAAAGTTAAGTGGAAGGTATAGAACTGACATTAGGGATGATTAAAGAAAGGTCTTGTGCCTTGAATGAGATATAAAAAATAGGGAAGTGAACTGTTACAAAGCATATTTTAAAAGCAACTTGTGACTTCCCTGGAAGAATACAGACAAAGGTGACAAGATCCGGGTTATAGGCAAGAAAAACAATCTTTGCAGCAGCCCACTGAACAAATATTAGTAGGGCAATACTGCATTTTCCAAGAGCAGAGAGAACAATATTGTGATGTAAGATGTAAGTGATGATGACATGGTCAAGAGTTTAAGTTGAGTGGGTACGTAAGAAACTTACTAGAGATGCTGTGCAGAAAAAAATAAGCAACATTGAACTGAGCCAAGGTATGCAAATATAGAGGAAGCTAAGTCTAGATTACAGACTGGAATTAAAGGTTATGTTCAAAGAGGTCAAGTGGTAAGAGGTTGTACTACAGAGATTATGAGCTTCTCACTCCTGGAAGCTCTGGAAAATACCGAGTTGTGAGTTTGGAAACACAGTGTGAATTAGAGAAGTGGGTAGATAGTTTTAATTTTTTGTGGATGAGATAGGCCCAAAGTGAAATTCAGAGGAAGAAGAAGCTGAGATGAAACATCATGAAATTATCAGAAATGTAGGAAAGACTCAAAGATAATCTTTATAAGAGCACACTGAAAAAACAGGAAGAGACTATTTTTAAATGCCAAACAGAACACAGTGGGATTAAAAATTCTTATGAATAACAACATCTTACTGAGCTGTAGAGAGAAGAAAGGTCTGAGTGAATGAGGATGAAATGCAGATTTTGAGCCAAGATGAGAAAAATCATCAGTATACTTTGAGGAGTGTGGATAAATGATATGGAAGTTTCTGAGACCTGCAAGGAGATTGTTAAAAGGAAATGTCCATTGGCAGTTGGAAATATCACCTAATAACCGCTTAGAACTGTGAAAGAAAAGAGACAGGGACTGACGCCGAGTACCTGTGTTTGAAAATCTAACCTTGGTCCCTTCAAACCCAGGTGTATGCTGGTACAGAATGAAATAATGGATGAGAATGTGAAGCAAAGAGAAGGTAGGACAGGCAGAGGATGAAAGAAGTTGGAGAAATTAGAATACATTGAGAAAGACAGGGCAGTGATAGTAGGCAAATTAGCAAGATTACTCAGAGGAGTTGTACTGATAGATGTACATATTGCTTCTGTTGCTCAATTAAAATCTATGTTCTTGATCTTTATACAGAACTGAGGACTCTCAAAGAAAGATCAAGGTGTGAAGAAACATCCTGATGATATCTTTTGTTAATGTGTTAATGAACCAACTTGGTTAATGTCATAAAAAAAGTCATATAAACCTCCAGACAAAATCTTTCACCTGAACCTGTACACTTACCTATGATAATGGGGTTTTGAAGACTGAAGCTTAAATTAAAATATGAAAAGAAGAGGAGGGTAGATAGGGGTTCTTGGTAGCTGTTCATCTGCTAAGTGGGGCAGGTTGTTTTATCTTTACTGAAACTACTAATACATTTTGAAGCAAGTAAGGCCTTTTATTTCTTTTGTCCTTTCATCACATGAACATCTCAGAGGGCCTTGGAAATGTTTTAACAATCAGATATTTAATGTGTTTTTACTCATGTAATGTAAGTTAACTGTCTAGACACGCTAGGAAGACAAACACTGAATAACAGAACTGGAGTAATAATAGTTATGAGGAATTTTGCGTGAGAAATAAAAACCCAGTAAAATCAAGTCTTTTGTTGTAGATTGCAAAGATACTTACCAGTGTAAGAAAAAGCGTTGACATTTGTCAGGCTATCCTCTATAAATTAGAGTTACTGTACAAGGGAAGTGCAGCCTTTGCTGCCATAACTGTCCTGCAACATATTGTATTTTACTGTGGGTTATTTTATTCTTTTGAAATACAAGGGAATATTTGAGGGTATGTTGGTAATACTTAAATTCTCTGTTTTCTTAGTTGATCTTGTGGTTCTGTTATCTTTATAATTCTTTCTATCTTGATGTAATCACATTTTCTGGATTCCTTGTCATTTTGAAAGATAAATCAGAGAGGACAAAAGAAAAAATGTTTTCAAATTAGAATTAGAAATTAGCATTAACCAGCTTGTAAAAGACCTTTGAGATCATCAAGTCCAAACTATCACCCAACACCAACTAAACCATGGCACCAAGTGCCTCATCCAGTCTCAAACACCTCCAGTGATGGTGACTCCACCACCACCTCCCTGGGCAGCCCATTCCAATGGCAAATCACTTATTCTGTGAAGAATTTCTTCCTAACATCCAGCCTAAACCTCCCCTGGCACAGGTTGAGACTGTGTCCTCTTGTTCTGGTGCTGGTTGCCTGGGAGAAGAGGCCAACCCCCACCTGGCTACAACCTCCCTTCAGGTAGAGAGCAATAAGGTCTCCCCTGAGTCTCCCCTTCTCCAGGCTAAGCAACCCCAGCTCCCTCAGCCTCTCCTCACAGGGCTGTGCTCGAGACCCCTCCCCAGCTTTGTTGCCCTTCTCTGGATGCGTTCTAGCAACTCAACATCTTTCCTAAACCAAGGGGCCCAGAACTGGACGCTGTTTGTGTTCTGTGTTGTTTGGCACCTATTTTTTTTAAATGAATCCGTTGCTTTAGAATGGTGTAAGGTTGAGAGCCTAGGAAACTAAAGTATTGGTACATATTTTCACAAGACTATTTAGTAGTACATTTTTTCCCTCACCTGGAAAAGCCACCTCTACGTGGGAGAAGTTCATTCTCCATAGCTCATTCAGTCCTTGTCCTTTTTTTTTTTTTCCACAGGGAGGTGGTGGAGTCACCATCACTGGAGGTGTTTAGGAAGAGACTTGATGGGGCGCTTGGTGCCTTGGTTTAGTTGAACAGATAGTGTTGGATTATAGGTTGGACTCAATGATCTCAAAGGTCTCTTCCAACCTGGTTAATTCTATTCTATTCTATTCTATTCTATTCTATTCTATTCTATTCTATTCTATTCTATTCTTTTTACTATGACTACCATCAAGACTGCTGATATATAGTAATTATATATATATTAATAGGTTTGTGTTGTGGGTACTTCTCCTGATATCTGGTCATATTCATTTGATACAGGCCATAAAGCAGTCATTCACAGCCCCCAACAGAAGTATCTGAAGTATTTTTCCCTCATAATTCATTAATCAATGTTCTTGTAGCCAAAAAAAAAAAGACCATCCCAACCCATTTTATATTTCCAGTGGGTTACAGAACCTTTTCTGCTGAAACTGAGTTGCGAAGAGCTAAACCTGCATGAGTTTAATATGCCAGGACAAAAAATAATGTAAAAAGTGGGCTTTACAGAGCCTTAAATATATTGATTGGTGGGGTTTGTTTTGGTTTAGTTTATTTTGTGGGGTTTTTTTGGTATTTGTTTGTTGTTTGGGTTCTGTGGGGAGGGAGGGTGGGGGTTTTTTTGCCTTTATTTTCAAGAAAGAAACAAACAACCAACCAAAAAACCAAAACCATTGAAAGCGTGGCTTGGACAGAAATAGAGAGTATTTTACCTGCATTTTTCAAATTTACAAACTAATGTCAGCTTTCAGTACTGTAACATCTTCCCTCAAAAGAAAGACAAAACAATATTATAGCTTTAAACTTCTTGCTGGAAGAAAAGTGACTTTAGGAAAAAAAGTGCTTTATGTCCACCAATTTAGCATGACTGGAAAGGGAACAAGAGCAGAATGTTAACAAGGCTTGCCTTTTTGTCATATTGGCACTCAACACGATCTTGCCACTTTAAAAGCCTTCTTGGAGCACGGCATTTTAAATTTATGTCTAGTTTTCTTAAAGAAAAATTCAAAAAGACTGAGCTCTTCAGTTTTCTGTTCCTAACCCTCTTTGGGTTTCCTAGCAGTGCTTTTCTTTAAATAGAAAGGGAATCAGCCCATACTGCGTGGTGCCATCGGTCTGACCGGTAGAGTCCAAGAGTCACATCCTCAGTAATCCCTGAAACAATTGTTACTCCTCACCCCCTTACTATATATAGATAATTAAATTTAGTTACAGATAGACACATCTTTACCTTTCTCAATGTTGTTTTGCAGTTATCAGCAGATTTTTTTTCTGTACTCAGCACTCATGGATTGTATTACAAGAATCCATATGGCTGGTTAATGGTATTTTTATACATCCTGACTCTGATTCACTACTTTAATTAGCACTAGAATTCAAAATAGCTGATTCTGATTCAGAATCAGGTTGATTCTGACATCAGTGCTAATGCTAACTGTGAGCAGAATTATTTCTGATTCCCTGGTATTTGGGGGCCTGTCTTATTTGCAAGTGAAAGTGCAGATGTTTGATTGCTGCTCATTCAAATTTGTGGAAGCATTAAACAGATATGGTAGCCCAGAGTTAGCTACCAAAACAGTTTGGGAGGTTACAGCTGGTACTGATCTTCATGTAGCTGTGCCTCCCTTACTAGCCATAGTTGCACTTGGCTAAAGATAGCATGGAGATAGATAGATAGATAGATAGATAGATAGGTAGGTAGGTAGGTAGATAGATAGATGTATATATATGTGTGTGTGTGTATATATATATATTTATACCCACCAGCGTACATACATTCTGAATGAGATCAGAATGATTACTCTTGGTATTTGTTTTGCAGAAATTAGTCTGCATGGTTATTTACACACAAAAATAAAGATTTTCCTGTCCCTTTAAAATCTTGTGTGAAAATTTATTATTGCTTTTGCATAACTATCATATCTTCAAGAGTGCGACTATACAGTACTGGAGACCAAGATCAGCCCTGGTGCTACCCCAGGAAAATGAAAGAAGACTGGCTTATGGCTGGATGTGGGGCCCTTAGCTCAGGAATTCTAACAGCACACAAGCCAGTCATGTTGCTGCTCATGCTCCTGACAACTTGTCAGTTCCATATTTTGCTCACCGCTATGATTTCTGAGCTTTTACCAACCCACACATCTCCTTTGTGCCCACAGTAGGTTTGCACAGAAAATGCTGTATTTTGGATGCTCAGCCAGAAACTGACATGAGAGAGGTGTGGGGTTTTGGCAGGAGGAGGTACCTGTACTACCTTTAAAACTGCATGTGTGAAGTATAGTAAATATATGGGTTAAAAAAAATCATAATTCAAATCCCTTTAGTGGTACCGATCAGATCTCTGTTTCTGTAGCAATGAGAACCAAAGGTGGCCTTTTAAGGCTCACAGTTCATCTACCAATTCCAGTTCTGCTTCAAGATTCTTAAAGTATTAGAGTGCACGCTTTAAACCCACAAAACTTACCTTTACCTAATTTTCACCATTCTAACCTAAGTTTCCAGGGAAACAGGGTTGAAAAAGCTGCTGGTAGCCAGCAGGCAGCCAGCAGCTGAGAGTGAGAACTCTGCTTTGTCACTTTCCACTACTGGATGCCTGCTGTGTGCCAGTGTGCAAAGCTACCTTGGGCTCTAAAATCTGGATTACTTTCAATTTGAGGAGGAAAAATTAAATTAATCTACTCTTTTCTCTCTTTAGATTGTCACAGTACATTCCAGGAGGGGAAGTCAGCTAATGAGTCCTGATCTGTTCGGTTATGCTGAGTGTGGTAGTTTTAGGCTGTGCCTAGAAAATTTTCCACAGATCTTGAACAGAAAGTAGTAGAATGTAAATAAATCACTATGAAAAGGAAAATAATGATAAGGTCTAAATAATCCCATTGAACAGATAACAAACATAAAAGCTAGTTGTGTATACTAACTTTCTCTTTTCGGCTTCCTCACTCTGGCAGATACTAGCTCTGAGTTCTGCTGGCTTTGCTGACCTTGAACGCATTCTTGCTGTGGCTAAGTAACTAACAGCAACTCTCTTCTCTCTCCTTTACTGTGTGCAGAGGGGTAGAGAAGGGAGCAGAGAGTGGGGAAGCTATTACTAGCCCCCTGGTTTGTCCAGGGGAGTTCTTGTGGTGTTTATAAATTGTAAACACAGGTAAATATTGTATATTTTGTACATATTCATCTCATGTCATATTTAGATTGTAGATTTGCTTGTAAATACAGCTTCATTTGCTTCCACTGGGGTGGTCTGGCAATTCTATGTTGGGGGATGTGGTGGGGGTGGAATTTTCAACCCACCACACTGAGCCCCATATAATCAAAGCTTTCCCAATGAACTGGACCTCTCCTTTCATAACTTCTGTGGTTTAAAAGCGTTCTCTCTGAAATGTTGTTTCTGTGCACACACTTATTGTGGAACCTTAATTCTTTCCAGCTCTCTAACTATCTGTCTGCGTATTTGACAGCCTTTTTTAATACTGTATAGTCAATGTATAACATTTTCTTTGTTGTCCTGTATACTTAGGGAGCGTTTCTGAATGAGCACATTACAACTGGTCCTCAGTTAAATATTAGGAGTCGGGTGTGAATGGAGATGGCTTGTAACCAGAAGTAGATTATAGCTGCAGTAAGACTAAAGGGTCTGTTTGGTCAAGACTCATACAAAACGGAGATAAGCATGCACAACCTGACGAGATCAGATTAGACCCTTCCCCCACAAGTGCTTTCCCCATAAATATTTATCTACATTCTATTATAAATAACCAGGAAATGAAAAAGAAGGATAGGTTCTTTTCTTAAAAATAGCCTAGAAATAGAAATGCAGCTTCAAGTCTTCGGGGTAATGATATTTTAAGTGCACAGTAAATTCCAATACTAGTTGCTGGGTTTTTAAATGGGAATAAAGTACTGAAATTCTTCGTGGCAGCTACATGAATCAGCAGCATTTATAATCAAAAGAGAACTTGGTACATATGTGCATTTTTGTGTGCTGTTGGTACCTCAGGATTAAATAACTTGCCACCTATGAGAGAATAGCTGTTGACAGAGTCAGTGCTGCTGTATTTTCATGCTTGCCTGATGCAACATCACTGGCACTGAAGTTAAGCTTGGCATTTTTTTCACCCTGCTCCTACTCCCTCCAGCCCAAGTGAATGCTCACCTCATCAATGAGAAACACAACTGATTTGCCTGATGGATATAACAGAGATCCATGAATTCACATCTATTCTGCAAATTTCAGTTCCATTTAGATTGTCAATACTTGGACTCCACTATCTTATACGGTGGTGTTAAGGTGTAAAAATCTGAAGCCATGCACGCGCCACTAATTCAGAAATACAGTGATCCACTCATCAGAGCCTGTGTGAATTGCATTGCTGTTATAAGAAAAAATAGCTCTTCAACTTTGGTATTTTAAACCTCTAAAATGTACAGAATAATGCTTTCTCATTCATCTTCGAAAGTAACAAATGTATACTTTTAAAAACACTTCCGTGCAGGAATAATAGTAATACCTCAGAAATCTCAAGATGAAAACATGTAAGTCCTCTTTCAGTTTTTTCCTCTTTTTGTTTTCCTTCTTTTTTTTTAATATTTTTTTCCCTTTCTCTAGCATTTTACGATGGGATAATGAGACAGATGTCTCTCAACTGGAAGGACATTTTGACATTGTTATGTGTGCTGACTGGTAAGTACATAAAAATCATAAAACTCATGTTAGAAAAATAGCTTTGCTGCAGTAATTGTACTGTGCTGCTTGCTGATGGCTAAGCAAAGTCAACAAATGAAGCACAAAGCCACCTTAACCTCAACAAATTAATATTCATCTCCATGTGACAGTTATAAGGTAGTCTTCTATCACACAGTAACTTCTACCACATTATTTCCCAAAGATTGATTTTGAGAAGCATTTCCATTTTCTGGAATTGCCTCTGTTTCATGCTTGACGTATCAGTAAATGGACGACTTAGGCAAATTGCAAATAATTATGGCTCAGTGAGGAACAGTCTGGAGAAAAGGGAGTTTATCAACACAAACAGCTCGCTTAGCTTACTTCTTAGGAAAGATCTGACTATTGATATAAGGGGATATATTTTTTTGCTCCTCTGAAAATCTTTCAGAGGAAAAAATATTTTCAAACCTCTTCCCCCCCCCCCCATTCTGTTTCTCTAATCAATTTGACAGCGATATTTGTAGACGTAAGCTTTCTATTATTTACACAGGCACATGTTAATTTCAGCAGAATTCTTAGTAAAAAGATGAGTACAGTACTTAATTTATGAAAAGGTAGGTACATGTTACAATATGACATTGTTTAATAATTTATGCAAATAGATTAGATTATTGAGGCAACCCTTTTCTGATACTGGATTTGCAGAATCGTGCCGTGCTATATTTGCCGCATGCATTTTTAACTATTTATGGTTTGTAAATGGAGATCTGCAAATGGAGACCTGCAAATTTCATTTAGAATAGTACACAGTTTTAAATTAATCTGTCTTTCCTTCATGGATATATGACCCTTTAAATGTCCAAAACAGAAAAAGCTGTTCATGTTTTGTTGCACATAACTATTGTCAGAGAACAAATTCTGAAAACAGGGACTCCTAAGACAGCTCAGTTCAGCAGATTTCTGTACCTTACTAAGAAATAGTTAAAGGAAAAAGGCGAAGAGAAGTACAAAGCTGTCATCTTTTAAAACAGCGTTTGTTTTAAGTTCCGATAAAATATTCCTCTAATGCTTTTTTCTTTGATAATTTGCTATTTCACAAACACTTCTTATTTCAGAAAAGTTCCTGGGATTGTAATGCAGTGGAGAAAATGTGTTTAGTTTGGGTTTTTTTTCCCTTTTTCTAATACCTCTTTGTTGACAGAGTGCAATAGTGCTTCTTTTCTTGTAGCATTTAATTTCAGAAAAGTTCTTTGTTCCCAAAAAGGACAGAGAAGGGTTTCTAACTAATCGCTGATAATGTGCCTCAGAGATGCATCATCTGATTAAAATAAGGAGCTAAACAACACCATATGATTTCAGCAAGTAATTTAGTAAATGCCTTCCTCACCAAATATTAGAATGGATCTCCAGGTTTCATTGCACAGATGAAGTTAATGCTGGACAGGATTAGATCAGATTAAGTATGAAAGTCAGATCAGAGTGCTGGCGGACATGAGCAGGAGGGCAGCAGTCTTCTCGGAGGCTTAGACAAGGCTCACATATGGATGTTCTCCAGATTATGTGGGTGAAGCAAGGTCTTGCCAAGAGATTTAGAGTTAAATTTGTTCTTCACACAAATATCAAAACAACCTGGCTGTGCCATCTCTTGTGTTCTTGATACTCACACCATGTCATCCTATTTGTGCTGGGAGGACAGCAGAGTAAGACTTAAGTTATGTTTTCCAGTAATATTCTTGCCTAATACTTCTCCCAGTCTGTTTGGAAATAGCGTAGTTTCTTTAGGAAACAAAAAATCAAACATGACAGGTAAAATACATAATGCATTTGCAATCCCTGCATTTTGTACATTATTTTGAAGCACTTAAGATGCAGGTAAGTGTATAAATATTTATAGATTTCTAAAAAATAAATAGAAATGTGCAGATCAGTTCCAGCCATGTGTTCTTATTCACAAATTGTCTCTGTCCTTGCAAGCACCCATATATATAGTTTAATAAGTATGAAAATCCCTTTGTTGTTTGTTTCTCTTAGAAATCATTATTTTAGTTATGGACACTAGCTGTTTTGGCAAATGAAAAGGCTGACAAAAAGAACTGTTCCATGCTTTATCCAACTCAAATTTTCATGTTCATGTGTTTCTCTTTTGAGATACAGAACAGGCGTTAGAACTGTTAGTAGGATTTTTGCTCTCTGAATCTTTTGGACAGCCATTGAAAGGAAAAGAAAAAACAAACCTTTTCTTGTAGCTCCTCGACTGGAACCTGAAGTATGCCATGATAAAAACAGATAGAATACATTGCATTTAGTTTAGTACAATCATATACTTCATTGTCAGTCAATAAATCTGAGATTAGAACAGAGAACTAGAAAGCAAAAACTCTGAGTTCAAATATTAGGTGCATAGATAAATTTTTATCTATTTCCTGTGAGGATGATATAGTCTGATTCTCTGAATAGCTAACCAGTGGTACTGCTTGATCCCATTTATATTAAAACAAGCTCTATTCATAAGCATATTCCAAATCCACATGGAGGTTCAAGTAAAAATGTACATGATTACAACAAGCTGCGATATGTTTATATTCATATATTTACTGTCAGACTTTCATAGACCTTGTGTGCAGGAGTGGAAAATAAGTTATTTCCCAGTACAGACAGTCTATTAGTTAACAGCTAAATTTAGTAGCTCAACTAGATTATAAAATAAATAAAAGGCAAACTCTGAAAGCTAGTCATTATTTAAACACTCAGAATTTTGACAATAAAAATAGTTTCATGGTTCAGCAGTTATGAAATAACCTGTAAAATGTCAACTATGAGATAAAAATAAGGAAAAAAAAATCTTGGTGAGTCCACACCTGGGAGAAGGATACAGTGAAAAAAAAAGTACTGAAATAATGGAATCTTTAAAGCATATCCACCCACATCATATTTTTAAGGGGGAATTTTAGGGCCAGGTGAGGCCTGTCAGAACTTTAGACTTTGAGTTGAGCTACACTTGTGGCTATAAAGTCATGCTAGTCCTGGAATGGTAAGAGTGAGTATGAATAGAGAGGGGAAAATAGCAGGTGCCAAATCCAAACCTCATGAGAACTGCAAATTTCTGGTTATTTAAGAAGCATGTATCCCTTTTTTTATTAAAAACAAACAAACATGTGCTGAGATTTTTTTCATCCAAGGAGAGAGTCAAGGCCAGCATGACTGAACCAACAGAAAAATCTTTCTCTTTTTCATTCTTGTGAAACAGGTTTTCACAAATAATTGTAATGTAGAGACAATATAAGGTCTGGATTCCTCATATCATTCTGTGAATTTAAAATATCTCACTTTACTGACTTTGCCTACAGTCTTGAGGTTTGGCACATGCATATCTATTTGCACAGCAGAGGCCAGGAAGGATATCCCCCATTACTTTCACTGCTGAGATTTTTACTGAAGTCCTGGGGAGCTGTGGCTTTGCCAGGAATGTAGAACAGAGATGAAAGTGTTCTTTAAACATCTTTAAATATATCCATTTAGTTTCTGTTAGTGTATGTCATTTAATATAAGGAAAGCTTTTTAGGAATTCAGTAAGATCTCTGTCCTGCTTCAGTTAAAATTTATTGGGCTTTTTTAAGCCTGATTTCTTGCACACACTTGCAAGTGAGTTGGAATCTGACAGCACGGAAGTAAGGGGTTTTTCAGCTGATGTCAGCCGTGTAGTTGTAGGCAAACAAAAAGATAAATGGCCCTTGGTATTATGAATATAGTCATGTCTGAAGTACACTTGTAAACTAACCTCTTTTACCAATTCCAAAGTATGAAAAAAATAAATAAATTCACATTATAGCCTACAAAATGCATGCCCCCTGTTGCAAGGCACAAGACAAAAGGATATCACCGTGAAGCAAACTGAGAATGTATTTTGGGTTTTCTTTTTGTTTCCTTGTGACATGCTATTACGTCCATGTAGTTTTGTTATAAACTTCTGTTTGTTTGTTTGCTTGTCTCTACTTCTGTGATCTGAAACTTCCTTAGTGGCCTGAGAAAACCTTGCTATTCCTGTCCTGAGCTGCTGCTTTCACAGCATCATTACTGCATAAACATGAGCCCTTAGCACCAAAGTAGTGGTGAGCTAAGCCAAATTTGAATTCAGGTGTGAGAACTGGGTGCAAATGGCTTAAAACAAGACATTCTTTAATTTCACTGAGGTGTTGTGAATTTTAAAGGATTCTCTTGGGTACATTTGCACTATGCTGTGATAATATTTAGTGAGACAAACTCTACTGTTAAGAGAAATAGCATGACTAAATCTCCTTGCATGGGCCAAATCCTGTGCTGGCCCTGTCTGCAGTGCAAATTATCTAATGACTTCTTCCAGTGCAGGGAGGATAGAGGTGTTCCCTGGAATCATTGCATTGCATTGACTTTGCTTCCAGCCTTCCCTGCTCCTGAGTATATGGCTTACTAAGCAACAGACTGGAAATCACAGTACTGGAGTGTATTTCTGAGACAGGCATTTTGGAAGGCAGGACTCTGGAGTCATTCCAAACTCACCTGGGCAACAATCTGTGCACCTTCTCTGACAGGGTGGTGGGACACTAGTCCCAGAGGTCCCTTCCAACCCTTACTCTGTGATTCTTTGACAGCTTGAGAGCAAAGGCAGGGCAACTGTTCTAGGTTAACTGGGTTTCCTAATATAAGGCTAAGAATCTTCTTCCCCTACCACCAAAATATCAGCTGGGGTTGGACAGAAAAGGTGTCAGTGAAGTTGTGTGATCTAGCAGATCATGTGACCATTTTAAGTGCTCAGATACTTGTTTCTGATGAACAGAGGCCTGTGCTTCTTTCATTGTAAAGGAATAAGACTTACAGCAGCAGTTGTGCCGCTATCTTATGCAGGTCCATGGGAAACGAATTTTAGCACCGATAAGCTGCCCCAAAATTGTGTTTCCACTACACTGCTTTCAAAAATAAAAGTACTGCAAGTGCATTTTTAATTTGGAATGCACTTCTGTCTGCATATGAGCTCAGCAACTCTTAGGTGTGTGCAGGCTTGTGATGTTTCCTGTTGAACGAAGTTATTTTTAGCGATTTTTTTGGAAGGTGACTTCTGCACTGTATTCTGCCTCTTCTGTAGTTGGCCCAAGTTCCTGATGTTTCAATGAGTTAAATTTAAATGAGCATTTTTCCAGTAAGGTTCTTCCAGTAACGTTAATTAAGGCTGAGGGTCAGCCCTCATGCCAATTGCTAAAGTTACATTTTCCTATGGGCAGGCTGTCAGAGAAATTGCTAGCTGGTACTTTAATATCTTGAGAAGAAATTCAGAAGGTCGTATTTCTACACTGAAATGTTCTTTGAAGAAATTCAAGGATACCCAGTCTACCATATTTTCTCAACAGTGTGAGGTCCTGGCAGGTTCTGCTGCAGAAATTTGATCCCTGACAAGTTTTCTGATAGGCTTTTGTTTTTTCATGAGCAGCAAAAATGCACAGCACTTACACAACTGCTTGATGCTGTGGTATATAACACTGTATTCTTGGTAGCAATGCAGTGTTTTTATCTAAGTATCTGCACATATTCTGTTCTTGGTGACTGGCATCTGGTTGGCAGACTGCTTTTTTCTCTTCCGTATTTTCATATCTTCTTATTTTCACGCATTCTTTATCCTCTTGTAGAAATTTCTAAACTGGAAAAAACAACAGCAAAACAAATCACCACTATATCTCCTCAGAAAGAGAAAGGACATTAAAGCAAAAAAATCACACTAGACAAAATGCCATGTAGTGTGGAACTGGAGCTTGATCCAGGCTTGTGTGCAGTTTTGTTACAGAGAAAACATAAAAAAATAATGAAGAAAAATCCCATTATTTGTGGCCTGCTTGATGGAGTTTCTTATCTGAATCACCAATATAAATGCAGCTCATGTTAGTAAGGAGTGAAAGGCATCAGTTGCTATCTGATGGTTGTTCACTAACCACTGTAAATACACTCACATCCACAGTGACTGCATGTCCACAAATATCTAGTCAGGAGTGATTGGCACCCTGGTTGCCACTATTAGTATATACATTAAGGTACTGAGGGGCATGAAGAATGAATTATCCCCACAAATCACGAGGTAATCACACCAAAATAGGGCTGAGCATGTTGGCAACATTGCATGGGAAAATTGACTCTGCTGCTATCCTTGCAGGACCCATGCTGGAGATGAAGGATTTCACTCTTGAGAGAAGACAACTCTGTATGGTCTGAGTCATTCTATTTTCACAGTGTTTGAGGGAGAGAGGAGGTGGGGGCTTGTAAGTCTTTATAGGGATAGATAGATAGATAGATAGATAGATAGATAGATAGATAGATCAAATATGCATAAGTAATAATGAATTAGTGCCACAACTATGAAGGTAAAAGAAAAGCAAACAAACAAAACACTAACAGCCTTAACAATATTGCCTGAAATACAATAGGAAACAGTTAAAAAGACTCCACACACACCCCTTCTATAGAGAAACATGTCTAATGATCCTTATTTCTGATATGGTTGTCTTTTAATAGCTAGCATATGTGATTTGTGAATTTCAGCTGTCTAATCCTACTGGTATTTTAGCTTTGGTTTATTTGGGTTTATGTGTTTTCTAATATTTAAAAATAACTGAACTGGACAGAAATGTAGACCACAGCTTCTCTTTTACAGCGTTGTGTAAACATACGTAATTAGCCTTGTGCTTATCTGCATTAGTATCATTAGAATTGAAAACCCATTTTAATCTGGATTCTGCTCTCTTCTCAATGTCAGCCTGTTTCTGGACCGGTACAGAGCTAGCCTTGTTGATGCAATAAAGAGATTACTCCAGCCCAGTGTAAGTATGTTTCTATTTTCTCCTGAACACTGGATTCAGAATAATTAGTCTGTGCACAATGATTGAGAGAGTAATGGAATGGCAGGATTAATGTCATGTAATACTTTAATACTTATTATGTCCAACTTCAATTGAGTCTTCTAATCTATCAGATTCTTTCCTAATCATAAACTAGGAAACTTCTTATTCTTGGCCTTCTGATAAGGAACACAGTGGGTAGTAAAATAAATGAAACTGCTTCAAAGATAGCATGAGATTATTTTTATCAAAGCGTTTCTCAAGTATTTTCCTTTGATAATAATGTCTTCATATTAAAGTAAAAGTACGATATTGAAAGTTTTTATGTTGGCTTCTGTCATATGTAATCCCTTCAATTGTAACCTTTGTCACTGTGTGTTTATTTATTATAGAAGATTTTTTCTTTTCTTTTCTCATCTGTTTATATAAAGTGAACAAAACCCTTACAAATATATTGTAGCCTAAAACGCTTTTTTTCCAGTAAGCCAGCCCTGTGTTTACATTTTATACCTTAGAACATAATGAAATCAAGCTCTTCATAAAATGCTTGTGTGTTCTGTGTGTCACTGACGAATATTTTACCTATCCAAATCTATTAGGCTGTTAAATCAGACACCAACAGACAAGCAAAGGTAGCATGTGCATATACTTATACCCAACAAATGATCTTGACTCTTAAAAAAATACATTTAAAAGAAGATCATCAAAAAGACAATATTAAAAAAAAAAAAAAAAGTGAAATAATTGCTATAAACAGGAATTTGAAACAAAAAATGACCTTCCATGCTTAACACACAGTAGGGCCTTCCAGTAAGGCAAACTTTCCATTAAAAAAAGGAACTCATGTTAGCAATACCTTCTCCAAACTTTATTTGAAAATTACATTGTAGTCTTTGTGTCAGAGATTTTCCCTGCAAAAGGAATTGAAGACCAAAGCGTGCAAAGGCTTACAAATCCAAGTCATTTTAGTCATGTAAGTAATCCCATTCTTTGCTAAGAGTGATCAGGTTTCTATTCTTGGTTCGATCATAGACTTTCCTGAGTGACCTGAGGCAAATTACTTAAGACCGAATTATTTTAATGAGCTCTGGGGCAGGACTGCCAGGAAGACAGGAGAAACACAGCCACCCCACAGGAAAGGTTACCCAGATATTCCTGCTAGTGGCAGCAAGGGGAGATGAAACAGCTCCTGCTCAGAATGATACACTCTGACTGTCATGATGTACCATCATTTGTCACGGTGCAATAATTTTTGAGGCCAAAGGTGATCTGGAACACAAAGCCTATCTCAGTTTAAAGAAAAAAAAAAACAAGAGAGAGAGAAAGAAAATAACTTTTTTTCAGCCCAGATCATGTCCATAGTGTGGCCAGCAGGAGCAGGGAGGTCATTCTGCCCCTGTACTCTGCATTGGTTAGGCCACATCTTGAGTACTGTGTCCAGTTCTGGGCCCCTCAGTTTAGGAAAGATGTTGAGTTGCTGAAACATGTCCAGAGAAGGGCAACAAAGCTGAGGAGAGGCCTCGAGCACAAGTTCTATGAGGAGAGGCTGAGGGAGCTGGGGTTGTTTAGCCTGGAGAAGAGGAGGTTCAGAGGAGACCTTCTTGCAGTCTACAACTCCCTGAAGGGAGGTTGTAGCGAGGAGGGGGTTGGTCTCTTCTCCCAAGCAACCAGCACCAGAACAAGAGGACACAGTCTCAAACCGCTCCAGGGGAAGTTTAGGCTGGAGGTGAGGAGAAAGTTCTTCCCCAGAAAGAGTTGTTAGCCATTGGAATGTGCTGCCCAGGGAGGTGGTGGAGTCACTGTTCCTGGAGGTGTTCAAGAGGGGATTGGACATGGCACTTTGTGCCATGGTTAATTAGTCACAACGTCTTGGGTGACAGGTTGGACTTGATGATCTCAAAGGTCTTTTCCAACCTTATTGATTCTATGATTCTATGTCCACACCTTCAGGTAGCTCCATAGGCCACTGTACTTGTTCCATAAATGAATACTGCTGGAGGAGAAAAGTATGGGTGTCAGCGACGGAGAACAGAGTCAATACAAACAACCAATATGATCTAGTATTGTCCTTTCATCAGGGGAACTTCTACAGCTTATGTAGACTCAGAGAGCATCCTTGGCATAGCTTCATTGGTTCCCCACGAGTGACCACACATCGTACTGTTATAGATTATTGGTCAAACTACTAATAACACGCGAGGTTGTTGATGCACGTGTGCATCCTGTTATTCCAAGACAACTCTCTCTGTTTATAGTCACCATTACCCTGCCCTAGTTACAGTGCTGCAGGCACAGCACTGCTCTGCCAAACTACTAGCTACTCTGCACCTATGCTAAGCATGGCCTACCACCATGTCAGGCCCTAAGCTTATACTGCCAGATTGCTCACACTGCTTAGTGCTACCATTGCCACATATGGGTATGTTTTCATGGTTTGAAAGACCTTAATTAAAGCATCCACTCATTGAAGATCCCAAGAGAAGATGCAATCACAAGTAGTTATTCTTTTTACTGTTCTTTTTAGCTTGTATAAATCTAAGTATGCTATCTGGGGAAACTTGACTAAATAGCAACATACTTGGGCTTTTGAAAGAAAAATAAATGAATAGTGAATTCATTTGCCAGTGACAATAGTTAAGAATAGTTTATGGCCATTAGTTTATGCCCAGTCTAAGGCATAAACTCCTTTAAGTTCACTCTTCTATATTGTCTCAATTTTAGAAGTCACATTTCCTTATTGATAATCCTTTGCCAAATTGATAGAGGAACGGTCTAGATGAAGGACATCTTTCAAATGTAACTGGGATGCAACTAGGATAGAAGAGTTCATGGAAAATACTAGTCAGCACAAACAAAAGGAAAAGTGGAGAAAATAGAAAATACCAGATATCCTTAACAAAGCTGTCTTAAAGAAGAAATTCAGTACAGGTAATATATTCTTACCGTTAGTTTAAAAATAGATCAATTTGTCTCCTCTTCCATTAAGGATGTTATTTGTGACTATTAGAAACCTTATGGCACAGAATGATGGGTTCTAGGTAACTTTTTGTTTTCCTGGAAACAGGGCCCTGGTGATTTCAGTCATCTGATGCATAGTATGGCCCCATGGCAATTGTATGGACAGAGGAAGAAAGGACCAGAAATTCACACAGGCAGAAATGAACAGGTCACAGAGTTACTGTGGGCTGAAATTTCTATTTGAATTTGTTACAAAGGCAAATGTCACTTGTAAACCAATTCCAAGAATTAGGCACTGAAATTCTACATCAAACAAGTTTACCTTGAATGGTTATATTTTATTCTTCTTATAAGCAAGCTACTTGATTTGCCAACATTAATTTTAGTTTTTCCTATCATTAAAAGGTCCTTTCAATTCCAGTCGCAGAATAAACACTTGCTTATTTGCATATTTCCCTAACTAAGAACATTTTTTGTGGAGGTTTTGATTTTTCTGTGTTCTATCAATTCAAAATCCCAATGAAGCCAATGGGATGCTAATGAAGCATGGTTAACACTAGGAAATAACACTGCATTTAATAATTATTGATGAGTAAACTTAGTCATCGTTCTGTCCAAAATGTAAACATCTGTCCCATTAGCTTACTGCAGCATTGTAGTGACACTTCAAACTATTGTAACTGACATTTTCCTCTGTGCTTTGTTCACAAGTGTTTTCATAGCCGAGGAAAGGCCACTGTGAACTTCAAGCTTCATCCTAAACTGGGAAGCACTTTTGAAGTATAATTAGAAGAGAATAGAATTAACCAGGTTAGAAAAGACCTTCAAGATCACTGAGTCCAACCTATCACCCAACACCATCTAATCAACTAAACCATGGCACCAAGTGCCTCATCCAGTTTCTTCTTAAACACCTCCAGTGCTGGTGATTCCACCACCTCCCTGGGCAGCACATTCCAATGGCCAATCTCTCTTTCAGTGAAGAACAATTGAACAATCTGGGGTTGTCCATCACATGTGGATCCAAGCCACTGGTCTAATTTTTTTATTGCACAACAAACAAGATATGAAGAACATTTTAGAATTAGAAATGTGAATGCAGCCCACACAGGTAGGAGAATCACAGAGATCAGACAATTAATATGAAAGTGTTTTAAACACAGGTTATGACTGACCAGAACTGACCACAGTACCTCCACAGTACCTGCCAGGGTTTTTTATTAATTTATTATTAATTTTTCAGTCTGGTTTTAAAATATATTTTATACCATAGAATCATAGAATCAACCAGGTTGGAAAAGACCTCGGAGATCATCAAGCCCAACCTATTACCCAACTGGTGCTGGTTGCCTGGGAGAAGAGACCAACCCCCCACCTGGCTACAACCTCCCTTCAGGTAGTTGTAGACAGCAAGATGGTCTCCCCTTAGCCTCCTCTTCTCCAGGCTAAGCAACCCCAGCTCCCTCAGCCTCTCCTTATAGATTTTGTGCTCCAGACCTCTCATCAGCCTTGTTGCCCTTCTCTGGACATGTCTGAAGTAGTCTACAGGGAACGAGGCAGAGTGACCACAAGGACTGATGAGACTAAACAGAAATCTGTAAGGTGGTGCTGTTGCTTCCTCATCTAAGCTGCTGGATCAGTGACCATTGTAGGGTGTGCAGCCTCCAGCAGTCTCCATTCAGGAGGTTTAGCCATTTGTGAAGTCACTGTGTGAATCATGTGATCAGTAAGCCCTGGGTGGGGGATATGTTCTCTGTTACAGTGACCTGTCTGTGAAGTTGCCTATAAAATGAGGGACTCTAAAGGAGTCTCATCCTTCTCCTCACCCTTAGGAAGCATCTCTGCAGAACATTCTGGGGAGCATGGGTGGCAGTAGGGGGAGGATGATCCTCAGCTGAAGGCTCCCTTTGCTGTCTACTTCTCTCTGGTGACATTAAAGCACACCAGCGATGTGAGGGAGCTGACTGTGAATTTCATCCTGGGTTGAGCCTGTATTCAGTCCTAGCATTTACAGAAGCAATCCCAGTGCCTTCAGTGGGAGTTACACCCCTTTGCGCCTCACATTTAGCCACAGAATTAAAGTTGTAGCTTAAAGTTCCCATGAGAAAGATGAGCATGAAAGTATTTCCCTGTCTCACAGAGGCATCATGAGAATAAATACAGTGCTGTAGTGCTAATGACTGTAATCTTTTTTAAGTGCACGAGTACCATAAATACTGAGATAGAGTTTTTGCGGCTGCCTCGCTGTGTGTTTTCTCAGCGTATGTGTGCATGAGCAGTAACACGCCGGTTAGTTCCCTGTCCTCCTCACTAAGTATCTGTGCCAGCATTGTAACTTGCCAGAGTTTGTAATTCTCTCTTCTGATCACTTTGTGTCCTGTGGTATACCAGACTGTATTCTGTCAGGCCAAATATCCTTCTACATCACCTAATAATTTCATAATTTCTTTAGATCCCTAAAAATATTTTTTGTCTCTTCAGACGACTACAGCACCATAAAAAATAGTCTTTACTCTTGTTAATATAGAAGTTAAATACAGGAACTCACAGGAAACTCTGTGGCTCTCCTCAGTGTGCTGTGCTGTTGGCTGGTATTAACCTTTGTTTACAGCTCTCCATCCAGTTTTCCTTCCATGTGACAGAACACAGGATTCAGTCGATTAGAATTAATTTTGCAAATGTGGTTTCAAGAGATGCTATATCAAGCAGGTTAGGAGGTTTGGCTAATATTTTTCACAGAGACTTTATAAAATCTATCAGTTCAAGGTACAGTCATTTTTGTTTTCTTAAATACAGAAGGTTAAACAAAAATAATAGCTCATTAACCATAATGTATTGCCTGGACCTCATCAATGACCTGATACCATCCTCTAGATTTACTATGGAAGAGCATTAAGTCCCGTCTGAAATGCAATTCAGCAATTTAAGGTAAAATTTGGCTGCTCTACTCAGGCAGTTTAAAATGTCTTTTAAAAATTAATGATTGGCCTCCCATTTTGCCTTGTTTACACTGTTGTAATTCCACTGACAGCAAGTGGGAGGTACTCTTCTATGTGTGAAAGTGAAGGAAGAAAATCATTATTTACAGTCTGCGTGGTCTTGAGCTAACAAACAGATTTTGTGTTGACTGTATGTTTTGTGTGCTTTATCTGTGGTTTATTTTGGTAATTTGTAGCCACCATTATTAAATGAAAGGGAGCAGATGTATGGCAGTTGGCAGTTTTCTAAAGAAAATATTTAGTTATTGCTTCCTATTTTGCATTTGTTTAATCACAGAAATCTTGCACATTTTGAACAATTACTTGTATTACACTGTTTTCAGTATTATACCCAGAGCACAATCGACTTTTCCATCTCCAGTGTAGTGAAAGCTTCCTCAGGTGTGAGTTATGTCTGGTTCCCTTCCAG